>NC_079324.1:20106815-20411190 GCF_029931775.1 Euleptes europaea | reverse complement strand
GGAGTCGTGGACACTTCAGAATGATAAACATTTTTTACAAGCGCATTCCCAACATTGTTCGGCCTGCATTTCCTGCACCTGGAACCACGGCTATGGGGACAAGAGTCTTCTCTCTTGGCCGTGCACCAGGGACAGGCAAGGCAGAAAGCTTTGAGCTGGTGATGCTTAACGTAAATTATGAATTCGTTCTGAAACACTCTCTTTAAGCAAGCCTCCAAGGCCTGCAACAAGCCCACCCCGGGCCCAGGAAAGGTATTCCTGCTGCCTGCTGGGGACTGGAAAAACAGGGGACAGGGTTGCTAAGCAACAGGCAGACCACAAAACAGAGCTAGTGGGCTGCATTCAGCTTGGCAGGCCACAAGTGTGTAGGTCTGGAACATACTAATAAGGAACACTGGTTTGCATACCAATGTCTTGTTACAACACCTGCCAGTGATATTTCAAATACACAATAAGAGTCAATTAAAGTGGGGACCATACCAGCAAAAAAATGTGATAAATATGACAAGAAAAGGAGGGTGGGGAACGATAAGCATCGATGGCTGTGTGCTGTCTTCCAGGACGCACAAAGGAATGCATGCAAGATCAGACAGAAGCTGTTGCACACCCCCTCGCTTCTGGGTATGCGCACTGAAGTCTGTGCGATGCCACCTGTCGTGGCTCACCTGGAAGAAAGGAGGGAAAGCAGAGGATGACCAGGGCTGGGAAAGGCCAGCTGGAAAGGAAGTTATTAAGAATAAAGGGGACTTTGTGTGTATCTCTTCTTTAAAATAAACAAAGGAAAGAGGAGGATTACATCCTATCCATTCTCATGATCCTTGAGAGCATACAAATGCTAACTAATGTGCTTTCTATCTGCTCTGGTATAGCCATCTTTCAAGACTCAACATGACTTCATGAAGGATCACTCATTCTAGCTACGGTTCGGGTCCAGGATACTGTTTGCAAACCAAGTGCTGTAAAAGGGCATTCCAAATAATTTCAAGCAACAAAAGACGGGAGTACCTTTGTGCCTCTTGAACAAACTCACAAACCACCCTGGTATCTAGATGCGGCCACAGAGACAGGCTAGCAGTTGAAATCAACTAATGATCCAATTTAATATAATGTTCTTTATCAGAGACTTGCTGGATAGCCTTAATCATCATAACCTAATTTCGGAAACTCCAAAAGAGCTGATGATGATTTATTTGTAGCTGGATACTGCCAAAGCTGTAGGAGTCATGCTTTCAATCTGCCCCCACTTTCTAAGCAGCAAATGAAAAGAATGCAAAGCAGGTGTAATATGATCACTGGACTCTAAGCCCACCATCTATGACAGGAGCACATTCTGGAAGCGCTGCGGATGATTTAAAAATTAAATTCATTGGCAATTGGAAATACTATCTCAGGCAGCTTAGTTTACAAGGAGGAATGCTGTTACCATTGGATGGAAGGTGTTGTTTGCACAATGTGCAAAAGGAAATAGTATGTGGCTCAGGGACATATACTCATAGATGTAATTTATCATGTACAAACATTATGACTACCTATATATACTGACTTAAATACTTCCAGGTTACAATCCACAATAATTTTATCTGGTATAGAATCAAGAGTCCTTATGCAATTCCCTGAACTTGTTCTTCCATGTGTCGTGGGTATCTCCTCAATGATGCAACACCAGTAGATCAGTTAATAAATAAAGCTATATCTGGCTTTATTTATTAACTGATCTACTGGTGTTGCATCGTTGAAGAGATACCCACGACACATGGAAGAACAAGTTCAGGGAACTGCATAAGGACTGTTGATTCTACGCCAGTAGAATTATTGTGGATTGTAACCTGGATGTATTTTAGTCAGTATATATAGGTAGTTATAATGTTTGTACATTATAAATTACATCTATGAGTATATGTCCCTCAGCCACATACTTTTGTACGTTGAAGTGTAATTACAGTGTTGGTGTGGCATAGCTACTATTTTTCCTTCAAAAGGAAATAGTAAAAAGTAGCTTGTCAAGACAATCAATTCAGAGCTTCCCCCTGTAACATTTTAGGGCATGCCTTATACTACACACTTATATTGGTTTTATATCAGTTTAGCTTTCCCCAAAGAATCCTTGGGATTGTATCTTGTGAAGGCGCTGATTATTATTTTTGGATTATCTAGTATTCCTCTTCAATTTCTTTGGTATCTGGCATTCCTCTTCAAAGAACTACAATTCCCCGACTTCCCTGAATATACAGAATACCTACTAAACCAGTTTAAGTTTATGGAACAAATATGCCTGTAGCATCAGAGGAATAGTTTTTTAAGTCCTAGGTCAAGGTCAATATACTGCCTCACATTGCTGGAGGAGGAATCTCTGAGCTGCTGTTGCTTTAAAGACCTGATAACATATTCTACAAGGTCCGAGAAAGAGCATCTACCATCAGCTTGCAAAGACGATATCCGTAAGAACTGAAACAGTCTTACTCTTCAACTCTCCTGAGAGCTCCTTGTCAGTTCCACACTGGCCAAAAGTCCAATTAAAGTCACAAGAGAAAGGTTGCTTCCATATGGAACCCATTCCAGTTTGGCATCGAAATCGGAGCAGATTTTATTGAAGCACTCATATAATGTCATCCCCTAATGGTCCACTCTGAATTTTCACCTGCTTTGGTCCAATCTTTCACAAAGGTGGTCTGATATAATCTTTTTGGAAAGACTGCAGTCAGTGCACATTTGTGTGCTGAGTGGACAGGAAGGTGCAAATTGTTCAGACTGAGTTTCACCGTATTACTTGCCTCAGCTTCCCACAGCTGCCATTCCTACCTCCCTTGTAACATCAGAGGACTTTTTTGAGGGCTTTAAAAAAAAACCTGGATCACTGCAGTATTATAATGCTCGATCGTCATGATCTACTAGTTCCTCTGAATTCCCAGATTTCATTTGTGAAAAAGGAAGCCTCTAGCGCTTTTTGCTGCTGAGATATGGCAACAATTATAATACCAAAACGCTACAGCAATCTAGCCGCTACCAATTTTTTCTAAAAGCCATGCAGTAGTGCGGCAAAGGAAAAGTGCAGGGGAAAATTGTGGCTGATTTATTTATATACTTCATTTATACATTTATCTTTTCTCCCCAATGGGGACCCAAAGCAGCTTACATTGTTCTCCTCTCCTCCATTTCATCCTCACAACAATCCTGTGAGGTAGCTTAGGCTGCAGAACAAGAAGAGTCAGTTTTTACATGCCAACTTTCTCTACCACTTAACGAAGAATCAACCCAGCTTTCAATCACCTTCCCCTCCCCACAACAGACACCCTGTGAGGTAGGTGGGGCTGAGAGAGCTCTAAGAGAGCTGTGACTAGCCCAAGGTCACCCAGCTGGCTTCATGTGTAAGAGTGGGGAAACCAACCCGGTTCACCTGATTACCCTCCACCGCTCACGTGGAGGAGTGGGGAATCAAACCCAAGTTTTAAAACTTGATATTCAATATTAACCCAATATTGTTCAAATAACATATTTGAACAAGTTACTGCTACTAGTGGAATAGTTAAGGGGATCACCCTTTACTACTCAAAGTCTGTATGATACTCTATTATCATATTATCCTTAGCTACATATTCCGTATCCAACTTCGTCTTTCAGACGTCCACATAACACTTTGTCCAACATATTAGAATCTAAACATCATGGGTAAATCATGCCACAGGTTTCCTTTATCAATTGCACACTACATGGAAGAGGCCAGCTATGAGGACCACACACTCAAACCCACAAGGCAAGTTCAAGAAGAATAAGCTACTGAACAGAGAGAGGTAACATATAGTAAACTTGCCAGATTTCACAGTCTTGGCCCTCGCAAAGTAATTATAATTTCAAAGATTCGCGCCACAAAGCATTTCCTCGTCAGCAACAGTTTTAATTAAAAATGGAGTTTAATTTCCAACTTATTTGAGACTATCTCAATGATGTTTGGGGTATTTATGGCATCTATTTTTCCTATTACATTGAAATTTGATGCCCAGAGGTGAACTATTTTTCTTGCAGCTCCCTTGCATGCAGAAACGGTTTGTTTCTGTCTCAAGCCACAGACAGGAATGAAGAAACAAAATATTATCATTGGTTTAAATATTTCCCATTTCAGCACATATCATAAAAGAAGCAATTTAAAGTTAGAATTCTGAGCCTCATGAAACTACATCCTATACCACAAGGAAATGGATTGGAATGGGCTAGAAAATGGTGATACAGAAATGGTGGAAGCTCTAAGACTTCCCTTTCCCCCAAGATAGAACCTGTTATGACTCCACAGAAAAACTGGGAGGTGAAAAGCCAGGAACACAGCGTTAAGCAGGTATTGAGTTTGCCAGCTGAATAGGAAGCACTGTTGATTTGATTTAACTGATCTCTTGCTGAATCCCTATAATTCAGGAGGTCCAGGAACTCAGACAAAGAATTATGCTCAACAGCAGGTATTCTGGCCGGAATACTGCTGTCAGTCGACTATTGATATCTGTTCATTTAATTCTGTTTACTGATTGATGGCAAAAAGAAAGAAAGAAACATAATGGCCAGGAAAACCTACCACGGCAAAGCTCATGACAACAGAATTCACACCATACCTGTGAACTGCACCAGGAACATGAGGAGGTGCTGCCAAGAGTGTTTCTTCAGTTCCAGCGTGAGCTAGATTGCTACCCACTCTCCTCTGTTAACATGAAACAACCAGCACCAGTTCATATGTGATGCGTCTAGAACAAACCAAGTGCCAGCAACCGGCGTAACAAGAGGAGAGCTTAACGTCAATAAAGCTATCACAGCAGGCAGTTGGAAACGCTGGGGTGCTAAAGAGGAAAGGCATGGAACTTTTATATATCCGTGTGTGTGTAAATGAACTGCTGCCCACTGCTGCATCTGTCCCCGTCAATCAGTGGCAAGGGACACTCCAAGCCTGAATCCTGGAAATCGGGGGGGAGGTGGCCAGAGAGCAGGTGGCTTAAAACAGCCTGCTCATCTGTGAATTTGCCAAGGATTTGAGACCTCCGGGTGCTGAGAAGAGGCGTGCAGCTGGCAGACCCCAACCTCACAGGCTGCAGGCACCTTAGCAGATAGGAACGAAACGTCAAGATGTGTAAACTAATATCCTCAGCCTCTTTGCCATGTGTAAGGTATGGATGTGGTGGTTCAATATGGAGTGACTGCATATGCTCAGAGGCTGAAGCACTCCTAGAACCTCCACAAATTGCCCCAAAGCCCCTCCTCACTATTCTAGGGTTCTGGTTACTTATAACAGCAGAAATTAACACTCTGCATTGGACCAGGCTAGCCTGACCTCGTCAGATCTCGGAAGCTAAGCAGAGTCAGCCCTGGGTAGTATTTGGATGGGACTGTGTGTGTGTGCAGTCAAGTCACATCTGACTTCTGACGACCCACACACAGTCCCATCCAAATACTACCCAGGGCTGACTCTGCTTAGCTTCCGAGATCTGACGAGATCAGGCTAGCCTGGTGTTTGCAGTCAAGTCACATCTGACTTCTGACGACCCATAAACCTTCAAGTAATACCAGGGTTGTGACATGGAGGGCAATGGCAAACCATCTCTGAACGTCTCTTGCCTTGAAAACCCCTACTAGGAGGTTGCCATAAGTCAGCTGTGATTTGACGGCACTTTCCACCACCGTGTTGGACTGCACCATAAGATATGTATTAACAACAGTAACACTTAACGTTTATATAGCAGTATAGTAAGTTCAAGGCATCCAAAATACATGACAGCCACTATGGTCTAGTGGTTACACAGTCAGGCTAGAATCAGAAAGCCCAAGGTTCAAATCCCCACTGTGCCATGGATGCTTGCTGGGTGATCTTGGGCCAATCACACTCTGAGCCTAACCTACCTCACAGGATTGTTGCGATGATAAAATGGAGAAGAGAGCAACATAAGCTGCATTGGGTCCCCTAAGAAAGATGGTGTATAAATGAAATAAATAAATGTCTTCTTGTAAATCTTTACTTCAACCCTGTAAGGTAGGACAGCACTATTATCCCTATAGGGCAAGTGGAAAGACCGAGGCCAAGAGAAACAGCTAGTCCAAGGCCTCTTAGAGAGCTCATGTAGAAACGAAGTTGGACCAGGAATGTCCAGATTCGTAACTCAGTCTCGAAGGTTCTTGGGGAAAGTTGTTGTTGCGGTCGCTCAACGCTTGAGGAATATAAGAAAGGCCCTGCTGGATCAGACCAAGGCCCATCAAGTCCAGCAGTCTGTTCACCCAGTGGCCAACCAGGTGCCTCTAGGAAGCCCACAAGCAAGACGACTGCAGCAGCACCATCCTGCCTGTGTTCCAAAGCACCTAATATATTATGCATGCTCATATACATCATGACTAGTCTCCATTTTTACTAGTAGCCATAGGTAGCCCTCTCCTCCATGAACATGCCCACTCCCCTCTTAAAACCTTCCAAGTTGGCAGCCTGGGCAGGAAGAGGGCCTCACACTCTGCACCTGCTCAGAGATACTCTTGCGTCAGCACTTCAGCCGTAGCCTGAGCCCCAGCACTGAAAGCATCTTCCAGGGCTGAGTTAACGCACAGATTGAGCATAAAGAAAAATGCTCCCCCCACCACCCGCGATCCCCGTTTAGATTTGAGAGAGAACCCTGGACGGAAACGGAAGGAACTCAGCGGCTCGTGGGTGATCCCCATGGCAACAGAAGCCGGACGACCCGACGAGGCCCTGCCCCCACGCGAGCCCAGCTGGAGAAAAAGCGAGACGTGGCCCCCACCTTAACCTGGTTGCCCAGCAACGCCCACCTGCTGGCCCTGCGGCCCTCCGTCGCCGATATTCCTGAAACATCCGCAATCCCCGTCTCGGCCTCTTCGCGACGTCCCAAAGCGGCCGGACGCTTCGCCAACCGCCCCCGCCCCCAAGCGGTTCACGAGCTGCCCCATTCGCTGTCGGTCGCTAGGGGGCGCGTCCTGAAACCCGAGAGCACGACGGGAATTGTGGTTTGCTGCCGCGAGGCAGCGGGGGAGCGTCGCCCAAAGGCTGCGTCGGAGGGCTGGTTCTACGGCGCTGTGGCCCAATGAGGTCCCTCTGCAGGCTGCGTCAGAGATGACGTTCTGGCCCGTTGTGACGCAGCGGCCGCTTCCCCCAGCTCTGTGACACACTGGGGGTCACCGCACTTGTATTCCCAGCGACGTATTAAGAGCTTGAAAACGTTATAAAAAATATTGTTCGCACTTTGTTTGGAAGGGCCTGTATTATTGTATTAATTCCCAATGACAATAACACAGGAGGAGGTTGAGAGTTCAAAGCAGTTTGTTTGTTAGGCCCAATATACACGCCGGGTGAGAATTGCCCCAAATGCGCAGGACAATTCACACACCAGAGCAAAGGATTGCAACAACGTATATAACTTCTGGTCAGGGGTGTTACAAAACGCGTAATACACTGCGTAGAGACACAAAGACCCAATAATGGATACATTTGGATTAGCAGATCCTATCAGTGTGGTTTTGAGCCGTGGATTTAGGTGGCCATATGATCTCTAATGCAGAAACGAAACTTAACATTCTTATCTGACATTCCTAAATCACTGCCTTGGGCCTCATTAGGGCGGCTAGCTGTACCAGGCCTGCAAGGATGATCTCCCTGGCACTGATTCATAGTGTATGCCAGTTTATGCTAACTCAGTGATCACACAGGAGTGGATAGGAACCAAAGAATAATACTTGACCTCTTATACATGGGGTATTGCCATTATATATGTGTGCAGAATATGGTAGTGGGCTAGATGCTAACCCTTATACCCCGGGCTTAGCATCTTTATAAGTGTGAGTATGCGGACTGAGTATAAAAGCATACATTTCCAATAACAATGAAGATTATAGGCATTACAGTTTGACCCCGTTAGCTGTGAAGACGTCTTCCAACCATTTATAAGTCGTGGTATCCAAAAACCCTTTTAAAGCAGTGTTTTTTATAACATTTTCAAATTCCTGATACATCACTGGGGGGGGGGGAGGTTACCGCACTTTGTATTTCCAGCAATGTACTAAGAGTTTGAAAATGTTATAAAAAACAAAGGGTTTTTGGATACTACGGCTTATAAATGGTTGGAAAACGTCTTCACAGCTAAAGGGGCCAAACAAAGTACGAACAGTATTTTTTTATAATGTTTTCAAACTCTTAATACATTGCTGGGAATACAAGTGCGGTAACAACCTGGGAATACCTAGTGCGGTAACAGCAACTCGAACGTCCTCAAAACACGCCGTCAAACAGAGCGCAAGAAAGTTTTAGGCAAAGTTTAACTGGCTGCATTTCAGCATCTGGCTTATGCCCAGGGGAAAATGCCTTTTAATCTGGGATGCGTCACGATTTATTATTAGGGTTGCCAGGTCCCTCTTTGCCACCGGCGGGAGGTTTTCCTTATCTTTTGATATTCTCTCTACTTTTTATTCTCTCTACTGAAACATCTTTCTGAATCATTCTGTTATAATGCAGTCCTGTTCCTTTATAAAAACGCCCTCCTGAACAATTCTGTTTTACGTAGCTTGCAGAAAGTTTTATGGGAAGTTTTATGCCATAAAGTTATTTTCTAGCCCTGACAAAGGGAGCATCGACTCTTAAAAACCTATACCCCTCTGGTCTCCAAGGTGCTACTGGACTTGAATCTAGCTGTTTAACTGCACACAAATATGGCTGCCCTCTGAAACTATTTTCTAGCCCTGTAATTTCCAAACTGTATTCCGTTACTATGTATGGGTGTGAAAGCTGGACAGTGAAGAAAGCTGATAGGAAGAAAATAGATTCCTTTGAAATGTGGTGTTGGAGGAGAGTGTTACGGATTCCATGGACTGCCAAAAAAACAAATCAGTGGGTTATAGATCAAATCAAGCCTGAACTGACCCTTGAAGCTAAAATGACTAAACTGAGGCTATCGTATTTTGGTCACGTCATGAGACGACAAGAGTCACTGGAAAAGACAGTCATGCTAGGAAAAGTTGAGGGCAGCAGGAAAAGAGGAAGACCCAACAAGAGATGGATTGACTCAATAAAGGAAGCCACAGCCTTCAATTTGCAAGATCTGAGCAAGGCTGTCAAAGACAGGACATTTTGGAGGACTTTCATTCATAGGGTCGCCATGAGTCGGAAGTGACTTGACGGCACTTAACACACACACACACACATTCCATGACAAATTAATTAAAGATTCCTTGGAGCCTCAAATGACCCTTCCATAGAGCGGGCTGACCTTGGGTGCCAGTAACTTCTCATGGCATAATTACAGTCTGCTGTTTAGGATGAACCAGTCACCTTCCTGAGAGCTAGTGAGATGGAGCTAGGATTACGGCGCTCCAGGTTAAAATGCCCTTGGGCCAGTCATTCTTTCAGCATAAGCTGCTACAATTCTAATCATTTCTGTGGATCTTATTGTACTTTCTGCCAGGCCAAGTGTTAGGATCTGAAACTCACTTAATTAATCTGCTACCATTCAGGGCGATGAATCTTGGTTTTGGCTTATTGATAATAAAGGTTAGTCACACACAAAAATACCACAGAGTCGTTTTCTTAATCAAATCAATTCTTTACTAACTAATCTCAAGGGTAGGGTACATGGATTAAACAATAAACATCCTACATCTCTAAGTTTCCTAGACTTGCTAAACTCCTTTAGCAGTTACTACGCTTACTCACGAGTAGCCATTCTCACAAGGAGAATGTGCTCCTCCATGCTTGCAGGTTGGTAACTTACAAGTAACTGGGCTACAGTTTCTCTTTCAAACAAAGGATATACCAAAGCAGTAAAATGCAGATTACTTTGCCTACGTGACCATATGACATGGAAGCAATGGCGATCTGCTCTTCCTGACCATTTGGCTAATTAACCCTTTGACTGTCTGACATGTAACGAATCTCGCTATCTAAGACCCAACAAATCCCCTTTTCGAGGTTCAGTTACATTCAGACATGCAAACATAATTCATCACATTTATTAACATATCATATCATATCAATAAGTCCCTTTTGTTTCTTGTCTTTCACTGAGTTAATCTTGAGTTGAAGATTTCTTCCTTGTCTTGCTTGACTTGCGTTCTTGCACTTTTCTTTGCTTGAGAAATTCCAGTATTTTGTCTCTTTCTGTTTCCATATCAAAACAGTGTCTTTCTTCAAAGAGTTTGGATCCTGCTGATTTCTCCAGTTGTTCAGCAATTTTCTTTGCATTTGACTCAGTATCACAGCAAATTAAAACATTGTCCATTATTATTAAAATGTATTGCAATAGGCCATTTTCCTTTCTGCTGAGTAGACATTTCTCTTTATTTCCCCTTTTGAAGCCTTGCTTCTGTAGTTGTGAAGTAAGCTTTTGGCTATCTGTAACAGTAAACATCATCACTGTCATTTTCTTTGAAGTGGCAATGTTTAAAAGAATGTTTATCGCTGTAAGTTGTTGCAGTGATTTCTTCTCCCCACTGAGAAACTTTTGCTCTTTGTTCTCCCAGCTTGAGAAGTTACTTTTCACTTCAGAATGGTTTAAGGTGGTTGAAACCTTTACATCTCCATCAGCTTCAGGACTTCCCTCTTCTGATGCTGTATCCTGTAGACACTTTGCTGCACCAGGCGGCCTAAGCTCCCATGCTGAGGATGTAACCGGCTCGGTTTCCCTTCTTCCAACCTTTGCATCACTCATTCTCTCAGTTGCATTCATCTCGTTTACAATGGAAATTTCCTTTCCCCTTTTGTCTCCCGAGATGCTAGCATTTCCTTCATCAGTAGATGGCGCTAGAGGTTCTGTTGAATCACTCTGCACATGCTCTGATGCTTCAATACAATTTTCACATTGCTCATAACTCTTCACACAGTCCTTTACTGGCAAGCCAAACTCATGTAGTTGCTGCCTCACAGACTCCATATTTCTGTGTTTCAATTTCAAATGCCAGAAATACACGCAATCCTCATGTTTGCAATTCTCAGTATTTAAACCTTTAATCTCCTTATTGCAGTCAACAAAGCATTCCTTCTCATCAACAACAGTATTTTCCTTTGCACAAAGTCCATTGTCTTTCTCACACTGATACAGTTCATCAGAATTAACACTGTCCTCAGTATAATCCACAATCTGGTCTGCAACGTTCTCCAAGTAGTAATGAGAACCTTCTGACAAAACTTCATATTCCCTTGCTTGAGAATCAAACAAATAGCAACCGTTCTCATTTATTGTCACTTGGAACTTAGCATTTGCTAGCCTTTTCACAGACAGTAAACAATGTTCAGATTTTTGCATATAAAGCACATTCTGTAATCTTAAACCCATTACATTTCCACAGAGAGACTGGATAGAAACAGAAATTTGTCCTTTCTGGGTGCATATTTGTCTCTCACCATTGGCCATTATGAATGTTTCAGCGCATGGTTCCAAATAATCAAAGGCTTCCATGATCCCACATGTATGGTTACTTGACCCTGAATCTAAAAGCAATTTTTGTACACGCTTTGGGTCATCTTTTATTGGTAAAATGTGAGTTGATTGATCTTTTAGCAAAAGCGTAGCGATCTGATCTGGTCTCTTGGGCTTGCTATAGCCTTGACTTCCTGTTGTGGCTGAATCTGGTCTTTGTCTAAAATTCGCGGGCTTTTCCCCCGGAGAGGGGGGTTTTCCCCCTTTTGATTCCCTCTGCTTGCATTGATACGATTTATGGCCAAATTTGCGACAGGTGAAACATTGGAACTTTTTCTCATGCACATGCAATACCTGTATTCCATTAGACAGTTCATTTTCGCGTGCTCTGTCTGTTTCAAATTCTTTCAAGGCTGTGATCAGCTTATTAAGGGTTAAATCCTCTCTGGCTAGCAGGTTTCGCTTCTCTGCATTAAAGCGTGGGTGGAGACTGGCAATGAATATTGTTAAAAAATCTTCTGAGCTCACTTCCCCTCCTGCAAATTTCACCTCTGATTCCAAATCTTGCATATGCTTTAAATGTTGTAAGAGAGTTACATTTTCAGGCATCTTATATGAGAGTAGATTCGCCTTGAGGCTCATCCTCTGACCTCTGGACAAAACACCATACTTTTCATTGAGTGCTTTCATCATATCTTTCGTTGAATTACTATTTAAAATGATGGATGATTCTGTTGGTGATATTGCTCCCACCAGAAGGCACATCCCCTGGGCATCAGCTTTATCAAAGGCATTAAACTTATCTCTGTCAGTCTCATCTGGGGGATCTTCATTTAGTACGTGTTTAATCCCCAGTGCCTTAAATGCTAATTCGACAGATCTTTTCCATATTGGGAAGGATGACTGACTTATGTGGGGAATTATTACTGATTGGATCCCTTTCCCATTTACACTCACGGCTCCTGCGTTTGTGCTCGATGTTACTGGCGTGGCTGCCCGGTTCGCGTCCTCTCCCATTCTTGCAGCTTGTCGCTCTCCTCCTCCAGTTCACAGGCGTGAGGGTTGAGTTTTCCTGTCGTCCCCACAGACTCGGCTGCTCGGCTTCTTTACAGGAATTCCCTCAGGCGTCTGTAAGGTCCTTTGTATTCCTCAGTTCCCCGATGGGACACGATTCAAAAATCAAAAATTGTTCTGTGTGACTTTATATCAATAGCCAAGAATAAACCATCCACTCTGATACCACTTGTTAGGATCTGAAACTCACTTAATTAATCTGCTACCATTCAGGGCGATGAATCTTGGTTTTGGCTTATTGATAATAAAGGTTAGTCACACACAAAAATACCACAGAGTCGTTTTCTTAATCAAATCAATTCTTTACTAACTAATCTCAAGGGTAGGGTACATGGATTAAACAATAAACATCCTACATCTCTAAGTTTCCTAGACTTGCTAAACTCCTTTAGCAGTTACTACGCTTACTCACGAGTAGCCATTCTCACAAGGAGAATGTGCTCCTCCATGCTTGCAGGTTGGTAACTTACAAGTAACTGGGCTACAGTTTCTCTTTCAAACAAAGGATATACCAAAGCAGTAAAATGCAGATTACTTTGCCTACGTGACCATATGACATGGAAGCAATGGCGATCTGCTCTTCCTGACCATTTGGCTAATTAACCCTTTGACTGTCTGACATGTAACGAATCTCGCTATCTAAGACCCAACACCAAGACAAGAGGGTGCAGGAATGGGCAAGAAAACAGCAGGGGCAAAGGCTTGGCAGACTCTGTCTGCCCTCCCCGCATGTTTCCATCATGATCAGAATGACTCCAATAGCTTTGGGTCAAATCAAAGGGGAGCTCTCTGGTCTCACCTGAAGTAATCAGAGTCATTTAAATCATGAAGGAAGCAGTTAAGCAAAACCGCCTTTCCCTTCTTCCTTCCATAAAAACAACTCATCTGGCAACCAGCTAGAAGGGAGAGAAAAAACCAGCCTGGCCAGTGGAAAACTGGCTAGCTGGCAAATCCAGCTGGCAATTCGGGACAGCAGAACCAAGAGAGAAGCAAACTCCGAGGGCAGGGGACAGCAGTAAAAGATGGGGCAGAAACCATGGGGAGCATTCCACTCGAGGAGTAAAGAAGGGCCAGTTACAGACGTGATCAGCAACCCTTTCTAATTAAAAAGCGAGCCTATGGCACAGTTGAGAGTAACAGGTCAACAAGAAAGCCTGTATGAGAAAGCCTGTTTTATGAAACAGGCCTTTGGCATTACAGATTATCAATCAACATGCCATTTCTGTGAGATGTTTCTGCAGCCCAAACACTGGTTGCTGCAAGTGCTTTTTTAGGAGGTGACACAGATGAGGTCTCACAATCAATAATAAATATACACAGGAGAACCCTGCACAATTGTTTTAGCGCATGGGCATAAATCTGTGCAAGGTTTGTCCTTGCACTACTGGCAACTGTTCACCCCTACCATTTCCCTTTCTGTAAAACATTTCATTTCTAAGAAGCCCTTCAGTCTCATAAAAATTCCTCTTATAGGGTTTTCAAGGCAAGAGACTAACAGAGGTGGCTTGACCATGCCTTCTTGTGCATAACAACCCTAGTATTCCTTGGCGGTCTCCCATCCAAATACTAACCAGGGTGACCCTGCTTAGCTTCCAAGATCTGATTAGATCAGGCGATACCATGCTGCCTTCCTAGGGCTGCCAACCTCCAGGTACTAGCTGGAGATCTCCTGCTATCACAACTGATTTCCAGCCGATAGAGATCAGTTCACATGGAGAAAATGGCCACTTTGGCCATTGGACTCTATGGCATTGAAGTCCCTCCCCTCCCTAAACCCCACCCTCCTCAGGCTCCGCCCCAAAAACCTCCCGCCAGTTGCAGAGAGGGACCTGGCAACCCCAACTAGACCCCACTGAGACTCTGCCCCTCCCTTGGCTCTCCCCCCAATCTCCAGCAATGCCACAACCCACACTTGGCGTCAGTCTGTTCTGCTCCACACGAATACCCACTAAAATGGATTAATGTTCCATTACCATGCATATAAAGTGGGGAGGGGGGGAAGAATCCTTTTACTACTTTGTTAGATCACGAGGAAACATTACCTCCCCCGCCTCTGTTCATAAAATGACAAGGTTTGCTCCCGTACTGTTAAGTACATTCTATTGCCAAACAGGATAGGACTGCGAAGGAGTTGAGACCTTGAAAGTAAATTTGGAGGAGGGTGGGGAGAGACAAAAAAATTAGTTGGAGGCAGAGAGAAATGAATGAGAAAACCCCCTGGTGTTGGCATCCCTCTTCACTGCAATTGACAAAACTGGCAGAATTCCAAATGATTGGGGGGTGGCAATTATTGTCCCTATTTATAAAAAGGGTAACAGGGAAGACCCTTCCAACTACAGACCAATCCGCTTGTACCATTAGCAAGCTCTATGCCAAGCATCTTCAGTGGAAACTTAGAGATTGGCTGGAACAAGGGAATTACCTAGCACAAGAGCAGGCGGGTTTCAGAGAAGGCCGCTCTACGATAGATCATTGTGTGTTGCTAGACCATCTTATTGCAAAGTATGCGGCCAAATCTGCTGACTCACTGTATGCAGCTTTTATTGATTTGAAATCGGCGTTTGACTCAATCCTAAGATCCATTCTCTGGGAAAAGCTAAGCGCTTCTACGATAGACAGACGGCTTCTGTTTCTGATTCGAGCCCTATATGAAAGAACCACAATACGGGTAAGATGTAACCATCAAGGGCAGCTAACTGATCCCATTGTAACAAGGAAGGGGGTCAAACAGGGCTGCATACTAGCGCCATTATTGTTCAATTTCTACATCAACGATATGGCAGCATATTTAAACAAGCAAGAGCTGCACCTCCCAAAACTGGTGGATAGGCACATTCCCCTGTTACTATATGCAGACGATGCTGTTCTTCTTTCTAGAACATCTATTGGCATCAGGAGGGCATTGCGCCTGCTTGCGATCTATTGCACTGACAATCATCTAGAGGTTAATTACTCAAAAACTAAAGTAATGGTCTTTGCCAATAAACCAAAACTGCACTCCTGGAGTCTGAATGGGATAAAGATAGAGCAGGTACACTGCTATAAATACCTGGGTGTGGTCTTTCAGGCAACAGGATTAAGGAATTCTCACATAGCCCATGTCTCCGCCAATGCCCAAAAAAGTGCCGCGGCTATATTAAAATTTTTCTGGACAAAGGGAGGACGCTCGGTAACAGCTGCTGTTAAGTTATATAAAGCCAAAACCCTTTCCCAAATGTTATATGGGGGGCCGCTTATTAACACAGCAAATTACTCCAGGTTGGAGAAAATCCAATCCAAATTCCTGAGGGCTGTACTACAAGTCCCTCCCAGTGTATCTAATGCTGCAATTCGAATGGAGACAGGGGAAGTAACGATTGAAGCAAGGATGTGGATTGTCTCGATCTCCTATTGGCTCAAAATAGCTTCACGTCCCAAAGGACTTGGTAACTTAATTTTATATGACACTTTTGTTTCCCCCTGGTTGAAAAATCTGATGAAAAAACTAGGCTACTATGGTCTCTCACAATATCTGCTCCTATCAATGGACTATCCACAGGCCAGAGCCCTGATCAGGCAAAGAGTTCTGGACGTGGAAAGGCAGCATGACCTAAGCAGAATCAAAAACGTGCTACAATTGCAGCACTCTTACCAACGTGGTCCCGATGTCTTACCTTTCCCACTTAGATAGCCCAGAATACAGGAGGGCTTTCACCCTGATGCGTTGTAACGCACTCCCTTCAGCCGTCTTGGAAGGGAGATACAAAAAGATACCATATGCAGGACGATTATGCCCCTGCTCTGATGGGAGTATTGAGATCCTCGAGCACGTTGTGTTTGAATGCAAAATCTACAACAAGATACGAGAAGCCATTCTTTCTGTATTATCGGACCTCCCAGAAACACATGAAAACCTAAACAGGACTTTCTTCATTGCACTTCTATGCATTGTTTGCAACTGTGGATTTTTGTATCACTGTAATCTCGTGCTATGGTGGTAGAGGCTTTGTTCTCCCTTGTATGTGAACATTGTTGTTTATTTTTTGAGGGCTATTTTTGTAAATTTAAGTTTCTGCATGTGTGCATTTCGTGTGGCTGCTTATGCTTCTTTGTTACTTGGCTATTTACAAAAAAAACATTTAAATAGTTCCCTTCTTACTGGTAGGCAGGGGGGCCACAGGAAGGAAACAAGGTCAGAAGGGGGCCGTGGTGGGGAAAAGGTTGAGAACCACTGGTCTCCAGCCCATAGCCAGAGTGCCTTTTCCTGTGCTCAGACTTCCCTGCGCCTCTAGTGGCTGCAGCCAGAACTGCACCAAAAGGGAAAGGCGTGGGGCTGGATGCCGCTGGGGCCTTCCTGCTGATTCTGGACCCCCGGATTTTGTCTTCCCAGCCCCCCACCCCACCCCAGCAGCTCTGGCAAGTGTTGTTCTGTTAACCAGCTAGTGACAGAAGGGCAGGCTCCTGTTGTAGCTGGCATGGCCTAGTGGCTAGAGTCAGACTAGGACCTGCGAGATCCAGGTTCAAATCCCTGCTCCGCCATGAAGCTGATTGGGTGACCTCAGGCCAGTTCCTCTCTGCCTGTGAGGGTAACCTCACAGGGTGGTTGTGAGGCTAAAACGGAGGTCAGGAGTATGACGCGTGCTGCCCTCAGCTCCTTGGAGGAAGGGTGGGGTTAAGAGGTGCCGAAGAAACACACAGAGCCAGCGTAGTGTTGTGATTGAGAGTATTGGAGCAGGATCTGCAAGACCTGGGTTCTAATCCCTGCTCCACCGTAGAAGCTTGCGGGGTGACCTCGAGCCAGTCACATGCCCTCAGCCCAACCTCCCTCATAGGCTACAGGCAGAAACCCCAGGAGAATGTGGGTGGTGGGGCTAAAGGGCTGATGTCATGCTGGCACGCTGAAGGCACTTCTGGTGAAAACTGGAGGTGGTGTCAAAACTGGATTTGCCAAAACTGGAGGTAGCGAGGGATCCGGCAACCCTCCTCACAGGGTTCTTGGGAGGATAACAAGGAGGGAAATGAGGTCAGCCGCTTTGCGTCCCCACTGGGGAGAAAGGCAGGGTATAAACGAAGCAAATCAACCAGTGATCCCTGGGTACCAGGCCTGGCCCATCCAGAGGCGTCGTACTGCAAAGGCCAGGGGGGCATGTGATCCTTCTGTGCTTTCAACACCCTCTGGAGCACACAGGGTTGGGGGCAGAAAGCGTGCATGGGCTGGCTAGTGATGTGACCCCTCATTTACATAGATTCCAGTGGAGTAAATGAAGACCAGGAGGTTGGGTTGAGCTTCACGGCTTTCTTTATTGGCCAAGGAAGAACGAACTGGGTGATCTCAGACGCATACTAGATGAGCTCTGCTATCTGGTCACACAGAGGGAGGGGCAATGCAAGAGGTTATATAGACAACTGACGTTCCAATCACCATCCGATATAGCTTGCCACTGCTACGTCATTTAGCTTCTACCCCGCCTGTGTGGGCATTGCTACATTTGAATACAGCTCTATTGTTCTCTAGCGAGTAGAAATGAAACCTAAAGGAAGAGGGGAGCGGGGATGAAGGCTATCGCTATCGGAGCCTTCCGTTAGCAGACAGTGGAATCTGTGTGCATGTTTGGTTGCTATGCAAGAGGCAGGAAAGGAGGGGCCATTGGGTATGCGTGTAGCCTGCATGTTTGAACGTGATTACTCAATCACAACATTCCTCTCTTATTCTTGTTATCTTTGAATGCTTTCAAAGGCAGAGAGGTGCATGTAAAGTCAGGGTTCCAGTTAGGCTGGTGTTGAGGAAAAGAACGAAGGATCATTTCCTTTCCAGGGAACCCATGAGGGCCATGAGGGAGGATGTCAACAGGCATTGCAACTAAGTGTGAGCTGTTAAATGACAGACCTTATCAATAGCACAAAACATGGAATACAATCAAGGAATACAATTAAAGAAATAAAATGATGCATGCTAATACACAACCAATAAAACCACATTACTTTCTTCCACCTTCCCGCACCAAACACATTGTTTTTCCACTCCAGGTTTTGATTACACTTTTCCAGGTTTTAAACTGGGACCTTCAATATCTTTCTGATCTCAAAGGCAACACTAGGCACAATCCTATCGCGCCCTTCCTGCAGAAGGATCAGAGCAGCATCTGGGGATGTGTGCTTTCCACTGCTCTGTTTCACCCTCACAACAACCCTCCGAGGTGGGTGAGGCTGAGAGTGACGAGCCCACTTGTGTTTCATGGCAAGCTGGAATCTCAACCTGAGCTGCCCAGGGCCTAGTCCAGCACTCTAACCGCTATGCCGCGCTGGCCAAGTCCTAGCCTCACAGAGTCTCTGCCACTGACTTTCAGTCACACTCATCTAACAAGTGGAGGCAGCACTGGGAACATGCCATGCACTATAGCTATGCACTAAGCAACGTTCTGCATCGAGAGGAGACCAGTTTTGCAAGATGAGTTACTCTTGCCATTTGCTACTCAGGTGGCATTTAGACACCACAAACAAAAGGGATCTTGTTTTGTGATGGTAACAAGCCAAGAAAAATCTCAGGCCCGGATGCTCTGTTTCACCCCCTTCAAATGCAGCGTGAAGGAAGTTGGTCATGACAACCGAGATGCTTAACTGCAGTTTAATCCTGGGTTGTAGGGAAGAGAACGACCCACAGTTTGCCGCTGGGACGGATCTGGATGTCACAAGAAAGAGCTCTTGGTTCCATGCCAGGAAGTGTTGTGTCTCTGTGGTGTGTGCAATGGGTCACCGATGGACAGGGACTTCCTGGCTTGTTCTGACAGTGAACAAACGGAGTTGGGAAACCTTGGGAGTACAGCAATTCACACTTGAGTTTTCCCAGCAGGGAAAATGACGGCTCTCTGGGGCCATCTTAGCTTGGGAAGATGATGCAGGGGAAAGCCTTCAGCCCTTCTCCTCACCTGCCACAGTCCCAGTCCGAACAGGGCCTGCGCATGACTGGGAGTTAAGTTGAGAGCACGGAGCTCCCTACGCGTGTCTGTTGGACAAGAGCTGGGGCAGACCCATAAGCAACACAGGGTGTAGTTTGGCCCGAAAATGTGTTTCTGATATCTGAGTGCAGCCTCAGAAGGTGCTTTAGGGTTCAGCCGTGAACGGCACTGAAACCTCTCTCTGCTTTTCTTCAGGGGGTCAGATGACCCGCTGCATGTTCTTCTCTCAAAGCCACCACTGGCTGGCAGCAGCTCTCCAGGGTCTCAGGCTTCCAGGTCTGCCTCCCAAGCCCTGGTGTCTTTGCCCCCCCCCCAGGCCAGGTGGAGGCACCCGGTTGCTAAGCGACGGGGACCGGCCCTCCTTTGTGACATCGCCCCCTGCTGGAGCTCTGGGCCCTTGGTCCGTTGGTGACCGTTGGTAACACTTTGAAAGGCGACGGAGAGTCGGTGGTGGAGGGTTGGTGGATTGGTGGCGTTGGTGGATTGGTGGGGTGGTGGAGAGTTTTTTTTTAGTGTTTATTGTTCTGGTTTGTTGTGTTTGGTGTGTGGTTGTTTGGATTTTTTATTAGATAGTTGTAGTTGTAGGTTTTGTTTGTTGATACATTTTCTTCGTTCTTGTTTGTTTATTCTATAGTTGTTTGAATTTTAAAATTTAGGAGAATAGGTGTTTGTTGCTTATCTTTTTATCTTGTTTTAAGCTTTCATTCTGTGTATAGTTTTCATTTCAAAGTTTCATATTAGATATAGGATTTTATAGGTTGTTCCGATTGTTTGTTTGTTTGTTGTTATTTTTTAGAGTTAGTATTATAGACAGTGTAGGTTTATAGGGAAGATGCTGGCAAAACACCGAAAAGCGTAAGTACAGTTTCTGCATTTTGTGGGAATGCTGGCCCTTCCCTCTCCCCTCCATTTCCCCCCCCCTTTCCCCCTTCTCCTTCTCCCTCGCTCCCTTTTCGGGCCGTACCAGATTTTATCCTGAACCTTTCCTCATATGTCTGAATTTTTACTTTGGTCCATCCCCCCCCCCTCGGCCAAGATAGGGAGCATGAACGTGGTATTACAGCAATCCAGACTCACAGTAATAACATCTGTCCCTACAGGGATAATTGGGTGCCAAAGTTAGAGGATGTCATGTCAGAATGGTTTTGCATGTCAGAATGGTTTTCAATGGTCTTTTATGCATGGGAATTTTACCTTGGGTTCGACACTCCCTTGACCCACACTTTTCTAATCTGAATTCTCAAAATCCTATGCATGGTGGCGGATTTAGATGAAGAGAGGCCCGAGGCCATTCCGCTTGTGAGGCCCCTCCCAACCCCCCACCCTCATGGCAAGAAGAAGATGGAAGAGGGTTTTAAACAAAATTCAGTGACACCAAGGATGATGACGGGCATTTAAAATCCCGCAATTCACAATTCCTCCTCTAAAGGAAATAACATGTTAGCATTAAATACTGTAGAGAGGCTGGAAGGCCCATGGAAAATCATGGGAGCCAGGATTGTCAATTGACTTGCATGGGCTCCACTGAAATACATGACAGCAGAAAAACAGTTGCAAAGAAAATGTGAAATGGATTTTCCATTAAGATCACTTGGCCAAGATGGCCTACTCTGGCACTGGATTGACAGTCCCCAGAGTGCACCTTCATTCCAATTTGGGGCTGTCATTCCAGTCCCAAAACACAGATGCTGTACCCTGAGACCGTCATTCCACTCTGGAGGCTGTCAATCCAGTGCCAGAGTAGTCTATCTGGGCCAAGTGACCCTAATGGAAAACGCTTTCCTCATTTTCTTTGCAACTGTTTTTCTGCGGTAATGTATTTCAGTGCAGCCCATGCAAGTGCAGCTAAGTTGGTTCCTGTTTCTGCAAACACTTTCATCCAGCCCTCAGTTGAAGCAGGAAGGGGAAACCCGGATGCCTTATGCACACAACTAGCTACCGGGTTGATCTCAGAGCAGACTTTAAATCCGTGGCAGAACAGCATTGGGAAAACCCAAGAAAAGTGCAGGGTGGGCGCGAGGTCAACTCTGAGGGATGGAAAACTCATGCATAACTCCAAGGAACAAGCAAGTCAGCCCAGGGGTGAACGTGAGTCAAAGTAACTATGCATAAAGGACCAATGTTTCAGAATGTGTTAAAATGTTTTATTCTTTACATTTTGTAATCCACTGTTGATGTATATTGAAATAAGTTGGTAGCTTGGCTGGGAGAGAGCAGAGTATAAATAAAAGTTGTATTATTATTATTATTGTCATCATCATTATCATCATTATTATTATTATTATTATTTTGTGGGGGGGGAGAGGAAATCTCAGCCAGAAGTTGTGTGACGGAAGGGGTATCTCATTCTTATCACCCTCCTCCCTCCCAAGAGAAAGAAGGAGTCCCCAAACGTGGTATCCAAGCAATGGATGCCGCTTTGAGCTGGGGAGAGAAGCTTTTTCCCTGTTACCCCCAGGCACCCTCAAGTAACCTTCCCATCCAGACAGGTTCCAGTTGGTGGTGCAGCCTTTCGGGCAAAATGCTGCTTTGGCAGGAGGCCCTTGGCCGTCTGAAACGTGTCCTATTTTGCATCGGTTTTGGTTACCAGGAAGAATGTGATGCGCCTGGATGGTTTGCCGTAACGGCTGAGTTATGATGTGGGAGCCTGAGGGTTTGACTCTCACCACAGACACTAACTCCTCTGAGGGAAGCTACCCTCAACCATTCTCCTTCAGGGGGAGACTGGAGAATCCTGGCCTGCCTGGCAGGGCTGTTGTTAGGATGACTCTGATCGTGAAGCGCTTTGCACACTGAAAGTGCTGTCTCAGTCTTCTTCTTGACTAAACGGTAATGGAGAGTCTCAAAAAGGCCCGACTTCCACTACTACCGAGGAAGCCGCCCCCAAGGCGAGTGCGACCCATGAGGGGATATGGTCTGCCGGAAACTAGCATGCCGCTGCGGAAGGGGAGAGGCTTCCCGCTGCTGCCCCTGACCTAGGGGGTGAGGAAAACGTGCCTCTCTGTGCAGACAGCGAGCCCAGCACGGTTAGAGGGACCCCAAAGCCCCCAACCAAGAGGTTCCAGCCAATCCCATCAGGTGCCTGCTGGAATTCATCCAGAGGACAGCAAATCTGTGCCAAGAGCGCAGGGCAAGTGGATGGGAGCCAGAGGAGGCTGCAAGGCCCACTCCTCACCTTCTCTCTGCTCTCTTCTAGGCTCCAACGCCTGAGGGCCATTTTCTCAAGGGGGAAAGTTGCCCCTATGGCCCAAGAAGGCCGCCAGCAGGAGGCTGCAGGTGAGGAGAGGCTCCAGGCTGAGGTGGCATTGCTGGGCGAGGGACCTGCTGGGAACGGAGGTGCACCCGGTGCTCAGGCGTGCTGAGCCTCTGAACGAGGAGCGTTTCGGGGACCGGGCTGATCCGCCTCCTTCAGGGCTGGGAGAAGGTTTTCTCCTGCCAGTCTCCGGGTGGAGATCATCCCTCAGGGCCACCAAAGCAGTCTCTGGGAACTAGTTGCCAGTCTGGAAGCCAGACCAAAAGGGCTCAGGGGGAAGAAACCTTGGACGGTGGAAGGGAATACAAATCCCAAACTGTATTCTCCATGTCCTCTCTCCGCAGCTTCTGTAACATCAAAAAGGGCCCCTGCCGACTTGGAAAGGGTCCAAGCATACTTGAACGGGAATAAGGTAAACCTCCCACAGCAAAGGTCCTCCTCTAGAGACCAGGGCCATTTCCATTGCCTCGGCAGGCCCCTGGCATAGCAGAGGGCCCCTTTGGTTCTGGTCTTCCTCAGAGCCTCCTTGCAAATGGGGAGCGGTTCCTTTCCAGGGAGGACGACTCCGTCGCAGTAGTGGCAAAAACGTAGCTCCTGCCCTCTCTGCCCTCTGCCACGCAGCAGGGACCTGGGGCTCTCCTCGCCCTGCTCACAGCTGAACTCTTGCTTCTTTCAGGCCCCGAAGCAGGAGCTGCAGCTCCTCAGGGCTGTCGGCAGGGTGTGCGAGGCCTGCCGAAAGAAAGGCCTCGCCACCCTGCCGTTCAGCAAGAACGCTGCCGGGGAGGAGATAAAGGTGAGTGAGACTGAGGGCCCCATGGGGAAGACTGCATTGGGGGGAAATTCCGCCTTGTCTTCCGCCTCCTGTTTGGAGGCCTCTTACTGGGTGGGGTTCAGGGCAGGCAGATTTTTGATTTGCATTTTCTGTTGCTGTGGAAAGTTTTGGTGAAAGGCTGGGTCAAATCACCTGCATCCCCTAGAGTCATTTCTTCTCCGAGGCCTTGGGTGCAGGTCTCAGAGATGCAAAGTGCCCAACTCTGTGGGGCAAGAAAAGCCCCACTAGAGTCCAGGAAGCGCTGACCCCTCTGTTTTGCCCCCTGGTCTTTCCCAGGAAATCATGGAGGACTCATTTTTTCAAATATCAGAGAGTTTCCTCCAGGCGATGGACACCATCTCCAAACTCAGGTACATCTTTCTTTGAGGGACCCTTTGCCCACAGCAGTCACACGGACAGGAGCTCTGGGAGGAGCGGATGAAGCAGGAGACCTTGGGGTTGTGGGACAGTGGGCAGAGCCGGGAAAGGGAAGAGCTCTACTGAGCCACAAAAGGAACAGGCTGCTTAAGGATCCAACCCCATTTCCTTTCCATAGTTACTGGAGACTCCTTTTCTATTGGAGATCCTACACTCCTGTTCCTCCCCGCCCCCCCCCCCACCAGCTGCTGCTCTGAGTTTGCATGTTTGTGGCCTGGGGGGGAGCGGGGTGGCTCAGGGAACAGGCACTAGATTTCTTGATGACTACACCTCCCTTTTGCCACGGAGTAACACTTGCCTTTCCACCCTGTCAGCCAGTTCCAGCCTCCCCTGGCCGTGGAAACCAGGGACTCCATCGTGGCCTGGGCTCTCCGGCTGGTGGTGATGGGGAGCCCAGGCCAAGACGACAGGCAGCACCAGGTACGTGAAATCTCGATGGCCTTGGCGAGAGTGTGGCACAGAGGCCTGCCGGTCCTGCCTTGCCCGAGGCCGTGACTTTTCTCAATTGCTTTCGGGAGAGCGGTGTTCCTCAGGGGAGGCAGGAAAGGGCCACAGAGATGGAGGCTCCTCTTAGGGTCCTGAATCCACGGGCCTGCTTGCAGCAGGAGAGTAACAGGCTGGCCTTCAAGGCTTCCTGTGGGGTGGGGGATTCCGCGCGCCTCACACCGGCTCCATCTTCCTTTCAGGCTCTGCAAACAAAAGCGGAGGAAGGCCTGAAAGGCATGCTGAGGGCGATGGTGCGGGAGGACCAGTCTGCTGTGCATCTGGTGGGCCTCCTGGAAGTAAGTGTGGTGGAGACAAGATGGAGGTGGACGGAGGTCCCCTTGGAGGCTGGGGCTGCAAATGGGAGCCTGGCGGGGTTGGGGGGAAAGTAGCACCTTGAGGTCAGCAGAAACCCCACTGCACCCCCACTGGCTGGCAGAGAGTGCACAGAGCTGTTCCCTTTCCTCCCAGGGAGATCTTCTCCCGGAAAGGACCAGACTGGCTGAAAGGCCACTCCCCTAGCCTCTCTGCCTGAGGGGACAAGATCAGGATGGATGCAGGCAGAAATCCCACAGGAGCAGAGCCCCTGTTGAAAAACGTGCCCCTTGCTTCCACAGCACCTGGCCTACTGGATGCACAGCAGCTGTGCTGCCGCCAGGTCCCGCGCCATCGCCCTCAGCAGCTCCCTCCTCCATTTTGCCAGCCATCTGCCCTCCTTCAAGGTAAGCCCCCCCGCCTGCCTCTCCCATTTGCAGGGCTCGGCTTTGGCTTCAGCTAGGAGATTTCACGGGCCGCTCAAACCTCTCTTTGCCTCCGTCTCCCCTCTCTCGACCTGCTGCTCCTTGCAGATGGAAGGGCACAGGGCTGGATTCCCCTGGCTTCTCCCTGTGTTCATGGAGGTCTCTGTCCTGGGCTTCGTTCTCACCCAAGTCACAGGCGAGCCACCAGGCCTTTGCGGCTCGGAGTTGGATCGTGCTGAGCCTCCCCTACATCTTCCTTTGGCTTCTCCCCTCCCATGTTGCTGCAAATAGGTTGAGGAGGAACGTGCTGGACCCTGAGTTCTAGCAGAAGGGTTCCTGGCCGCCGGGTGGAGGGGCAGAGCGTGGGGCCAAGGAAACGGGGGCTGAAGGGTTGGGGACAAGCCCTCGGAGAGTCCCTAGTAAAGGGAGCCTGCGGGGTGGATCTTCTGGGGAGACCGGACCTAGGACCGAGAAGGCAGTCCAGAGCTCCTGGGCTACCTGTGGATCAACAAGCCATGCCCCTTCTTCTCCTTCCTCCTTTAGATTGGGAACAATGCTGCCCTGGGTCACCTGGTTGTGCAGCTGGCCGTCTCCCTGGCTGACCCGCAAGCCGGCATTCGGGCACAGGCCAGGGAGACCATGGGCCAGCTTCATCAGCTGCTGCTGTCCCAGCAGGGTAAGTTCTCTGGGCAGGATGGGACCCGCAGCCTTTGGCAGTAGCCAGTCACCTCCTTTCTGACTTGGGTGCCCTTGGGTGACAAGCTCCTCCTCCCTGGACATCTTCCCAGTTCTCTCGATGCTCTTTCCCCCTGTCCCCATGGCCCCACCACATCTGGTAAACACCAAGTGGGCTGTATTC
Source organism: Euleptes europaea (assembly GCF_029931775.1). NCBI lineage: Eukaryota > Metazoa > Chordata > Lepidosauria > Squamata > Sphaerodactylidae > Euleptes > Euleptes europaea. The sequence goes on along the minus strand of NC_079324.1, from coordinate 20,385,222 downwards.
TCCTCTGAGAGCTGGATTTCTTCCATCTGGGTGCAGAACACTGCCATGCTCTGGCAGGAGGGGGTGGTCTCAGAGACCCTTGCCTCAAGGGCAGCTCTCGTCCCGAGGCAAGAGAGAGACCCCAAGCCAAACGGCCAGAGAGAAGCAACGCCGTTCTGGGTATGGCAACCCAATATCAGCCCCTCCTTTCTTTTTCTCAGGGCTCACCAGGAAGGAGCTCCGCTGGGAGCAGGACCCAGGGCAGCCATGGAAGGAGGGCTACCGCCACCTGGTGTATGTGGGTGAGGTAAGGGGAGTCTTCTGTGGTGCTTCTGTGGCACATCCTCATGAAAGGCAAGGGGCTGGGGGTGTGTGTGTCTTTATTCCCCTCCCTGTCCAGAAGGCTGGGGCCCAATCGTGGGAATTCCCTGGGCAGTGGTGCGGAGAGAGAGATTGCCCTCTCCCTCATCCTTAGGAAGGCCACACTCAAGGGTCATTCTTTCATTGCTTTACCAATTCCCTGTACCTCAAAGGGCCTGGCCCTGACTAGGACAGCAAGAAGGACAGAGTCCCTGCCTTGGGGAGTTTCAGGCCTCCACTTTGAAAGGGGATGAGGCAGGGGCCAGAGGGGAGGCAGGAGCCAGGCTCTCCAGAGAGAGAGAGAGAGAGAGACGCCAGAGTGGTTCCAGGTCTGGGGCTTCACTTTGGGCAGGGCGGGAGAGGACTAAAAGGGTGCTTTTTTATTTCAGGTGTTGTGGCAACACCTCACCCACATACAGAGAAAACAATTTGCTGAGACGTGTTGGGAGAACGTCTCCCACCTGGCCCAGGAGTGGGTAAGGGAGGGAAGCCTGATCCTCCTTTATTCCCTCCTGGGCCGGGCCCAAGAACTCTTGGAGGAGGAGGAGGTGAGCAGCTGGGTAAAGTAAGCATGGATGAGGCACGTGGGTGGTGGTGGTGGGGAGGCGATGGAGGAAAACGTTCCAGCCGTTTGCTGAGAGGAAAAGGAGGACTTGCATCATTGGGGGCTTTTTCCTCTCTTCTCCAGGAAGATGACTTCCGGATGAACCTCTCTGCCCTCCTCTACAAGTTGTGGAAGGGCAGAGAGGTTCCCAGGGACATCGGGGCACTCCTGCCAGGGACAGGTAAGGCCCATTTCCACGGCAATGTGGGTGGGAAGGAGGCGGGACCTCAGAGGAGCCAGAGCTGCTCCTGCTCCACACCGAGGCCCATCCTCCGTCGCCTCCGCTGGGGCCTGAGTAGCCGGAGGGCCCCTCTTTGGCTGAAATACGGCTGGAAGAGACCACGCAAGGCGCAGGTGGGTCTCAAAATGTCAGCCTTTCCATAGACTAAGGAGGGCTCCTTCTAAGAAAGCCCCTTTGTGCAAATGGTAGGTTTACCTGCCCGGTTTGGGGGCCCACGTTGGAACCCATAGTCCAGAAGCAATTCTTCCATGTATTTCAGATGGGTAGTAAAATTCTGGACAGCCACCACAAAGAGATTCTGTCTGTCTGTCTTCTCTCCCATCCAGATGACCAGGAATAGATGCAGGAGTGCCCCCTCCTCCTCCTCCTCCTCCTCCCCCTCTGCCATCAGGAGATGCCAGGAAACAACATCAAAGACTCCTGTGGCCCGCAATGAGGGCGCAAATGGGATCCAGTGATGGGAGCTTATGGAGCTCTGGGCCCATGAACCTCGCCTGTCTGCTCCCTCTGGAGAAAGCACCGGAAAGACGCTGGGGGATGCTGGGGGACTCCTGTCTGTCGGCTCCTGACATACGATGTGGCACCGTCTCTGCCGTTACCCAGATCCGTCCCCGTGTCAGGCCGGTCACGTGGAGAGCGTCCTCTACTGTGCAAACTGTGAAACACAAGCCCGTTGGCAGGAAGGAGTCTCTTCACTCAGTCGTATACACCAGTCCCCTTCTGGTCAATACACTGTCAAGAAGAAAGCACGGAAGGGAGACGAGCACAAGCTGCCAGGAGCTCGATTACCTTCTCCGAAGGACAGAAGAGGGAAGGGTGACGAAGACCACGTCCTCAGGATATTGTCCCAATGAAATGTCCATAAACCTTTGGGCTTGTTGGTTTCTCTTGAGCCCCTGGTGATAGCAACTAATGAGGACGCTCAGCTTGGCTGGGAGGGCAGATGCCAGGATTGGTTCCGCATTCCAAAGAAAAGTGGATTTGAACTTGGAGATCTCTAACCATAATGTTGTTTAGGTAAGAGACAGACGGGGAATTCTGCAGAGCTGGACGGCAACCATACGGTGATTTGCTATTTCTTCTCAATGCCCCACTTTGCAAAAGGGACTGACAAGTGAGGACTGGAAGTCCAACTGTATGACCTTGCAGTTGTGCCTGCGAAAGGCACTGGACGGCATCTCTTTCTATCAAGGGTACTCTGCAGAGTAACAGAAGCCAAATGAGTCACTGCCCCAAGGAGATGATCTGGGGATCTTGCTTGGCTTTGCAACAAGGGACTTCAGAGCTGGACATGGACAACTGGCGTTCTTCCTCCTTTTAAATTTTTGTTTTGTGTGATTTGGGTTGGCCTCATCAAAAGGTATGGCCTGATTGTATTCCACTAATCAGTCAGTCAATAAATTCCGTTTATACCCTGCCCTTTCCCATCCTAAGATGGGATCAGGGGGCTTCCAACAATATATGAAACAATATGTTAAAATATAAATTGCTTCTTTCAACCCTAGGAGCTGACATCTTTCATGGAGACAGAGGTGGAAGGGTGCTGGCAGCAATGTAGGTCAAGCTTCCACAAATGGTGACATATCCAAAGCTTGAAAGGAAAACGGCCAACTCAAAAGACATTTCTCTACAGTCTCAGAGGAGCATGCCTATTACATGAGGTGCTTTGGAACACAGGCAGCAGACTGCTGCTGCAGTCGTCTTGTTTGTGGTCTTCATAAAGGCCGGGAATTCAGAGAACCTGCTACACCTATTGTTACAATGGTATAAACTTTTTTTGCCATCAAGTTATGCTGACCCCCAGAGGACTTTCAAGGCAAGAGGTGTTCAGAGGTCGTTTGCCATTGTATCCTATAGAGGCATATTATGACAAATATGCAAGAGACAAACACAATTATATAACATATGGGAAAATTATACATTCGCAAAAATAAATTAAATTGTTTCAAAAGATAAAGGAAGAAGAAAAAAACATATTAGTTACTGTACTTCCAACTTGTTTCATGATTTAAAAAAAGATTTCCAAGCAGCGTGAGGAGCAAAAAGGGAATTGACTGAATTTGTAAAGACAGTAACAAAACAAAAGGATCATATAATATGATGAATCTATAAACTGTTACATTAATATGACACAGAAACTGAACAAGTTAAGACATGTATGATCAGACGGATGGAGAATTTTGAGGAAGAAATACCCTTCCAATGGGAATCCTTATGGACTAAATGTTGAGCATAAAGAAACGAAATTTACTGCCAGCCAATCACTAGAACGAGTATAAGATGTTCTACCGGTGGTACATGTTACCACAGGACATTGAGAAATACATGCTGAAATGCAGAAAAGAATCTTAAAGATTAAATTTCCTATGGAAGCCAAATGTATGTTGTTGGCCATTTTACCAAAGAATATTCCAAAAGCTGGAAGAACCGTTTAGATGTATGAGAAGGGCAGCCAGAGTTACATTAGCAGCAAAATGGGAAGCAGAAAAGTGTCCTGTTAGAGAAGGCTGGGTGGGAGAGTGAACTGGCTGAATATGTAACAATGGCAAAATTGACAAATTATGTTTTAAGGGAAACATCTAAAGAATTTCAAGAAAAATGGAATGGATAGTTTGTGTACTATTCTTAAAAAATCACTTTAATTGTGGGTTAGAAAAAAAACATAACTTTAAAATTGGGGAAAGAAAAAAAGTATAGAAATATATAACAGTTCATAATATTGCATGTGGTTCTATTATATGCTGTACCTGACTTTATAATAATGTTTAATTTAAAATTGTGTTTAATAAACATCATATAGAATACTTCTGTTTGTTTTAAGATTAATGGAATGATCATTGTTAAATTATTATTGTTATTACTAATACACTGTGTTGTGTTTGTTGTGTGTTGCATAGAACATTATTGTCTGTTACACTTTTGCCTCTAGTTCAGATGTAAAGATTGTAATGTTAACTTCAGTTTGACATTTGACTTTTTCAATCTGTTTTTCTTTTTCTGTTTACTGATTCTTCTACATCTCTTCTATAACTGTTTATGCATATATTTATATTTCTAATAATAAAAAATTACAAAGAAAGAGGTGGTTTGCTATCGCCTGTCTCCGCGTCACGGCCCTGGTATTCCTTGGGGCTCTCCCTTCCAAATACTTGCCAGGGTCGAGGCTGAGAGTGTGTGACTGGCCCAAGGTCACCCAGAGAGTTTCTGTGGCAGAGTGGGGATTTGAACTGGGGTTTCCCAGATCCTAGTCTGACACCTTAACCACTACACCATGCTGACTCTCTAATGATATTATAGTGCTGCTATATTTTTTTTTTTAAAAGCAAACGCCCTGGTGGTTCTCGGGAGGCTGGCTGCTGTTGCTGGGGAATTGGGGCATGGAAATTGTGGGGTAACCTGCCATGTGGCACCCCACTGCTGTTGCGTTTATCTGCATCCCCGCCTGCAACAAGGAAACCACAGGATCCTGTCCCCTAACTCCTAAGACACCGAACATGAACGTCCTCAAAACACGCCGTCGAACAGAGCGCAAGAAAGTTTTAGGCAAAGTTTAACTGGCTGCGTTTCAGCATCTGGCTTTTGCCAGGGGGGAAATGCCTTTTAATCTGGGATGTGTCACGATTTATTATTAGGGTTGCCAGGTCCCTCTTTGCCACCGGCGGGAGGTTTTTGGGGTGGTGCCTGAGGAGGGTGGGGTTTGGGGAGGGGAGGGACTGCAATGCCATAGAGTCCAATGGCCAAAGCAACAATTTTCTCCAGGTGAACTGATCCGTATCGGCAGGAAATAAGTTGTAATAGCAGGAGGTCTCCAGCTACTACCTGGAGGCTGGCAACCCTATTTATTATAATCAATGTATGGGAGTATGCCTTTGTAAAGCATTTGGCAACTGGAGGACCAGTAGGCTTGCCAACCTCCAGGTACTCTGAACATACAATAAACAATGTAATAGGACGAGGACTGCAGAAATCTGAAACAAGGCATAAGCGTTAAACATGAGATGTTAAACAACACAAGAAATGGTATCACGTAAGTAGTAATGTAGGAGCCCCGTGGCGCAGAGTGGTAAAGCTGCAATACTGCAGTCTAAGCTCTGCTCACAATCTGAGTTCACTCCCGACGGAAGTTGGTTTCAGGTAGCCGGCTCAAGGTTGACTCTGCCTTCCATCCTTCGGAGGTTGTTAAAATGAGTACCCAGCTTGCTGGGGGTAAAGGGAAGATCACTGGGGAAGGCACTGGCAAACCACCCCGTAAACAAAGTCTGCCTAGTAAACGTCGGGATGTGACATCACCCCATGGGTCAGGAATGACCCGGTGCTTGCACAGGAGACCTTTACCTTTAAGTAGTAATGTAATGCAGTGAGAGCAAGATAAAATATACAGAGGCATATAATACACAGTAGGAATACAGTCCACAGTCCTGTTCTCTCTACTGAAACATCTTTCTGAATCATTCTGTTATAATGCAGTCCTGTTCCTTTATAAAAATGCCCTCCTGAACAATTCTGTTTTACATAGCTTGCAGAAAGTTTTATGGGAAGTTTTATGCAATAAAGTTATTTTCTAGCCCTGACAAAGGGAGCATCGACTCTTAAAAGCTTATACCCCTCTGGTCTCCAAGGTGCTACTGGACTTGAATCTAGCTGTTTAACTGCACACAAATATGGCTGCCCTCTGAGACTATTTTCTAGCCCTGTAATTCCCAAACTGTATTCCAAATTGTATTCCGTTACTATGTATGGGTGTGAAAGCTGGACAGTGAAGAAAGCTGATAGGAAGAAAATAGATTCCTTTGAAATGTGGTGTTGGAGGCGAGTGTTACAGATTCCGTGGACTGCCAAAAAAACAAAGCAGTGGGTAATAGATCAAATCAAGCCTGAACTGACCCTTGAAGCTAAAATGACTACACTGAGGCTATCGTATTTTGGACACGTCATGAGACGACAAGAGTCACTGGAAAAGACAGTCATGCTAGGAAAAGTTGAGGGCAGCAGGAAAAGAGGAAGACCCAACAAGAGATGGATTGACTGAATGAAGGAAGCCACAGCCTTCAATTTGCAAGATCTGAGCAAGGCTGTCAAAGACAGGACATTTTGGAGGACTTTCATTCATAGGGTCGCCATGAGTCGGAAGCGACTTGACGGCACTTAACACACACACACAAACACACATTCCATGACAAATTAATTAAAGATTCCTTGGAGCCTCAAATAACCCTTCCATGGAGCAGGCTGACCTTGAATGCCAGTAACTTCTCATGGCATAATAGTAGTCTGCTGTTTAGGATGAACCAGTCACCTTCCTGAGAACTAGTGAGATGGAGCTAGGATTACAGCGCTCCAGGTTAAAATGCCCTTGGGCCAGTCATTCTTTCAGCATAAGCTGCTATAATTCTAATCATTTGTGTGGTTCTTATTGTACTTTCTGCAAGGCCAAGACAAGAGGGTGCAGGAAGGGGCAAGAAAACAGCAGGGGCAAAGGCTTGGCAGGCTCTGTCTGCCCTCCCCGCATGTTTCCATCATGATCAGAATGACTCCAATCGCTTTGTGTCAAATCAAAGGGGAGCTCTCTGGTCTCGCCTGAAGTAATCAGAGTTATTTCAATCATGAAGGAAGCAGTTAAGCAAAACCGCCTTTCCCTTCTTCCTTCCATAAAAACAACTCATCTGGCAACCAGCTAGAAGGGAGAGAAAAAAACAGCCTGGCCAGTGGAAAACTGGCTAGCTAGCAAATCCAGCTGGCAATTCGGGACAGCAGAACCAAGAGAGAAGCAAACTCCGAGGGCAGGGGACAGCAGTAAAAGATGGGGCAGAAACCATGGGGAGCATTCCACCTGAGGAGTAAAGAAACGCCAGTTACAGCCGTGATCAGCAACCCTTTCTAATTAAAAAGCGAGCCTATGGCACAGTTGAGAGTAACAGGTCAACAAGAAAGCCTGTATGAGAAAGCCTGTTTTATGAAACAGGCCTTTGGCATTACAGATTATCAATCAACATGCCATTTCTGTGAGATGTTTCTGCAGCCCAAACACTGGTTGCTGCAAGTGCTTTTTCAGGAGGTGACACAGATGAGGTCTCACAATCAATAATAAATATACACAGGAGAACCCTGAACAATTGTTTGAGCACACGGGCATAAATCTGTGCAAGGTTTGTCCTTGCACTACTGGCAACGGTTCACCTCTACCATTTCCCTTTCTGTAAAACATTTCATTTCTAAGAAGCCCTTCAGTCTCATGAAATTTCCTCTTATGGGGTTTTCAAGGCAAGAGACTAACAGAGGTGGCTTGACCATGCCTTCCTGTGCATAGCAACCCTAGTATTCCTTGGTGGTCTCCCATCCAAATACTAACCAGGGTGACCCTGCTTAGCTTCCAAGATCTGATTAGATCAGGCTATACCATGCTGCCTTCCTAGGGCTGCCAACCTCCAGGTACTAGCTGGAGATCTCCTGCTATCACAACTGATTTCCAGCCGATAGAGATCAGTTCACATGGAGAAAATTGGCCATTGGACTCTATGGCATTGAAGTCCCTCCCCTCCCTAAACCCACCCTCCTCTGGCTGCGCCCCCAAAACCTCTTGCCGGTATCGGAGAGGGACCTGGAAACCCCAAATAGACCCCACTGAGTCTCTGCCCCTCCCTCGGCTCCTCCCCCCAATCTCCAGCAATGCCACAACCCACACTTGGCGTCCGTCTGTTCTGCTCCACACGAATACCCACTAAAATGGATTAATGTTCCATTATCATGCAGATAAAGTGAGGAGGGGGGGGGAGAATCCTTTTACTACTTTGTTAGATCATGAGGAAATATTACCTCCCCCGCCCCTGTTCATAAAATGACAAGGTTTGCTACCGTACTGTTAAGTACATTCTATTGCCAAACAGGATAGGACTGCGAAGGAGTTGAGACCTTGAAAGTAAATTTGGAGGAGGGTGGGGAGGGACAAAAAAATTAGTTGGAGGCAGAGATAAATGAATGAGAAAAGAGTAGGAAGGGGGGAGAGAAACTAAGGAAAACAGAGAGAAAGGAAGTTTGATGTGGCTGCAACAGGCTAAGCACCACTTTGCTTCAGTCTTGCAGAAGGGCGAGTCTAGCCCAGTGGTTCTCAACCTGGGGCCATATGCCCCCCCCAGTACTTTCCAAGGGGGCCACAGGTGAAAACTGCGTAAATGGGGGGCCATGGCACGAGACTAGGGGGCCACAGAGGGAAGTGAGAAGTGAAGAAAACAGAAACACATGAAAACCTAACACCTGACTTTCTTCATTGCACTTCTGTGCATTGTTTGTGGATTTTTGTATCGCTGTAATCTTGTGCTACGGTGGTAGAGGCTTTGTTCTCCCTTGTATGTGAACATTGTTGTTTATTTTTTGAGGGCTATTTTTGTAAATTTCAGTTTCTGCATGTGTGCATTTCGTGTGGCTGCTTATGCTTCTTTGTTACTTGGCTATTTACAAAAAAAACATTTAAATAGTTCCCTTCTTACTGGTAGGCAGGGGGGCCACAGGAAGGAAACAAGGTCAGAAGGGGGCCGTGGTGGGGAAAAGGTTGAGAACCACTGGTCTCCAGCCCATAGCCAGAGTGCCTTTTCCTGTGCTCAGACTTCCCTGCGCCTCTAGTGGCTGCAGCCAGAACTGCACCAAAAGGGAAAGGCGTGGGGCTGGATGCCGCTCGGGGCCTTCCTGCTGATTCTGGACCCCCGGATTTTGTCTTCCCAGCCCCCCACCCCACCCCAGCAGCTCTGGCAAGTGTTGTTCTGTTAACCAGCTAGTGACAGAAGGGCAGGCTCCTGTTGTAGCTGGCATGGCCTAGTGGCTAGAGTCAGACTAGGACCTGCGAGATCCAGGTTCAAATCCCTGCTCCGCCATGAAGCTGATTGGGTGACCTCAGGCCAGTTCCTCTCTGCCTGTGAGGGTAACCTCACAGGGTGGTTGTGAGGCTAAAACGGAGGTCAGGAGTATGACGCGTGCTGCCCTCAGCTCCTTGGAGGAAGGGTGGGGTTAAGAGGTGCCGAAGAAACACACAGAGCCAGCGTAGTGTTGTGATTGAGAGTATTGGAGCAGGATCTGCAAGACCTGGGTTCTAATCCCTGCTCCACCGTAGAAGCTTGCGGGGTGACCTCGAGCCAGTCACATGCCCTCAGCCCAACCTCCCTCATAGGCTACAGGCAGAAACCCCAGGAGAATGTGGGTGGTGGGGCTAAAGGGCTGATGTCATGCTGGCACGCTGAAGGTACTTCTGGTGAAAACTGGAGGTGGTGTCAAAACTGGATTTGCCAAAACTGGAGGTAGCGAGGGATCCGGCAACCCTCCTCGCAGGGTTCTTGGGAGGATAACAAGGAGGGAAATGAGGTCAGCCGCTTTGCGTCCCCACTGGGGAGAAAGGTAAACGAAGCAAATCAACCAGTGATCCCTGGGTACCAGGCCTGGCCCATCCAGAGGCGTCGTACTGCAAAGGCCAGGGGGGCGTGTGATCCTTCTGTGCTTTCAACACCCTCTGGAGCACACAGGGTTGGTGGCAGAAAGCGTGCATGGGCTGGCTAGTGATGTGACCCCTCATTTACATAGATTCCAGTGGAGTAAATGAAGACCAGGAGGTTGGGTTGAGCTTCACGGCTTTCTTTATTGGCCAAGGAAGAACGAACCGGGTGATCTCAGACGCATACTTGATGAGCTCTGCTATCTGGTCACACAGAGGGAGGGGCAATGCAAGAGGTTATATAGACAACTGACGTTCCAATCATCATCCGATATAGCTTGCCACTGCTACGTCATTTAGCTTCTACCCCGCCTGTGTGGGCATTGCTACATTTGAATACAGCTCTATTGTTCTCTAGCGAGTAGAAATGAAACCTAAAGGAAGAGGGGAGCGGGGATGAAGGCTATCGCTATCGGAGCCTTCCGTTAGCAGACAGTGGAATCTGTGTGCATGTTTGGTTGCTATGCAAGAGGCAGGAAAGGAGGGGCCATTGGGTATGCGTGTAGCCTGCATGTTTGAACGTGATTACTCAATCACAACATTCCTCTCTTATTCTTGTTATCTTTGAATGCTTTCAAAGGCAGAGAGGTGCATGTAAAGTCAGGGTTCCAGTTAGGCTGGTGTTGAGGAAAGGAACGAAGGATCATTTCCTTTCCAGGGAACCCATGAGGGCCATGAGGGAGGATGTCAACAGGCATTGCAACTAAGTGTGAGCTGTTAAATGACAGACCTTATCAATAGCACAAAACATGGAATACAATCAAGGAATACAATTAAAGAAATAAAATGATGCATGCTAATACACAACCAATAAAACCACATTACTTTCTTCCACCTTCCCGCACCAAACACATTGTTTTTCCACTCCAGGTTTTGATTACACTTTTCCAGGTTTTAAACTGGGACCTTCAATATCTTTCTGATCTCAAAGGCAACACTAGGCACAATCCTATCGCGCCCTTCCTGCAGAAGGATCAGAGCAGCATCTGGGGATGTGTGCTTTCCACTGCTCTGTTTCACCCTCACAACAACCCTCCGAGGTGGGTGAGGCTGAGAGTGACGAGCCCACTTGTGTTTCATGGCAAGCTGGAATCTCAACCTGAGCTGCCCAGGGCCTAGTCCAGCACTCTAACCGCTATGCCGCGCTGGCCACAGGGGGGCAGAAAGCGTGCATGGGTTGGGGGCAGAAAGCGTGCATGGGTTGGCTAGGCACAATCCTATCCCGCCCTTCTGCAGAAGGATCAGAGCAGCATCTGGGGATGTGTGCTTTCCACTGCTCCGTTTCACCCTCACAACAACCCTTCGAGGTGGGTGAGGCTGAGAGAGAGTGACGAGCCCACTTGTGTTTCGTGGCAAGGGGGGATCTTAACCTGAGCTGCCCAGGGCCTAGTCCTGCACTCTAAACTCTATGCCGCGCTGGCCAAGTCCTAGCCTCAGAGACTCTCTGCCACTGACTTTCAGTCACACTCATCTAACAAGCGGAGGCAGCACTGGGAACATGCCATGCACTATAGCTATGCACTAAGCAATGTTCTGCATCGAGAGGAGACCAGTTTTGCAAGATGAGTTACTCTTGCCATTGGCTTACCTCCTACTTATTTTGCTACTCAGGTGGCATTTAGACATCACAAACAAAAGGGATCTTGTTTTGTGATGGTAACAAGCCAAGAAAAATCTCAGGCCTGGATGCTCCGTTTCACCCCCTTCAAATGCAGCGTGGAGAAGAAAGTTGGTCATGAAAACCAAACCAGGCAAAATGATGTACTGTTCTCTTGCCTACAAACCGAGATGCTTAACTGCAGTTTAATCGTGGGTTGTAGGGAAGAGAACGACCCACAGTGGTTGTCACAAGAATGTGGATGTCACAAGAAAGAGCTCTTGGTTCCATGCCGGGAAGTGTTGTGTCTCTGTGGTGTGTCTGTGGTGTGTGCAATGGGTCACCAATGGACAGGGACTTCCTGGCTTGTTCTGACAATAAACAAACCGAGTTGGGAAACCTTGGGAGTACAGCAATTCGCACTTGAGTTTTCCCAGCAGGGAAAATGACGGCTCTCTGGGGCCATCTTAACTTGGGAAGATGAAGCAGGGGAAAGCCTTCAGCCCTTCTCCTCACCTGCCACAGTCCCAGTCCGAACAGGGCCTGCGCATGACTGGGAGTTAAGTTGAGAGCACGCAGCTCCCTACGCGTGTCTGTTGGCCAAGAGCTGGGGCAGACCCATAAGCAACACAGGGTGTAGTTTGGCCCGAAAGTGCGTTTCTGATATCTGAGAGCAGCCTCAGAAGGTGCTTTAGGGTTCAGCCCTGAGCGGCACTGAAACCTCTCTTCTTTTCTTCAGGGGGTCAGATGACCCGCTGCATGTTCTTCTGCCACCACTGCCTCGCAGCAGCTCTCCAGGGTCTCAGGCTTCCAGGTCTGCCTCTCAAGCCCTGCTGTCTTTGCCCCCCCCCCCCCCAGGCCAGGTGGAGGCACCTGGTTGCTAAGCGACGGGGACCGGCCCTCCTTTGTGACATCGCCCCCTGCTGGAGCTCTGGGCCCTTGGTCCGTTGGTGACCGTTGGTAATACTTTGAAAGGCGACGGAGAGACGGTGGTGGAGGGTTGGCGGATTGGTGGCGTTGGTGGATTGGTGGCGGTGGTGGCGTAGAGAGTTTTTTTTGAGTGTTTATTGTTCTGGTTTGTTGTGTTTGGTGTGTGGTTGTTTGGATTTTTTATTAGATAGTTGTAGTTGTAGGTTTTGTTTGTTGATACATTTTCTTCGTTCTTGTTTGTTTATTCTATAGTTGTTTGAATTTTAAAATTTAGGAGAATAGGTGTTTGTTGTTTATCTTTTTATATTGTTTTCATTCTGTATATAGTTTTCATTTCAAAGTTTCATATTAGATATAGGATTTTATAGGTTGTTCCGATTGTTTGTTTGTTTGTTTGTTGTTATTTTTTAGAGTTAGTATTACAGACAGTGTAGGTTTATAGGGAAGATGCTGGCAAAACACCGAAAAGCGTAAGTACAGTTTCTGCATTTTGTAAGACAGTATCATGGGAATGTTGGCCCTTCCCTCTCCCCTCCATCTCCCCCCCCTTTCCCCCTTCTCCTTCTCCCTTGCTCCCTTTTCGGGCCGTACCAGATTTTATCCTGAACCTTTCCTCATATGTCCGAATTTTTACTTTGGTCCATCCCCCCCCCCCTCGCCCAAGATAGGGAGTATGAAGTAGTTATTACGGCAATCCAGACTCACAGTAATAACATCTGTCCCTACAGGGATAATTGGGTGCCAAAGTTAGAGGATGTCATGTCAGAATGGTTTTGCATGTCAGAATGGTTTTCAATGGTCTTTTATGCATGGGAATTTTACCTTGGGTTCAACACTCGCTTGACCCACACTTTTCTAATCTGAATTCTCAAAATCCTATGCATGGTGGCAGATTTAGATGAAGAGAGGCCCCCCGAGGCTATTCCGCTTGTGAGGCCCCTCCCAACCCCCCACCCTCACAGCAAGAGGAAGATGGAAGAGGGTTTTAAACAAAATTCAGTGACACCAAGGATGATGACGGGCATTTAAAATCCCGCAATTCACAATTTCTCCTCTAAAGGAAATAAGATGTTATAATTAAATACCGTAGTGATAGGGGGGAAAGCCTAAATGTTAAAATTAACACTGTGAAAAACTTTTGCAATAACCGAACTTTGTAAACCTTTTGTGGAATAAGCAGGAATTTTTAGGAAAATGAAATTGTAAGTTTACTGTTAGAGTCTTTAAATACATATATTCTTTTAAAATACACATTAAGAAATAAAGAAAACCTCTGTCCTGAGCAGTTAGTGACCATTAAGCTAAGAAATAGCTGCAAGATTGCTTCCACGTTAGGGAAGGCCCTCTGAATTTTTTCCTAGTTTATAATTTGATAAAAGGCCTGTATGAGACAGTGGCTGCTCTTCTCTAGGCCGATGGCTTCGTCTCACATAGAAGTGAAAGTGCAAACGTTCATCAGTAAGTTTCAGGCCAACGTCTGTTTGTGGCCTAGAAAGGGTTAATAAAGGGCTCTCCGCGTTCTGATTTCTAAAATATTGTTCTGGAGTATCTGTAACGTATGCCACTGTTTTTTGTGGAACTATTATTAGTTTAATGACTGTGTGTTCCGTAGGCATTTTGGCCTGGAAACATTTATTAAATGTGTGCTGTCTCCATGTTTTGATTTCTGAAATATTGTTCTGGAGTGTCTGTAAGGCATGCCACTGTTTTTTGTGGAACTATTATTTGTTTAATGCAAGTTCCGAGCCATTCCAGGGTGATCCAGAGGCATTTTGGCCTGGAAAGGATTAATAAATGCACGTTCTGTCAGCAATTTGATTTCTAAAATATTGTTCTGGAGTATCTGCAATGCATGCCACTCTTTTTTGTGGAACTATTATTTGTTTAATTATCGGCTTTTACCCGGGCCAATAATTAGAGATTACTGCGTGTTATGACAGCATGCATGTATAAGAAAGGCCTATAACAGTGTCAAAAATAGTATACACCTCGGCCGGAGGCTAGGGTTGCCAGGGCCCTCTTTGCAACCGGCAGGAGGTTTCTGGGGTGGAGCCTGAGGAGGGCGGGGTTTGGGGAGGGGAGGAACTTCAATGTCATAGAGTCCAATTGCCCAAGTGGCCATTTTCTCCAGGTGAACCAATTTTGATCGGATGGAAATCAGTTGTAATAGCAGGAGATCTCCAGCTACTACCTGGAGGTTGGCAACCCTACTGGAGGCCCCCTAGATTTGGAGGCCCTAGGCTTCAGCCTGCCAAGCCTAGAGGTAAATCTGGCCCTGCACAGTGGTTGTTTGCCCTGAAGAAAGTCCTGGAGTATCAGGAGTATGTTTTGTGCTTCAGGATCACCACCACGAATCCGGTGCCTCTGAGTCCCTTGCCCCTTGAAAACACTGCTTTGTAATTGGCTCTTGACTGCAAAGGGATGTACTAAAAGGAATGAGACAATTGCCCATTGGAAACAATAGGAGAGGCTGGAAGGCCCATGGAAAATTATGGGAGCCAGGATTGTCAATTGACTTGCATGGGCTCCACTGAAATACATGACAGCAGAAAAACAGTTGCAAAGAAAATGTGGAATGGATTTTCCATTAAGATCACTTGGCCCAGATGGCCTACTCTGGCACTGGATTGACAGTCCCCAGAGTGCACCTTCATTCCACTCTGGGGCTGTCATTCCAGTCCCAGAACACAGATGCTATACCCTGAGACAGTCATTCCACTCTGGAGGCTGTCAATCCAGTGCCAGAGTAGTCTATCTGGGCCAAGTGACCTTAATGGAAAACGCTTTCCTCATTTTCTTTGCAACTATTTTTCTGCTGTAATGTATTTTAATGCAGCCCACGCAAGTGCAGCTAAGTTGGTTCCTGTTTCTGCAAACACTCTCATCCAGCCCTCGGTTGGAGCAGGAGGGGGAAACCGGGATGCCTTATGCATACAACTAGCTACCGGGTTGATCTCAGAGCAGACTTTAAATCCGTGGCAAAACAGCATTGGGAAAACCCAAGAAAAGTGCAGGGTGGGCGCGAGGTCAACTCTGAGGGATGGAAAACTCATGCATAACTCCAAGGAACAAGCAAGTAAGCCCAGGGTGAACGTGAGTCAAAGTAACTATGCATAAAGGACCAATGTTTTAGAATGTGTTAAAATGTTTTATTTTTTACATTTTGTAATCCACTGTTGATGTATATTGAAATAAGTTGGTAGCTTGGCTGGGAGAGAGCAGAGTATAAATAAAAGTATTATTATTATTATTATCATCATCATCATCATTATCATCATCATTATTATTATTTTGTGGTGGGGGGGAGAGGAAATCTCAGCCAGAAGTTGTGTGACGGAAGGGGTATCTCATTCTTATCACCCTCCTCCCTCCCAAGAGAAAGAAGGAGTCTCCAAACGTGGTATCCAAGCAATGGATGCAGCTTTGAGCTGGGGAGAGAAGCTTTTTCCCTGTTACCCCCAGGCACCCTCAAGTAACCTTCCCATCCGGACAGGTTCCAGTTGGTTGTGCAGCCTTTCGGGCAAAATGCTGCTTTGGCAGGAGGCCCTTGGCCGTCTGAAACCTGTCCTATTTTGCATCGGTTTTGGTTACCAGGAAGAATGTGATGCGCCTGGATGGTTTGCCGTAACAGCTGAGTTATGATGTGGGAGCCTGAGGGTTTGACTCTCACCACAGACACTAACTCCTCTGAGGGAAGCTACCCTCAACCATTCTCCTTCAGGGGGAGACTGGAGAATCCTGGCCTGCCTGGCAGGGCTGTTGTTAGGATGACTCTGATCGTGAAGCGCTTTGCACACTGAAAGTGCTGTCTCAGTCTTCTTCTTGACTAAACGGTAATGGAGAGTCTCAAAAAGGCCCGACTTCCACTACTACCGAGGAAGCCGCCCCCAAGGCGAGTGCGACCCATGAGGGGATGTGGTCTGCCGGAAACTAGCATGCTGCTGCGGAAGGGGAGAGGCTTCCCGCTGCTGCCCCTGACCTAGGGGGTGAGGAAAACGTGCCCCTCTGTGCAGACAGAGAGCCCAGCACGGTTAGAGGGACCCCAAAGCCCCCAACCAAGAGGTTCCAGCCGATCCCATTAGGTGCCTGCAGGAATTCATCCAGAGGACAGCAAATCTGTGCCAAGAGCGCAGGGCAAGCGGACGGGAGCCAGAGGAGGCTGCAAGGCCCACTCCTCATCTTCTCTCTGCTCTCTTCTAGGCTCCAACGCCTGAGGGCCCTATTTTCGAGGGGGAAAATTGCCCCTGTGGCCCAGGAAGGCCGCCAGCAGGAGGCTGCAGGTGAGGAGAGGCTCCAGGCTGAGGTGGCATTGCTGGCAGCGGGGGACCTGCTGGGAAGGGAGGCGCACCCGGTGCTCAGGCGTGCTGAGTCTCCGAACGATGGCGTTTTGGGGACCGGGCTGATCCGCCTCCTTCAGGGCTAGGAGAAGGTTTTCCCCTGCCAGTCTCCGGGTGGAGATCATCCCTCAGGGCCACCAAAGCAGTCTCTGGGAACTAGTCGCCAGTCTGGAAGCCAGACCAAAAGGGCTCAGGGGGAAGAAACCTTGGACGGTGGAAGGGAATACAAATCCCAACCTGTATTCTCCATGTCCTCTCTCCGCAGCTTCTGTAACATCAAAAAGGGCCCCCGCCGACTTGGAAAGGGTCCAAGCATACTTGAACGGGAATAAGGTAAACCTCCCACAGCAAAGGTCCTCCCCCAGAGACCAGGGCCATTTCCATTGCCTCGGCAGGCCCCTGGCATAGCAGAGGGCCCCTTTGGTTCTGGTCTTCCTCAGAGCCTCCTTGCGAATGGGGAGCGGTTCCTTTCCAGGGAGGCCGACTCCGTCGCAGTAGTGGCAAAAACGTAGCTCCTGCCCTCTCTGCCCTCTGCCACGCAGCAGGGACCCGGGGCTCTCCTCGCCCTGCTCACAGCCGAACTCTTGCTTCTTTCAGGCCCCGAAGCAGGAGCTGCAGCTCCTCAGGGCTGTCGGCAGGGTGTGCGAGGCCTGCCGAAAGAAAGGCCTCGCCACCCTGCCGTTCAGCAAGAACGCTGCCGGGGAGGAGATAAAGGTGAGTGAGACTGAGGGCCCCGTGGGGAAGACTGCATTGGGGGGAAATTCCGCCTTGTCTTCCGCCTCCTGTTTGGTGGCGTTTTACTGGGTGGGGTTTAGGGCAGGCAGATTTTTCACTGGGTTTGCATTTTTAGTTGCTGTGGAAAGTTTTGGTGAAAGGCTGGGTCAAATCACCTGCATCCCCTATAGTCATTTCTTCTCCGAGGCCTTGGGTGCAGGTCTCAGAGATGCAAAGTGCCCAACTCTGTGGGGCAAGAAAAACCCCACTAGAGTCCAGGAAGCACTGACCCCTCTGTTTTGCCCCTTGGTCTTTCCCAGGAAATCATGGAGGATTCCTTTTTTGGCATATCAGAGAGTTTCCTCCAGGCGATGGACACCATCTCCAAACTCAGGTACATCTTTCTTTGAGGGACCCTTTGCCCACAGCAGTCACACGGACAGGAGCTCTGGGAGGAGCGGATGAAGCAGGAGACCTTGGGGTTGTGGGACAGTGGGCAGAGCCGGGAAAGGGGAGAGCTCTACTGAGCCACAAAAGGAACAGGCTGCTTTAGGATCCAACCCCATTTCCTTTCAATTGTTACTGGAGACTCCTTTTCTATTGGAGATCCTACACTCCTGTTCCTCCCCGCCCCCCCAGCTGCTGCTGTGAGTTTGCATGTTTGTGACGGGGGGGGGGGGAACGGGGTGGCTCAGGGACCAGGCACTAGGTTTCTTGATGACTACCCCTCCCTTTTGTCACAGAGTCTAACCCTTGCCTTTCCACCCTGACAGCCAGTTCCAGCCTCCCCTGGCCGTGGAGACCAGGGACTCCATCGTGGCCTGGGCTCTCCGGCTGGTGGTGATGGGGAGCCCAGGCCAAGACGACAGGCAGCACCAGGTACGTGAAATCTCGATGGCCTTGGCGAGAGTGTGGCACAGAGGCCTGCCGGTCCTGCCTTGCCCGAGGCCGTGACTTTTCTCGATTGCTTTTGGGAGAGCGGTGTTCCTCAGGAAAGGCAGGAAAGGGCCACAGAGATGGAGGCTCCTCTTAGGGTCCTGAATCCACGGGCCTGCTTGCAGCAGGAGAGTAACAGGCTAGCCTTCAAGGCTTCCTGTGGGGTGGGGGATTCCGCGCGCCTCACACCGGCTCCATCTTCCTTTCAGGCTCTGCAAACAAAGGCGGAGGAAGGCCTGAAAGGCATGCTGAGGGCGATGGTGCGGGAGGACCAGTCTGCTGTGCATCTGGTGGGCCTCCTGGAAGTAAGTGTGGCGGAGACAAGATGGAGGTGGACGGAGATCCCCTTGGAGGCTGGGGCTGCAAATGGGAGCCTGGCGGGGTTGGGGGGAAGTAGCACCTTGAGGTCAGCAGAAACCCCACTGCACCCCCACTGGCTGGCAGAGAGTGCACAGAGCTGTTCCCTTTCCTCCCAGGGAGATCTTCTCCCGGAAAGGACCAGACTGGCTGAAAGGCCACTCCCCTAGCCTCTCTGCCTGAGGGGACAAGATCAGGATGGATGCAGGCAGAAATCCCACAGGAGCAGAGCCCCTGTTGAAAAACGTGCTCCTTGCTTCCACAGCACCTGGCCTACTGGATGCACAGCAGCTGTGCTGCCGCCAGGTCCCGCGCCATCGCCCTCAGCAGCTCCCTCCTCCATTTTGCCAGCCATCTGCCTTCCTTAAAGGTAAGCTCCCCCCCCCCCCCGCCTGACTCTCCCATTTGCAGGGCTCGGCTTTGGCTACAGCTAGGAGATTTCACGGGCCGCTCAAACCTCTCTTTGCCTCCGTCTCCCCTCTCTCGACCTGCTGCTCCTTGCAGATGGAAGGGCACAGGGCTGGATTCCCCTGGCTTCTCCCTGTGTTCATGGAGGTCTCTGTCCTGGGCTTCGTTCTCACCCAAGTCGCAGGCGAGCCAACAGGCCTTTGCGGCTCGGAGTTGGATCGTGCTGAGCCTCCCCTACATCTTCCTTTGGCTTCTCCCCTCCCATGTTGCTGCAAATAGGTTGAGGAGGAACGTGCTGGACCCTGAGTTCTAGCAGAAGGGTTCCTGGCCGCAGGGTGTTGGGGCAGAGCATGGGGCCAAGGAAACGGAGGCTGAAGGGTTGGGGCCAAGCCCTCGGAGAGTCCCTAGCAAAGGGAGCCTGTGGGGTGGATCTTCTGGGTGAGACCGGACCTAGGACCGAGAAGGCGGTCCAGAGCTCCTGGGCTACCTGTGGATCAACAAGCCATGCCCCTTCTTCTCCTTCCTCCTTTAGATTGGGAACAACGCTGCCCTGGGTCACCTGGTTGTGCAGCTGGCCGTCTCCCTGGCCGACCCGCAAGCCGGCATTCGGGCACAGGCCAGGGAGACCATGGGCCAGCTTCATCAGCTGCTGCTGTCCCAGCAGGGTAAGTTCTCTGGGCAGGATGGGACCAGTAGCCAGTCACCTCCTTTCTGACTTGGGTGCCCTTGGGTGACAAGCTCCTCCTCCCTGGACATCTTCCCAGTTCTCTCGATGCTCTTTTCACTTGGCCCCATGGCCCCACTGCATCTGGTAAACACCAAGTGGGCTGTATTCTCCTCTGAGAAGCTGGATTTCTTCCATCTGGGTGCAGAACACTGCCACGCTCTGGCAGGAGGGGGTGGTCTCAGAGACCCTTGCCTCAAGGGCAGCTCTCGTCCCGAGGCAAGAGAGAGACCCCAAGCCAAACGGCCAGAGAGAAGCAACGCCGTTCTGGGTGTGGCAACCCAATATCAGCCCCTCCTTTCTTTTTCTCAGGGCTCACCAGGAAGGAGCTCCGCTGGGAGCAGGACCCAGGGCAGCCATGGAAGGAGGGCTACCGCCACCTGGTGTATGTGGGTGAGGTAAGGGGAGTCTTCTGTGGTGCTTCTGTGGCACATCCTCATGAAAGGCAAGGGGCTGGGTGTGTGTGTCTTTATTCCCCTCCCTGTCCAGAAGGCTGGGGCCCAATCGTGGGAATTCCCTGGGCAGTGGTGCGAAGAGAGAGATTGCCCTCTCCCTCTGCCTTAGGAAGGCAACACTCAAGGGTCATTCTTTCATTGCTTTACCAATTCCCTGTACCTCAAAGGGCCTGGCCCTGACTAGGACAGCAAGAAGGACAGAGTCCCTGCCTCGGGGAGTTTCACGCCTCCACTTTGATAGGGGATGAGGCAGGGGCCAGAGGGGAGGCAGGAGCCAGGCTCTCCAGAGAGAGAGAGAGAGAGACGCCAGAGCGGTTCCAGGTCTGGGGCTTCACTTTGGGCAGGGCGGGAGAGGACTAAAAGGGTGCTTTTTTATTTCAGGTGTTGTGGCATCACCTCACCCACATACAGAGAAAACAATTTGCGGAGGCGTGTTGGGAGAACGTCTCCCACCTGGCCCAGGAGTGGGTAAGGGAGGGAAGCCTGATCTTCCTTTATTCCCTCCTGGGCCGGGCCCAAGAACTCTTGGAGGAGGAGGAGGTGAGCAGCTGGGTAAAGTAAGAATGAGGCACGTGGGTGGTGGTGGTGGGGAGGCGATGGAGGAAAACGTTCCAGCCGTTTGCTGAGAGGAAAAGGAGGACTTGCCTCATTGGGGGCTTTTTCCTCTCTTCTCCAGGAAGATGACTTCCGGATGAACCTCTCTGCCCTCCTCTACAAGTTGTGGAAGGGCAGAGAGGTTCCCAGGGACATCGGGGCACTCCTGCCAGGGACAGGTAAGGCCCATTTCCACAGCAATGTGGGTGGGAAGGAGGCGGGACCTCAGAGGAGCCAGAGCTGCTCCTGCTCCACACCGAGGCCCATCCTCCGTCGCCTCCGCTGGGGCCTGAGTAGCCCGAGGGCCCCTCTTTGGCTGAAATACGGCTGGAAGAGACCACGCAAGGCGCTGGTGGGTCTCAAAATGTCAGCCTTTCCATAGACTAAGGAGGGCTCCTTCTAAGAAAGCCCCTTTGTGCAAATGGTAGGTTTACCTGCCCGGTTTGGGGGCCCACGTTGGAACCCATAGTCCAGAAGCAATTCTTCCATGTATTTCAGACGGTAGTAAAATTCTGGACAGCCACCACAAAGAGATTCTGTCTGTCTGTCTGTCTTCTCTCCCATCCAGATGACCAGGAATAAATGCAGGAGTGCCCCCTCCTCCTCCTCCTCCTCCTCCTCCTCCTCCTCCTCCTCCTCCCCCTCTGCCATCAGGAGATGCCAGGAAACAACACCAAAGACTCCTGTGGCCCGCAATGAGGGCGCAAATGGGATCCAGTGATGGGAGCTTATGGAGCTCTGGGCCCATGAACCTCGCCTGTCTGCTCCCTCTGGAGAAAGCACCGGAAAGACGCTGGGGGATGCTGGGGGACTCCTGTCTGTCGGCTCCTGACATACGATGTGGCACCGTCTCTGCCGTTACCCAGATCCGTCCCCGTGTCAGGCTGGTCACGTGGAGAGCGTCCTCTACTGTGCAAACTGTGAAACACAAGCCCGTTGGCAGGAAGGAGTCTCTTCA
The DNA here is from genome assembly GCF_029931775.1 of Euleptes europaea. Classification (NCBI taxonomy): domain Eukaryota; kingdom Metazoa; phylum Chordata; class Lepidosauria; order Squamata; family Sphaerodactylidae; genus Euleptes; species Euleptes europaea. The sequence continues at coordinate 20,363,552 of NC_079324.1, read as the reverse complement.
CTCAGTCGTATACACCAGTCCCCTTCTGGTCAATACACTGTCAAGAAGAAAGCACAGAAGGGAGACGAGCACAAGCTGCCAGGAGCTCGATTACCTTCTCCGAAGGACAGAAGAGGGAAGGGTGACGAAGACCACGTCCTCAGGATATTGTCCCAATGAAATGTCCATAAACCTTTGGGCTTGTTGGTTTCTCTTGAGCCCCTGGTGATAGCAACGGATGAGGACGCTCAGCTTGGCTGGGAGGGCAGATGCCAGGATTGGTTCCGCATTCCAAAGAAAAGTGGATTTGAACTTGGAGATCTCTAACCATAATGTTGTTTAGGCAAGAGACAGACGGGGAATTCTGCAGAGCTGGACGGCAACCCTACGGGGATTTGCTACTTCTTCTCAATGCCCCACTTTGCAAAAGGGACTGACAAGTGAGGACTGGAAGTCCAACTGTATGACCTTGCAGTTGTGCCTGCGAAAGGCACTGGACGGCATCTCTTTCTATCAAGGGTACTCTGCAGAGTAACAGAAGCCAAATGAGTCACTGCCCCAAGGAGATGATCTGGGGATCTTACTTGGCTTTGCAACAAGGGACTTCAGAGCTGGACATGGACAACTGGCGTTCTTCCTCCTTTTAAATTTTTGTTTTGTGTGATTTGGGTTGGCCTCATCAAAAGGTATGGCCTGATTGTATTCCACTAATCAGTCAGTCAATAAATTCCGTTTATACCCTGCCCTTTCCCATCCTAAGATGGGATCAAGGGGCTTCCAACAATATATGAAACAATATGTTAAAATATAAATTGCTTCTTTCAACCCTAGGAGCTGACATCTTTCATGGAGACAGAGGTGGAAGGGTGCTGGCAGCAATGTAGGTCAAGCTTCCACAAATGGTGACATATCCAAAGCTTGAAAGGAAAACAGCCAACTCAAAAGACATTTCTCTACAGTCTCAGAGGAGCATGCCTATTACACGAGGTGCCTTGGAACACAGGCAGCAGACTGCTGCTGCAGTCGTCTTGTTTGTGGTCTTCATAGAGGCCGGGAATTCAGAGAACCTGCTACACCTATTGTTACAATGGTATATCAATATAATGATGTAAACTTTTTTTGCCATCAAGTTATGCTGACCCCCAGAGGACTTTCAAGGCAAGAGATGTTCAGAGGTCGTTTGCCATTGTATCCTATAGAGGCATATTATGACAAATATGCAAGAGACAAACACGATTATATGACATATAGGAAAATTATACATTCGCAAAGAGAAATTAAATTGTTTCAAAAGATAAAGGAAGAAGAAAAAAACATATATTAGTTACTGTACTTCCAACTTGTTTCATGATTTAAAAAAAGATTTCCGAGCAGCGTGAGGAGCAAAAAGGGAATTGACTGAATTTGTAAAGACAGTAACAAAACAAAAGGATCATATAATATGATGAATCTATAAACTGTTACATTAATATGACACAGAAACTGAACAAGTTAAGACATGTATGATCAGACGGATGGAGAATTTTGAGGAAGAAATACCCTTCCAATGGGAATCCTTATGGACTAAATGTTGAGCATAAAGAAACAAAATTTACTGCCAGCCAATCACTAGAACGAGTATAAGATGTTCTACCGGTGGTACATGTTTCCACAGGACATTGAGAAATACATGCTGAAATGCAGAAAAGAATCTTAAAGATTAAATTTCCTATGGAAGCCAAATGTATGTTGTTGGCCATTTTACCAAAGAATATTCCAAAAGCTGGAAGAACCGTTTAGATGTATGAGAAGGACAGCCAGAGTTACATTAGCAGCAAAATGGGAAGCAGAAAAGTGTCCTGTTAGAGAAGGCTGGGTGGGAGAGTGAACTGGCTGAATATGTAACAATGGCAAAATTGACAAATTATGTTTTAAGGAAAACATCTAAAGAATTGCAAGAAAAATGGAATGGATAGTTTGTGTACTATTCTTAAAAAATCACCTTGATTGTGGGTTAGAAAAAAAACATAACTTTAAAATTGGGGAAAGAATAAAAGTATAGAAATATATAACAGTTCATAATATTGCATGTGGTTCTATCTATTATATGCTGTACCTGACTTTATAATAATGTTTAATTTAAAATTGTGTTTAATAAACATCATATAGAATACTTCTGTTTGTTTTAAGTTTAATGGAATGATCATTGTTAAACTGTTATTGTTATTACTAATACACTGTGTTGTGTTTGTTGTGTGTTGCATAGAACATTATTGTCTGTTACACTTTTGCCTCTAGTTCAGATGTAAAGATTGTAATGTTAACTTCAGTTTGACATTTGACTTTTTCAAATTTGTTTTTCTGTTTCTGTTTACTGATTCTTCTACATCTGTTCTATAACTGTTTATGCATATATTTATATTTCTAATAATAAAAAATTACAAAGAAAGAGGTGGTTTGCTATCGCCTGTCTCCGCATCACGACCCTGGTATTCCTTGGGGCTCTCCCATCCAAATACTTGCCAGGGTCGAGGCTGAGAGTGTGTGACTGGCCCAAGGTCACCCAGAGAGTTTCTGTGGCAGAATGGGGATTTGAACTGGGGTTTCCCAGATCCTAGTCTGACACCTTAACCACTACACCATGCTGGCTCTGTAATGATATTATAGTGCTGCTATTTTTTTTTTAAAAATGCAAATGCCCTGGTGGTTCCCAGGAGGCTGGCTGCTGCTGCTGGGGAATTGGGGCATGGAAATTGTGGAGTAACCTGCAATGTGGAACCCCACTGCTGTTGCGCTTTATCTGCATCCCCGCCTGCAACAAGGAAACCACAGGATCCTGTCCCCGTGTGGAAGACACCTAACTCTCCTCTTCTACAAGGGCATTTACAATTCAGCATGTGAATGCATCAGGAGCCAGCATGGTGTAGCAGACCCAGTGTTGATTTAGAATCTGGGAGACCCAGGTTCAAACCCTCCCGCTGCCACCAAAGCCTGCTGGATGACCTTGGGCCAGTCAAACACTCTCTGCCTAACCTACCTGACAGGATTGTTGTGAGGATATTAAAAGAACAATGTAAGCCGCTTTGGGTCCCCAGTGCAAAGAAAAATGGGGTAAAAATGAAGAAAATAAATTTAAAAAAACATTCCAATATTTGAAGTTTAAAGCTGCCCCCTTCTGTCCCCACCCCCAGCACTGCTTTCTAGTGATTTTGCCTCATAGGTGTACAAGCAGAGACCGTAGGTTTAATTATTCTGGAGGTCCTCAGCTAAGAGTGGGGCTCTGATCCCCTAGCAAAAAAATCCATAGAGGATAGGGTTGCCAGGCCCCTCTTCACCACCAGCGGGAGGTTTTTGGGGTGGAGCCTGAAGAGGGTTGGGTTTAGGGAGGGGAGGGACTTCAATGCCATAGACTCCAGTTGCCAAAGGGGCCATTTTTCTCCAGGTGAACTGATCTCTATTGGCTGGAGATCAGCTGTAATAGCAGGAGATCTCCAGCTAGTATCTAGAGGTTGCCAACCCCAATAGATGAACAAGTCAGAGACAACATCCCCAAAGGGAGTTGCCAAACAGAGTTGTAGGGGCAGCACATACCGCATGCCTCTCCTTTTCCTGCTGCACCAGGAAGAGGTCCCCCTGGAGGTGAAGCTGAGCTGACAGCTCCTCGTCTTTCTGGCTGAGCCAGTCGATGATCTCCTGCAAGGGAATCTGCAGCTTGCCACTGTGGTCTGAGAAGGCCTCCAGACGAGCCCTGGAAAAGGAAAGGCAACACAAAGGAAGTTAGCAAAGGTGACGAGACCTCCTCGTTGCAGCGCTCAGATGCATCCATGAAGGACAGGTGTGTCTAGAGCGATTAGCCATGACGGTTCAGTTGGAACATCCGCTTTCAGAAGCAGGGGGCCTCTGAATACCAGTTGCTGGGCACAAGCATCAGAAGCAGCTTCATGCCTGGCTGGTGGACTTCCCCAAAATGTCTGGGGATTAGGGTTGCCAGCTTCCAGGTGGGACCTGGAGAGGTCCCAGCATTAAAAGTGAGCTCCTGATAACAGAGGTCAGTTCCCCTGCTGGAAAAGGGCTGTTTTAGAGGGTGGGCTCTATAGCATTATACCCCTCCCCTCCCTAAATCGTGGCCTCCCCAGGCTCTGCCCCTCAAATCACCACACATTTCCTAACCCAGAGTTGACAGCCCTACTGGGGAGTCACTGAAGGAAACAGGATGCAGGATGAGATGGACCCTTGGTCTAATCCAGGGGTCCCCAATGTGTTTTGTGCCTGCGGGCACATCTGGAAGTGTGACACGGCATGGTGGGCACAGCAACAAAATAGCTGCCACAAAAGGAGCTGGAGCCAGCCACAAAATGATCGCCACACCTTAACTTCAGTAACACAGTGCAGATCCTCATGCTGTGGTGGCAGCTACTATCAAAATAACATTAAAAAAAATCTGCACAGTCAATCAGAAGCCTTTTTGGGCAGAAGCTCTACCTGACCCCACCCACTTCCCAAAAACACTTGGTGGGCACCAGAAAAGGTGTTGGTGGGTGCCATGATGCCCATGGACACCACGTTGGGGACCTCTAGTCTAATCCTTCATATGTTCTTAGGAAATGTTGACAAAAAGTTGGTTTTCTTTAAGGGAGTAGACAATATCTGTTGATCCTGTCAATTTTGAAGAACGTTGGTGGCGACAGGGAAGTTAATCAGAACTAAGTATTTCCTTATGATGGGAACCGAGGCTAAGATCACATTTTTTCTGGCAGGGCTTCTGTGTATTTAACAATTCCATTAACCACTAGATTTACACTCTTAACAACTGCTTTTTAATAGCAGGTATAACTTTTCTCAGCATGGGGAAGATGTGATGGGGAAAGATGCATCCCTTTCACTTCAAACTGTGATGCTCTTTGCACCCAGAAGGTCCCAAGGTCAATCACTGGTGCCCTGCCGTTGAAGGGATCTCAGATTAGCTATGAAAATCCCTGCAAAGCTACTACCTGACAGAACTAACAGTACTGAGCAAAACAGAGCAGTCGTCTGACAGTCTAATACAACTTCCCATGTCCTGCATTTAGGTGTGACTCCGTAGGTGCTGCAGATGCAGGTGTGAAGTGGCTCAGAGAATTGCACTATGGAGAAAATCACTGCCACACCCCACTTCTATCTTTCGGTACAACTCTCAACTGTCCGCTCAAAGCTGCAGCGTCTGTGTGGGTATGATCTGCATATCCACAGGCTGGTTTGCAAGAGATGTGGAGCCCCTGTGAGGACAGGACTGGGCCAGTAGATACAGTTTGGTACTTATCACATTTGGTACTTATCACAGTTTGGTACTCATCACATTTCCCCTAAATCTTCCTTCAAGGAGTTCAGGGTGACATTTATGGATCACCACCAGGGTGGTTAGGGTGAGAGAGAGAGACGGTCCCAAGATTCCTGGTCCTAGCCTGCCACTCGAACCACTATATCACCCCGGTTATCCTGCCCCTCCCCCCAGGAGTGTCAGTTGTATGCCCACATAATGTATGTACAGTCCCCCAAACTGTGTGGAATGTCAACCTCTGCTTTAGCATCCGTCAGACAGGCCTCTGCACACAAAGGAAACAGGCTGCTTTGCCACGCCGTCTTGCCGAAGGCTGTGCGACTTCTTTTTAATTTCATTCCAGCACAGATTCATCTCCAGAGGCATCTGCGGCCCAACGGCGCCGTTTGGAGGCTGCTGGCTCACACAGGCCGCCACGGAGCCATCCTGGGCTGTTTTAACCTAGGAGAAACACAAGAAAGCAACACACAGCGTTATTCAAGGGGCGGGAGAAATGCCCGGCAGCTAGGATAAAAGGAAGATGCAAGGAAGTTTGTTCTGGCGATCCGCTCTTCTCTTAAACCTCTGTATGTGAATGTACGTGTGTGCCCTGGAAGGGAGAGATGGATATGATGCAGTGGAATTTGTCAGAATGTTTTCAAATAATTTATTAATGATTCCCTTGATTAAAGAAGTTTTACTCAAATAATCATTTACAATTTCAGACTAGATTCAATTTGCACATGTCCAAGATTCCTGATTTTCTTTATTTTAGTTAGACTTCATTTTTAGATAATTCATCAGTGCTTGGAAACACTTGAATATAGGGCTGCAAGATTTACCTGCTATTCTGGAATCAGGATTGGCAATACACATCTGGTATTTAGAGGTACACTGCCCTGATGCATGCAAAATAAATCAGGAGTCTGGTATCATCTTCATCCGATACGAAAGAGCATAAATCCATCAAGTTTGGTTTTAAATAAAAAACAGGAAGGTGGGTGTTTGAACCAGAGAAGCGGGTTCCAAACAATATACATTCCAAAGTTTAAGCAGTTCACTCAGCATGGGTGTGAGATGCATCCAACTATTGCCAGTCAAAATGTAAAATGTAGGGCAGAATGAAGTGATAAGCAGATACAACAGAATGTTACAGAGGTATAGTTGAGAAAAACGACCATCTGTACAGGGTAGGAAATGCAAGATATTAACACCTGTAGTGAGTCAGAAATGGAAGCCCCCATTAAGACATGACTAAGTATACATTTGTCAGTCTTTATGGTACCACTGGACTGCTGTTTTATTTTGCTGCTACAGTCTAGCATAGCTACTGATCTGAACTTTGCCTCTGAACACGAAGGTTCCATTTCAGGTCAGGGTTAATTTTTATTATTTCTTTTGCCGTCAAGGAACAGGTGACTTACAGTGAACCCCTCATGGGGTTTTCAAGAGAGATGTTCAGAGGTGGTTTGCCATTGACTGCCTCTGCACAGCGACGCTGGGTTCCCTTGGTGGCCTCCCATCCAAATACTGACCAGGGCCAGCCCTGCTTAGCTTTCGCGATCTGACAAGACTGGGCTAGCCGGGACTATCCAGGTCAGGGATAGGGTTTAATAGGCTTTCAAAGCAGGGGACTGATAGAATAGTACTTGTAAAGCACAGTTTGATCCAGTGGACAGAGCTGGGCTTAAAGGAGCAAACTCCTTTTAAGTGAATCAGAAGTGAGACCAGTGCTACATTGGGCTTTATTATAAGAAAACACTAGAGGGAAGCCCAGGGTAGCATTTTGCCAGGCAGGTCACTTAGTTCTAGAATAGCTAATGTTGTTCTGTTCAGGCAATCCCTTCCCCTTCCTTGGTGTCGCTGTTCCAGTCCATATCAAGGGCCCTCCACAGCAGCATTCGGACGTCCCAAGAGGGGTTTACAATCACAGACCTCCAACCCGGGTTGCCAACCTCCAGGTACTAGCTGGAGATCTCCTGCTGTCACAACAGATCTCCAGCCGATAGAGATCAGTTCACCTGGAGAAAATGGCTGCTTTGGCAATTGGACTCTATGGCATTGAAGCCCCTCCCCTCCCCAAACCCTGCCTTCCTTAGGCTCCACCCCCAAAACCTCCTGCTGGTGGTGAAGAGGGACCTGGCGACCCTATGCCTTCCCTCCCAGCATTCCACTTACACCTCCAATATACCTTAAATATTTCAGGTTCTGTTGGGTTTTATACTAGGGTTGCCAACCTCCAGGTACTGAAACGCGTGTTCTTGCTGCTTTGCTGGCCGCGATTTTGATCCTTTCTTGGACTTTTCCAATATTCTGAGTGAATTTTTCTTCCTATCAGAGCGAGGTCCGCCTTTGGTTGTCTCCCTAAATATAATTGCCACCTCCTCGAGCGGTTGTGTAGCCCTTTGCGGCATTTCATTTCATTTTATTCTTTGTATCTTTTGTCAAATTTTGCCTTAAGCCCTGCGAGGCTTGGGTAGAGCGAGGTTCGGCTCCTGATACTTTATATCCGCACAGTCGAGCGGAGCATTGCAGCCTTCATTGGCAATTATTTTTGCTTTAAGCCCTGCATGGCACGAGCCAATACACTTAGTGTGTTCATGTAACTATTGTGGTATGACTTTAATACACCAATGTTTTGAGTTATTTTGAATAGTGTTTCTTTGGGATAATATTTATTTCTTTCCCCATTTATGGGCATTTCTTATAATGCCTAGTTTATTCTAAAAATTACTTGAGCCCCCGTGCTGTTGTTCTCTCCAGTACCTGGAGGTTGGCAACCCTATATGGAGCTCAGCCACAACCTCCCTCTATCCCCTGCTACTTCCAGGAGCACAGGTTGCCCTTTTGAATAGCCTTAAGCAGTTCGTTTTATTTTTAGACCTTTCTCTGTTTTATTTCCATGCAAGGATACTCGAGGAGACAAATAAATGGGTTGTATAAAATAATTCAGGACCTTTGATAAATAAATTCAAATTAAATAGTTCTTCATTCCCACCCTCGGATGGGCTTATTATAGACCCTAGAGGCAAAGGTCAAGATTACTTAGAGAGCTGTGTGTATACAGCAAAGTTGCAGGAAGCATTTCCTTTCTCTCCTTGGGGGTTGTCTGGAAACTGATCCCTCCAAAGGGAGGGGTTATGCCCAGCACTGTAGGAGTTTCTATCAATATGAGCTTTTCAAGGCAAACTAGGTAGATGCAGCTGCTTGAACGGGCTAGAGCTGAACAGATTGGCTGCCAGGCCAAAGGCAAGGACTGGTCATCTCTTGCTTTGGAATTTCCCCCAATCGCCTGTACAAACCAGGCGATCTTCTAGACAAATAGCTCAAGGAAAGTGCTCGACTGACAAACCTCAGCTACCGAGCACTTGGAGTCTCAAGCCCTGCCTTGCTCCGGTGAAGAAAACTGCCATGGGAAACGTGTACTTCGGGGTCGTCCTTGCCGTCCTGGCTTTGCTTATCATTGCCACCAACGCTCTTGTGGCTGTTGCATTGGTACGGCTCATCTGGAAGAGCGGCTGTCTCGGGCTGTGTTTTGTTTTAAATCTTGCCGTCGCTGACGCTTTAGTTGGCTTCACCATAACCGGGCTAGTTACAGAAGAGCTGGCGGGCCCCACACACCACACGCCCCGAAATTACTGCATCCTGCGCATGGCCTGCATCTCCTGCCCCTCGGCGGCTTCCATCCTTACGGTCTTTCTGGTGGCCTTTGATAGATACCTGGCTATTAAGCATCCTTTCCGGTACTTCAAAATTCTGCGCGGTCTAGTTGTCGGGGCTTGCATCGGAGGACTCTGGCTCTTCGCCTTCTTGATCGGCTTCCTCCCTTTGATTGTTCGGAGATTCCAGCTGAAGAGCTACCAAGAACCATGTACCTTTTTTGGTGTCATCCAGCCCACCTACACCCTCACTATCTTTTGTGTGGCTTTCTTTCCAGTTTTGTTTGCTTTCATCTACATTCACTGCCACCTGTTGAAGATCGCTTCTTCGCACGCCCAGCAGATTCGGGAACGGGAACAAATCCATTCATCGGGGACCTGCCCGGCCCCACAACCCTCTAGCGATACCAAGGCCTTGCGCACTGTGGCCGTTCTAGTGGGGTGTTTTGCCCTCTCCTGGTCACCCTTCTTCATCGGGAGCATCGTGCAAGTTGTGTGTCGGCGCTGCGTCTTGCACCACCTCCTCGAGCACTATCTGTGGGTGTTGGGCTTATGCAACTCTCTCATGAACCCCCTGGTCTATGCCTACTGGCAGAAGGAAGTGCGCTTGCAGCTCTATCAAATGTGCTTGTGCATGAAGAGCAAAGTTTTCCCCCTGTTCCACGTTGACAGTCGTCATCATGCTCCCAGTGGGATTGTGGCCTCAATTCACACCATCTCACTGCCCAACCTCGAGGAGTGACACGGTAAGAGATGTATCTGTGTGTGTCTCCTGGCCTTTTGGTAGGAGTTTGAGCCAAACCTTCCAAAGCTCTCACTTGTTGTGCCATTGTTCTTATCTCAATGGTAAGTACTTCAGGGCAATTTTTACAGCCTCCAAAGTTGCCTTCGGAGGTGAGACTACAAGAGGTTTATAACGTCTCTGTACAGTCTGTAGATATTAAAATGTGCAGGTGGAGTGGGTTTTAAGAGGCGCAGGCAGAGCTAATTCCAAAGCAATTCCAGTCCTTCCTCCCAAAAGCACGTCTCATCCCAGCCCAGTCCAAACTGCTGTTCAACCTTTCTTACACAGGAGTGGTTTCACTGTGTTCATGTGCATGCATATGCACATACACACCTTGCATCCCAAGCTAACAACCAACTCCCAATAGTGTCCACAGTCCCTCATCAATAAGCAGGTTGCGCCAACCTTAAGAAGAGTAATTTCTTCATTCCACACTACTGTGCAGCACAGCACACCATTCAGCACATGCTTCCTCCCGGGCACTTGCTAGTGCAAAACATTTAGTTTTTATAATGAAAGGGATACTCTACATTTGGGGAAAAAATATTGGTAGAAGCCAGGTGGACATTTTATGGTTTGCACTGAGTCCAAAACATGGGTCTCCCTGCCATGTGGGCTGAAAGAGGGAGGGGAGGGGATGTGGCTCAGTGGCAGAGCATCTGCTTGGCATGCAGAAGGTCCCAGGTTCAATCCCCACCATCTCCAGTTAAAGGGACTAGGCAAGAAGGTGATGTTGAAAGACCCCCGCCTGAGTCCCTGGAGAGCCGCTGTCAGTCTGAGTACACAATACTGACTTTGATGGACCAGGGGTCTCATTCAGTATAAGGCAGCTTCATGTGTTCATGTGTGTTCAAGAGTATGCAAAGAAATGTTATTGTGTGCATGGGTAATGTGTATATATTGGTCCTTGCTGTGTGGCTTATGGAAAGCTGCCATCAGCCAAAAAAGCCACATTTACTTCCATCCCTGCCATGAGGGCTGCGCCTTAAAGAGGCTTGTAGCGTATCTGTTTCTCTGGTGGCAGCTGATTCAAGGTGGGAACCACCTGCTAACCACAAGCTGCATGGGGCAAGGGCGTTTCCTACTACTTTCCTGAAACACTGGGCAGGTTCTACATTAAGAAGAAGAGTTGGTTTTTATATGCCGATTTTCGCTATCTTTTAAGGAGAATCAAACTGGCTTACAATCTCCTTCCCTTCCTCTCCCCACAACAAACACCTTGTGAGGTAGGTGAGTCTAAGAGAACTGTGATTAGCCCAAGGTTACCCGGCTGGCTTCATGTGTGGGAGTGGGGAGACCAACCTGGTTCACCAGATTAGAGGAGGAGGAGAAGAGCTGGTTTTTATATGCCGACTTTCTCTACCACTTAAGGATCAACCCACCTTACAATCACCTTCCCTTCTCCTCCCCACAACAGACACCCTGTGAGGAAATGGGGCTGAGAGAGTTTGACTAGCCCAAGGTCACCCAGCTAGCCTCATGTGTAGGAGTGGGGAAACAAATCCAGTTCCCCAGATTAGCCTCCGCCGCTCATGTGGAGGAGTGGGGAATCAACCCCGCTTCTCCATATCAGAGTCCACCTCTCCAAACCACTACACCACGCCGACTCTCAATTAGGAGAACAATGCTCAGAAGAGCCACAGAGGGCATGCGAAAGAGCCACATATAGCTCCCTAGCTATTGCGTGTGTATCACTGTGAGATATATATCTAGCACCTTATTGTGCACCTCAGTAGTGACACAATCATGGAACTCCATCACATAGGAAACCTATGTTTACACTAGATTTTTGGACTGAGCCCCAGGAGTGTACATATTCTCATTTACACGCAAATCCTAAGTGTGGAGAAAGAGTGGCTTATAGGGACAAGCTAACCGGTCACGCATACAGCAGGTGGAGAGCGGAAATCTGCCTTTGCTTGTGAGCAGTGAAGTGTGAGACTTTCTATTTCAGACCCTGCCTATTCAGGCAAGAGAGAGGAAGCCAAACAAAACAGGCTACTTTGACGCAAGTGCCCAGCGAGTGAGATAAGAGCCAGTAGTGGAGTCCATAATCCCTTCCCCACAATACCCAACATCCTGACCAGACTGGCCCAGATGCATGAAGCCCTGGGTCGCCGGGAAAGACAATGCCGCACCTTCCTGGCAACGTGGCAAATTTCATAAGAAACACAGACATCCTCCATGGCTCGTGCATCATTTTTCACCGTTCCTGCTAGCCGTAATTCTATAATTGTATCTGTCAGTTGTCCTGTGACAACAGGGAAGATGGCATGGCCTCAGCCCCTGGGTACAGGATCTAGTTGCTGGCTGTTTGTTTATGCCTCCCTTCTTGAACTGTATCATAACAGTAAGCTGTCCTGTGGGTGACAACCAAAATGCAATAGCTGTAGTAAAGGGCATTGAAGGAACCCGCTTCACAGGAAATCCATTCTTTGTTCCTTTGAAAACATGAAAAATGCCTTACTTCACATCGAAGGGCCATATCTCTTATATGGGTCAAGGTGCAATTGGGGAATTGTGCTTGTTTTAGTATACTGTGCATCCTTGTTTCTAAGTTGGCTCAGTCCCCATTTTAAGGGGGAAAGGTGAGAAATATATTTTTTAATCCTAAACACCACAAGGCATTACTTTAAATTGCTGTTCACCACGATGATAGTTTGCCCTAGATAGCATAGCATTTCGATGGCCCATGGGCTTCTGCTTGTAGAGCGTGCCTTTCTCACCCCCCCCCCGCCTACCCCAAATACCCCCTGAAATCCTGTTCCAGTTGAGCTCCCTCCCCCAAGACCAGGATTTCGTGGGGCTGTGGCTCAGTGGTAGAGCATCTACTTGGCATGCAGAAGGTCCCAAGTTCAATCCCTGGCACCTCCAGTTAAAGGATCTGGCAGTAAGTGATGTGAAAAGGCCTCTGCCTGAGACCCTGGAGAGCTGCTGCCAATCTCAATAGACAATACTGGCCTTGACCCACCGAGGGTCTGATTCAATATAAGGCAGCTTCATGTATTCATTTTGGGCTGTTTCCATGGTGGTGGTGGTGACAATTCACAGCACCATCTGACTGAAAGTCCCCGTTCTGGCTGCAAGGATTTTGTAACACGTGAATTGGCCTAAGGTGGCATCCACAGCTGGAGGTGGCTGCTCTGAGAAAAACGATCCTCCCCCCTGCAAGAATGCCATTAAGGTGATTTTCTGCAGGGCAGGGCCACTGGCGCATTCCATAGTTTACGGAAGGGTCTCTATCTTCCGTCACTCTCTGCTTCTCTGTTCTGTTACTGCAGCACTGGAATGTCTGTTACGCCAAGCACAGGGGGCCTCCTTTTATTGGGGGGAATTAGCTGGAGACTAGCTAGAGCTATGCAAGAGGCTGGTGAGGGGACCTTCTAACCAATTCTGCCCCTAGGTGAGCTAGCCAGATGGACAGCAGCCGAATAACAAGGCGGCTTTTGTGAATTTTAAGGGCTTTATTAAAAGTAATCAAATCGGGTAAAAACACACACACACAAACAAATAACTCCCAACATATACAGAGCTAAGAAAGTAAAGGTTTGAGATTCCCAAGTGGGCCATAGTTACCTTCCTGCAGAATGAGATCCAGAATGGCAGCTGCAAGAGGGGAAGGGGGGGAAAGGACTGCACTCCAGGTGTAGAGTTTACATTTTGTGTAAATGGCAGCCAGCTACTGTGTCAAAGGGAGATATTTCTATACCCAAGAAAGGGAGGAGGAGGTGTGGTCTCCCTGCAGTTGGCAAAGCCTGGTGATGGCTGAGAATGGCTGGGTGCTTGGGATAAAGTGTCAGAGCATTGAGTGGGGTCTGGTGAATCACTGAGGGGCTAGACTGGGGAAATGATGAGACTAAGGTACATCAGAATGGACTGACAGGATTCGGCAGGACGTGAGCAGTCGACTGCATGAAGGGCATAGAAATGTAAATGGCTTATCTTGGTCTTCTTCTTCGGGGAGCTGCAGCATTCCTTTCCGGGGAGGGTATGGCTCACCTTTTGCTGTTTTCAGGCCTGGCAGCTCGCTTCAGCCTTGCACAACCAAGATCGATGCCAGGAGACCCCTTGTTGTCTCTGGCTACACAGCATTGTGCCATCCTTGGGCACCAGCTTTTGTCCTGTACACCATGTAGGGGTGTCCCAGGATTGCCCAGGATCTGGTCTGATGCCATAACATGTCTTGCGCTAGAAACAGAAGCTGCCTCTGTTCTGACCTGGTCAGCAGGAATTTGTGGACTGGACAAAAACATGAGACATCTCTACACTGGCTGCTCCGCCATCTCCTTACTCGGAACGATCAAAGGGAGGAAAACCTGAGTTATTTCCTCAAGTATACTTAGATAGGTTCATGGAGATCCACTGCAAGCTTACAGATTGGCATTGCTATAGCAGGAACAACAGTACTCTTGAATGGTAGATATGCAACATGATGGGGTTCCTCTATGGTTAGTTTTTGAGGTTTATCTTTGCTTTCTTTGCAAAAAAACAAACAAACTTCCAGGAATATTGAAGCCACAGAAAATGGCTCCCCCAGTGATCAGTTGTGGCTTTAGAGAAGACTTGAAGTATCAGAAAAGCAAACATGCCAATATTGATGGGGTGCCCTGCAACAATAACCTGAGAAACCAGGAGTCTTGCTTTTATGTGGGGCAACCACAAAAGCACAACTTATATTAACACACAAGGAACAAAAAGAGGAAGCATAATTTATGCTGGTCATCCTAGTTCATCTCCTTACTATTGTTTTTGACAAAAACCAAAGGTTAGCCAGGATGATAAATTTCAACCCATTTACTTTTAGTTTTACAGACCAAGATGTGGTGAGTAGTTTGATATTGAAGGGCTGTCACTTAGAGGAGGGCAGGAAGCTGTTCCTGTTGGCAGTAAAGGATAGAACTCATAATAATGGGTTTAAATTGCGGGCGGAAATGTACCGGCTGCGGTTGGATATTAGAAAGAACTTTTCTACAGTAAGAGTTGTTTGACCATGGAATCAGCTACCTAGGGAGGTGGTGAGCTCCCCCTCACCAGCAGTCTTTAAGCAGAGGCTGGACAATCACTTGACAGGGATGCTCTAGTCTAGGCTGATCCTGCATTGAGCAGGGGGTTGGACAAGATGGCCTGTATGGCCCCTTCCAACTCTATGATTCTATTTCCATGCTCTGACTTGGGCACATGAAGTTAGACAGGACATTATGCATTCGCACCTGCCTTTTGATGCACTAAGTTGCATCTTGCCCAAGTTAGAAAAAGCAAGAGAAATGCCAACATAATACAAACTGAAGATTTAGGGAAGGAAACAAACACAAGCACTCCTGTACATAAGAAAATGGGTTTGAGAAGAGGAGCTTGGGAATGCGTAGCCTTGCTTCACGACTTTGTCACCAAAGCTTGATGTTATCAGAGGTTCAATATAAAAGAAGTTCACTTGCACTAAACTTGCACAGGAAGAGTGAAGGTTGGGTGGGTGGTACTTATACACAGAACATCAGCTTCAATTATCCTCTTTGAACTTCCCCTTTGAACACCTCCCACCACGTGCTGAAGATGGGCTTTTATAATTCTGCTGGTTATAGGTGAAATGGGAGGCTGTTATTCCAATATGCCTTTTTATTAAGTAATGCTTTGAAGTCATAATAACCTGCTCCAAGGGTTGGCCCTGGTCAGAATTTGGATGGGAAACCACCAATGAATCCCAGGGTCGCAATGCAGAGGCAGACAACAGCAAACCACCCTACAGGGTCGCCATAAGTTGGTTGTGACTTGATGGCAAAAAAACTACTTTGTTCTGAAGTTGTGATGACCTGCTCTGAGGGTCCATTTTCTTGTGTGCTACTGTAATGAAAGCAGAATCAGATTGTGGGAAGCTAGATTGTGAGTGCTCCTCCAGGCTTTCATGATAAGAAGATAAGCAGAACCAGGATTAGAAACCCAACCCCCCCCGCCAGCCAAAGGGTTGAGGCAGCTAGAGAGTTTGCCAACGTTCCACTTATACCAGGTTTGTAAACAGTTATTTACTTAGCTTCAAACCAAAATGACAAAGCAACAAGACAAACTATTGTCGAAGGCTTTCACGGTCAGAGTTCATCGGTTCTTGTAGGCTATCTGGGCTGGGTGACCGTGGTCTTGGTATTTTCTTTCCTGAAATTTCATCAGCAGCTGTGGCAGGCAGCTGCTGGCAAAACGTCAGGAAAGAAAATACCAAGACCACGGTCACACAGCCCGGATAGCCTACAAGAACCGATCAACAAGACAAACGTTTCAGAGTTTTTCTCCTTTCAGAATCTATACACTGAACTGGCGCCCAGTAAATATTTTTGTGGGCTATTATCTTTTGTGGACTTAACTGCAAGGTTGATTTAAGGCATATGGTTAAGATGGGAGGTGTGGTGCAAAACTTGTACGGTCAGCCTAATTGGCACCTCGTAAGTGTTAAATGTTCAGATACTCCACATTATGCAAACACGGCAGCTACAAACTGTTCCTGTTCAGGCAGATTTATTGCCCCTTTGATTGTATTTGTGCTTACATCTCCCATCTTAATAACCATATGCCTTCAATAAACCTTGCAAGCGATACCTGCCAACAGCCATCCTAGATCAATTTCTGCCCAACCAAAAGCATTAGCAAAGAGAATGCTGAGGACAGACATAAGCCCACAGGACAAAAGGCGAGGAAGGATAATAGGGTAAGCTGATGTTCTAGTGCTCTTCGGCTTCACACGAGCTCTTCCACCGTAGCCAGAGAACCAGTACAGTGCAGTGGTTAAGATGACAATCTAGGATCTGGGAGACCCCGGTTCAAATCCCAACTCTGCCATGAAGTTAAGTGGGTAACCTTGGGCCAGTCCTGCTCTCTCACCCTGACCTACCTCACAGAATTATTGTCATGCAGAGGAAATGGAAGGGAGAAGCATGTTGTAATCTGCTTCGGATAGAAATACCTACAATAAAATATAAAGTGCCATGCATATACATATGCAGCAGGTATTTGGAGATATCCCTATAACAGTAGGAACTCAAAGGGCCAACAATCAGATGATGCTTCAGGGTTCCTTTCAGTCCCTATTTCTACAGATTCTTCCTTGTGGAAGAGGCAAGCCTACAGCAAATCATACACATATTACAGAAACATGCTGCACAGTTATTTTTATAATCTCCTTGCCCTGCCCTGTACCTGTTCCCCAATCTGTAACCGAATTTCATCAGCAGGATACATTTTCTACCCAAAAGGGAACCCCCCCCTCCTGAAATGTCTTGCATATCCACAACTTTTACTAGCAATATATCATAAACACTTTTACTCCCCTCACCCTGCGACAGTTTCATTAAGTAAATAGTTAGCGAGCCACTATCAATGCCTTTTGAGAAAAACTCAAAAATGTTTTGGTGATTAGACAAGAGGTTTCCTGCCTCCTGGTTCACGGCGCAATAAGCAGAAATATTTATCAGGGCACATATGGACCAGGGTAGTGTGGTGGCTAACAATGTCAGACTAGGATTTGGGAGACCCAGGTTCAAATCCCCATTCTTTCATGGAAGCTTCCTTGGTGACCTGATCCAGTTACACGATCTCAGTCTAACTTACCTAAGCCGGGTCAGTCTTGGCTAGTACTTGGATGGGAGACCATCAAGGAATACCTAGGTTGTTATGCAGAGGAAGGCAATGGTAAACCACCTCTGTAGTCTCTTGCCTTGAAAACCCTACTGGGTTGTAGTAAGTCAGCTACGATTTGATGGCACTTCACACGCACAAAATATATTTTTAGAAACATACAGTCAAGTATGTGGCTGGTTATTTCAAATCAAAATTGGAAATATTACTCCTCCCTTCCTCCCTAACCTCTCTGCTAATCTTTCCCTTAATCCTCTGTCCTCCCCACTCTCTACCCTTCCCTGTCAAAACAGCAGATTCTGAATGCTGCACAATCAATCCTTCATTCAAACCCTACAAAAAGGCATCAAATCTTTTAACTGAAGCTGAGAAGCAGCACAAGAGGAAAAAAAATGGAAGAAAAACCTCAAATCAGTGCTCCAAAAGGGCTAGGGGTGGGAGGATGCACAGTGTGCTTTAACATTCAGTGTGCTTTAACATTCAGCATTCTTTAGGGGCAAATCCGCCCCCCCCCCACTGTATTCTAATGTCAGCAGCTAGAAGTTCACTTAGAGAATGTTGTATAAACTGTTGTAGTCTTCACAATAAATTGTATCCAATGGTAAAAGCCAGACAAGGTAGGGCTCTCTATATACAAAGGGGGCTTCCCAAGCATGCAGAAAAAAACATGGCCTTGCAAATTAACCAAAAGGACAATAAAAGCCTCAAAAAGCGGTTTAATGAAGACTGAAAAAATGCTCCCAAAGGAACAGAACATTAAGAGCATCTGACCATCAGTAAATTGAAAATGAGAGGGGGTAGAGAGAGAGATCAACTTGAAGTCCCTAAATGAGAACTCTGAGAGCAAGAGATTTCAGAAGACTGTTCTCCCCATTCCCCTCAGCTTGAAGGTATGACTAGCATCCGACAGGATCTTTAAAAATGAAATGGGCTGAGACCAGGGTACTTGAAGGGCAGTCAGCAATGCCAGCCTGCCCACCAGTTAAGATCACAGCTCTCTGGTCTATAAAGCAAGATGGCTGCTCTTTAGAGGACTTCCCTGTGATGATACCTCAGGTGCAGAATTCACAGCTACTGATCCAACATCTAGTCTTTTCAGTACCAGGTAAAAACTTGGCTGCTCATCAAAACATTAGTAATCGTATTTTGTAAACTGTGCTGTTTTGTTGTATGGCGCCTGTTAAAGATAGCGTGCTATGTTTTTATGCTATTTTACCCTTTTGAACAACCTGTATGAAATTGTTTAAATGTTTCTATTTTTCTGTATTGTTATTAACAATCACCATTGATTTTGTTTTATTGGATTTTTGTTATAGAATTTTTTTATGGAGAAGCAGCTAAAAAATGTATAGTAAAGAAATAAGGACTCAGTGACCTGCTCTAGCTATTACCATTAGAACACAATAGACAGACGCTTACATTCTTGAAGGCGACTAGGTGTAAAATGCAGCAAGCATATTTGGTACGCACCATTTCTATGCCTTCCCCATGGATAATGGCATCAGAGTTCATCCTTGGAAGGTTGGCAAATAGGGCACTCCAACATTCCATGATGTCACAGCAGTTCAGCCTTGAGGGTGGCCCAAAAGAACACTCAGATGAGCAACTTACAGTCTAAGATAGGCAATTAAAGTTTTTAGCTAAAGATACCACCCATCCTGGGGCCCAGGTTGCCTGCTGTGACCATCATTAAACACAAGACACATCATTAAACAGACACAGATGAACTTCCAATAAATAGTTTAATAAGGTCACATGACAATGGAGGGAATGCAGCAGCCCCCTGTGTTCCCCCTTTCACAGTTTAGGGGAAGACACAGCCTACTGCAAAACCCACACTGCAATAAACTGCACTGGGAAGGTCCTCTGAAACTCGCACAGCTCTTCACAGAAGATACGGACTCCAACCCATACGCTCTCCCTCTCACGCTCCACCTTTCCCTTGTGGGAAAGCACATGCAACAGGCTCCAGGTATCTCTGGCCCTGACATCCCCCTTCATCCAAGCCACGCTCCCAAGGCTGAGCATTCAGCGCAGGAGCAGGATGGTGGCAGGCCTCAGTCAGCGCAGGCAAACAACGTGAAGATGTGGGAAAGGGGGAGATGAGCCGGGAGGGCAGCTGGATCGCCCATCAGAACCGGTCCCTAGAAAGGGAGCCTCTTCAGCTGCTCATAGGTGATAAAAAACTGCCGGCAAGTTAAAGAAATGACCAGAAATGACTGCAGAGATGGGGTTCTCACTCCCATCCTCCCATCAGCTCTTATTCTTTGCCCACAAGCTAAGCAACTACTTTCATCTTTCACTTCTAAACAAACCAGTTATGCTTGTTTTGAGGCTGGTGCCCCTAGGACAAAAGAGACCACCCCCCTGCTCTCGCTAACAACCTAAGAAAGATCCACTTCTATGGAAGGTCACAGGGTGAAAGTCAGTCTCTGCCCCAAGTAAGAGGGACATTTCCCCAGTCAAGTGAGCAGCAGTTTTTCTACAACTCTGCAGGACTTCCTGGATTACTTTTACAACTAGAGTTGCTAAGGTTGCTTATCAACTGCAGTGCATATGTTGAGAAACAGAGAGCCATTCCACCCCTCACATGGGAAGATAGTTGTTCCTCAAAGATAAGCTAGCGAGAGACCTTGTGCACTCATAGAGCAAAGCAGGCTGCCTTATACAAGATAACTGGTCAAGCTAGTCCAGCGCTGTGTACTTCAACTGGGTCTTTCTCAGGCCTGCTACCAGAGGTCTGTATTGCAAAGCATTGTGCCGCAGCTTTATTCTCCTTGTCATGCCCACTTTATTTGGAGGGTCAGTAGCAGAAAAGGGTCACACAGAATCAGAATTGGAAAGGACCAGATGAAAAGGGGGGGGGGAAAACCCACTATCCCAATTTCTTTTTTGTCCTTAATAAAGTTCCATTCACTTACAGGTCAACCTGTGTTATGTAGACCATTACACCATAAGCAAAGTAAATGAGCAATGGACATTACAGAGAGAACTCCTCCAGATGACAACATGAAGGCTGGAATCCTGCTTTTCTGGAGAAAAGCAAGAACTTTTCAATTGGTGAAGAGCTTCCATCCTCAAAATTCCTAACACTGCTGTACTTTCACTCCCTGGCTATGACCAGGGACTTAATCCTCCCAGCCAAGCATGCAGCAACTGCTTCAAGAACTTTCCAATATCCCTTGTCCAAAAAAGCCTCACGTGTGAAAGGATACAAGGATGTTCCAGGGGCCAAGCCGCAACCAGTTTGGCCAGAATCCTTTGTAGAGTGCAAAGAAGCCCTCGCTTTTCCATGTCTGGGGATGAGAGAGAGTTCATTCAAAATTCCATCTAATCCACACAGGTCAGCACGTCAAAAGGCCACACGGCAGAGGTGTATGTAGTAGCAGGGGACCAGCTTGCCCATGGGTCAAATTCAGTCCCCATACCATCTCTAGCCGCTTGCCAATGTCATTCCAGCGGCTAAAAAGGAATACCAGAACTCCAGGCAAACTACCAATAACTAGTTTTTGGGTGTGGGAAAAGTGCAAGAAACTGACACACTTTTTAAAGAATGTCATAATCATTATAGAATGGGATTTGTGTAAACCAGAGTTCCCAGGAGATTATACTACTGGGCCCAAGACAGGGATGGAAACAAACCTACGACCAATGAGTTTTAAGACCTGCTGAATACTTGCTCAATTCATAGTCATCTTCTTTTTCTTGTTTAGTAAGATTAAAAGGGATTAGAAGAGGGTCCCGCCTTACCCCCATGCCTCTTCAACAAGCAGCATGAGGTTTGGGATTTTGATGAACTTTCTTTAAGGCTTTGGGGGTAGCAAGGAGCAGCCCCCAACATCTCACCATTGCATTTTGATTACATCACAGCTGAACAGCCAAGCTTGAAACCTGCCTCGCTTCCCCATTTAGTCCATGGCATCTGGGGGCCAAAGAGAACTCCATCCCAGATCTCACCTTTACCAGACCGTCCAGTGTACCCTTGTAGAGATCCACGCTCCCCACAATGGCCCGCTGATTCATCAGACGTGTCCGCACCACATCTACTGGGTTTGAAGCAATGGCACCGGCCAGCCCACAAGTAAAACTGGAACTAGATAGACAAGCATATAAGAGCATGTAGGAGTTAGGACATTTTGGAGGACTTTCATTCATAGGGTCGCCATGAGTTTGAAGCGACTTGACGGCACTTAACACACACAGGAGTTTGCACTTCAGACAGAGCACACCG
Organism: Euleptes europaea; assembly: GCF_029931775.1. Taxonomy (NCBI): domain Eukaryota; kingdom Metazoa; phylum Chordata; class Lepidosauria; order Squamata; family Sphaerodactylidae; genus Euleptes; species Euleptes europaea. The sequence goes on along the minus strand of NC_079324.1, from coordinate 20,342,007 downwards.
GGGTTATGGATTCCTCCCGTCTCCAATATTTCAGTTCTGGAAACAGGTTCTTGGTTCTTTCAAGGCACGGACGAAGCAGACTGTGTGTGCAGGGATCTATACATTTTACTTAGGCTTAGTGTCCACCCATTATGGGAGAGCCAGCGTAGTGTAGTGGTTAAGAGCAGTGGTTTGGAGCGGTGGAGTCCAATCTGGAGAACCAGGTTTGATTCCCCACTCCTCCACATGAAGCCAGCTGAGTGACCTTGGGCTAGTCACAGCTCTCTCAGCCCCACCTACCTCAGAGGGTGTCTGTTGTGAGGAGGGAAAAAGAAGGCGATTGTAAGCCGGTTTGATTCTTCCTTAAGTGGTAGACAAAGTTGGCATATAAAAACCAACTCTTATTTGCAGCCCTCACATCTTTCTTCCTCTGAATCATATGGTGTATAGAGGTGCAGTGTAAGTCCCTCACTTTGCACTGGCTTTGGGGGGGGGGAATCAGAAGCAGCACCAGGCTCCATTTGGTACTTCCAGCCTCTCTCCAATGCCTCCAAGCAACTGACAAGACATGTACCAGAGGACTCCGCCAGAGACAGGGCTGGCCTCTCACTGTCAGCACCCAGTGAAAGACAGAACCACACTCGCCCTGAAGGCTCTGGGTCTTTCACTTGCTCAGCAAGCAGAGGCAACCCAAGAGAGCAGGTGATGGGTGCAATTAGTAAAAAAAATAAGATGCTGATGAAGGTGGAGCAGAGCCTGGCTGGAAGAGAGATACAGAACACACTGCAGTGTAGCAAGATCAGTCTCAGAAGGTTTTACCTCCCCTCACCAGCACAACCTGCTTAAAAAGTCACACACACACATCCTGTTTTCATCACATATGAACAGCACACTCATGTTAACACAAGAGGATTCCCATTTCATATTTAGGGTGGCCCAAGTGTTGCCTGTTTTCTTTCCCAACTGGGGCTAGCTAAACTTTTAACAGGCGGAATAGCAAAAAAATAGGACCAACTGCTTATATAGAATCAACCAAATCAGTGAGCCAGCAACCTGACTGATGTAAACAGAATTCTGAAAAGAAAGACTTATCAGTGCAAACCTCTTTGGTTGTACAGTCCATATGCAACTGCTGACTGGAAAACATCCCTGTCAGTTATATCCATGACCATGCTGGCTCTTATAAAATATAAAGATTTCTAGGTATTACAGCTTGGAATGTTCCTATTCAAATTGTTTCTTATAACTATATTAACAGACAAGGCCTTTTTGGTTTTGATTAATATCTGAATGCTCATCCTTACCAGTCAGTCCTTTAAATATACTCACAAACTATCCTACCTAAACCTTGCCCAAACTATTTAATGACCTCCCACAATGGGTATCTGCAGCCATTTTTAGATCCCCAATCTGTTCTCTTGCTATCCTAAAGGACTAGATTATTTGAAGTTATACAACGGTGACATGGAACAAAGTCACTGTAGTAATCCCTTAATCCACCAGATGCATCTCCAGCCCTTGACACAGGAGCACATTCTAAGGCTCTGCCTCTTCCTCATCTACCTAGCAAACTAATCTGCCTTCAAGCATACAGCAGGAAAAAAAACCTGCACTCCCAAAAGCCATTCTCACAGTCCCACAGTAGTACTACTGCCAGCCTGCTCCGTCAGGAAAACTGCCTGCTCCGCCCCACTCCCACCACCACCCCCGGTCTATGAAAGCTGAGAACCAGGCAGGTGGCCTTAACATATTAGAGAACTGGCAAATACTCACATAAAATGGGTAAGGATTGTGTCCCCCACAAAACCCGAAAGGATTAAGTGTTTCTTGGTAATGTCATAGACTGGCAGCTCTACTCCAACCACAATGGCAGCACGCTGAGCAGTAGGGACCACACCCTGTCAAGAGACAGAAAGTTAAAACACCCATTGTCTGTAACTTCCTTCCATCACCATTCCCAAATGCCTCGAGGTTAGCAGGCTGCACAATCCTTCTGGATGACGAAAGCCTGCTGGACTCTATGCCTGTTCTCAGGATCCAGTTCTTTCTAGAATTATTATTATTATTATATTTGATTTATACCCCACCCTCTTCCAGCGAGGTCAGGCTCAGGGAAGCTTACAACATAGTCAAGAATAATAAATATACCAATCTAAAATTTAAAATACACAATTCTAAAACCATCATACTTATCCAATCATCCCAACTTTGCTCCATGACGTATGTGACACTAGCAGCGGCTACTGTATCATTTCTGCCATCCACCCCCAGAATTAGAACCAATAGCTTTATTTCCCTCACACGCCCCCACCTTCAAGTCTGCAAACAGAAATATATGTGCTATGGCTGGAATACATTGTGCGGCTTTGCTTGTATTCATTTTCAGTTTTCCCTCTCCCCTATGAACTTGTAATTGAATTCCGATTGAGTGAGTCAACGCCCAGGAAAAGGAATGGGTGAAGAGAAGCAGCCTGTATTTGACACTCCCCAGTTCACAGTCGTACAGATTGTTAGCCCCCCACACACACACACACAATTTTATGATCTCAGTTAAGCTCCACAAATCCAGTTGGTCTGCAAATGCAACTCCAAATTGCTTCCACCAGCTTCTGGGGGAAAAAATCTACTGAACCCACACTGCGAAGAGAGCAAATCAATATCCTCCAGAGATTTATCCCCAGGACCAAACAACTATTTAAGACTTTAACAAGATAACAGAACGAGTTTGCTTTTAAAAAATACCAGATGTACAAAAACTGATTCATGAAACCTCAAAAATTGCCCATCCAACCTCCTCTTTCCCACAATGGAGTACAGCTGGGATTTAGGAAGCGTTGACAACAGACATAGTTCTCTGCAGTCAAAAAGAGTCTTTGGTTGCAAGGCAAAGAGTGGCCGCTGCATGCGCAGGAGGCAGTGAAGGTTAAAAACCTTGAAATTCATCCCTACCATTCTCATCAGTACCACAAAAACATTGTTTTATTTTTCAAATTTCCAGACCTCATTGTGGAGAAAATACTGAAAGTTAGCATACTTAAAACATAACCTAAGGGAATTTCTGCAGTGATGGAGGCCATTTGCCCAGTAAACAACTTGAAATCTCTGCTCTATACCAGTATTGCTTCCTACACAGTACCTCTTTTGCCTCATCTGTCTAGTCAGTTTGTGCTGGGGGGGGGGGGAGAAAAGGAGTCAACATTTTGCATTCAGAACCCAAAGTACTTCACTTCTGAGCATACAGTTTGCATTTCCATGTGTGACAGAACGGCCCCTGCTGACCCACAAGCGCCACTCTGTTTGGCCCTCTGAGGTGACTAGCGTGGTGTAGTGGTGGTTTAGAGCGGTGGTTTAGAGCGGTAGGCTCTGATCTGGAGAACTGGGTTTGATTCCCCACTCCTCCACATGAGCGGTGGAAGCTAATCTGGATTTGTTTCCCCACTCCTACACATGAAGCCAGCTGGGTGACCTTGGGCCAGCCATACTCTCTCAGCCCCACCAATCTCATAAGGTGTCTGTTGTGGGGAGGGGAAAAGCAGGTGATTGTAAACTGGTTTGATTCTTCCTTAACTGTATAGAGAAAGTCGGCATATAAAAAAACTTTTCTTCTTCTTGGTGCCAGTGACCATTCCAAGTATCTGCAACACACCACTCTACTGGCTCACCGAACCAACGGAGGGGATCTCTCTCCTCTCTTTTGGAGTGCTGCCACATACTAGTTGTCTTACGATTTATTTAAAACATTTCTAAGCTGCCTTCCCACCCAAATACGGTCCCCAACGCAGTCCAATTACCTGCCAAGAGGGCCAGTACTCCCAATGCCCCTACGGTGTTGCCATTCGAACGTTCCACCTAGTGCCCACATCTCCTGCTACCCAAGGTCTGGTTACCATGGGGACAGCTTGCCACATTTGCACACTGCTAGGGAAACAGCGATTTCGCAACTGAATGCCTCCTTACTCCTGGCACCCATTTTAGTGTGTTCGGACAGTGGAAGTTTATGTGGTATGGAGAACGACTACCAACATTTAAAATAGTAAATAATTTATTAAAAGTAAAAAGTCTACACATATACACTCTACACTGCAATGGACTGAGAAAGGAATAGAAAAGAAAGGTGCAAAAACACAATTCCTCTGACCCTCACACTAACTGATTTGTTCTGTCAGGCTATTTAACTTAAAAGTTAGTGTTCTAAAAACTTCCCATTACCTTGGTGTTATTGTCCAGTTAGCCTGCCCTTTGTCTACTGCACAGGGCATTGGCAGCCATCAAGATGAAGCTCATATGTGAAAGCTCCCACGTGCAGATGAAATCAGCCAAAATCGACCCCTCTCCCTCCGTGCCAAGGGATTTTATCTCTTCTGTTTCCCCCATCCTTATGGGTCAAAGAATCCTTTCCTAATCTCCACAAATATACAATCTAGCCTCTTCAGTCCCCAAGTCACTGTCAACGTTTAGGTGTCAGATTCCAGCTAAAGTATGATCCGGCCATTTCATTGTGTTTGGCCAGGATGGCCATTAGCATTTTTAAAGCTTTAATGGTTGTTACTTGGAGGAAGTTTGAGAGCAACTGACTTCCCCCCTCCTGCTTGTCTTCTGCAAGGAGAAACTTCTAAAACTAAGTGTCAAGCCAGAGTCCTGAAGTAAAAAGGTATTTCTCCACACCATGTCACTGAGTTAGGCATACTTGGATGCTGACTGATTTATGAATAAAACAAAGGTACTTAGGGAAGACCTTGAAGTGGTACCAGTTCATAGAAGTTCCAAAGTTAACTCTGTTAAATTCCCAGTGGTATAGTGAAGAGCACACATATTAAAGTGCATGTGATCTAAATAGCAGTTGGGACCAACCAGGGAGACCAGAATACAAAACTCTTCTCATCCAGAAAACCTATTGTGTGACCTTCAGCAGTCACTATTATCAGCTCCACCTACTTTACAGGGTTGCTGTGAAGTTTAAAGGAGGGGGGGAATCCCACATAAGCTGCCATGAACACTTTAAAGCAGGGGTGTCGAAATCAATTGTTACGATGGCCAGATGTCATTTGTTCGGGCCGGGCCATGCCATGCCAGCCCGGATTGAGAGTGGGGGGTGGGGTGGCTGCCTCGGCTAGTTTGCCGGCTGGTTAAGAGCTCTCAAGGGGATGGATCTGGCCCTCGGGCCTTATATTTGACACCCTGCTTCAGAAGATGGGTGAGATACAAATGTGAAAAAATGTGGAAAAGAATTATTATTATAAAGGGTAAGTTCCAGATTCCTTCCTTAGCAGGTTACAAGTACCTTTTCCTGCATCTTTCAGCCCATCTTCTCTCCTGCTTTGCCAATACCACTCTGGACACCGCTAACATTTATAAAGAAAGCTGGTAGCTAATATGGCACTAGGAACTTAGCCTGGTACACTAGTCAGTATTTGCTACAGACCTAGGCTGCTTCCAATTTGTTTTGTCATCTGAACACGAATACTTGAATTTCAGTATGTCAGATCCAAATGCAGGTGCTTTGCCAACAAGTTGAACTTTAGACTGAAGACTTCCAAAAGCAGGAACTCTAACTGCAATTCTACGTGTGAAGGGAAGCATGTGAGCCTGATGATAAATCACGTTTGTGCTCAAAACAAACACTTATGATGTCTGACTGGAGTTCCATGTTCAGCTGACACTAGGGCTAAACAGCACTCCCAAACCATTGGGGACTTATCTGCCAGGACCTGAAGGATGTACCCAGGAGAATGGCATTATCCTCTCTTTGCTGTCCTTTCATTCTCTCTAAAGAACAGAAACAGTAACTGCTGAGCTGACCTTTATAGTAATCAGGGCTAAAAGCTTATTTATATATACAATACAAACAGATTCTCAGAACACTGAACTTCACACTTGCAGTTCCTGCACAGCTGTAGCATATAACAGACTTGCAACAACCCACATCAATCAGATATCATAGCTGAAAACGGAAGCACACACAGACCAAAGCACATCAGCCAGAACTACGATATTTACATGAAAGAAAGACAACCCCTGAAAAACTAACAGTAACTTCTACGCAAGTGTAAGGTGGCCCCCTTTTTGGATGACGCATCTGTGACAAATCCTATTCTTGCATTTAATATTGTAGCTCCTTAAATCCAGGACAGTAGCAGTGACTCCCCCCAAACCATTCAGCTCAGGACTAAGGCACTCAGAATCATCGGTCTGGCTAGTCAGGTCAAAGGCTTTTTCTGCGGTAGGAGCAGTCCTTTCGAATGGCTAATCAAAGTGGGTGTGGCAGATGCCTCCACTTTCTTTCTTCAGGAAGGTAAATGGAACAGATTTCAAAGGACATTTGGTGAAGGGCAAATTGGTCTGACAGATCTAGCTGCACTGTTTTGTTATCTTGCTGATCTCTATTGGGTTTTAAAAAAATGCTTTTGCAACTTACTGCTTTGCTACCACCTTGAGTCCAAGGAGATACAGCGGGATATAAATATTTTAAATAATAAACAAAACTATTTGCCAGTTGTGTGGCATACAGCCAGGCAATGGAGACAGCCTTAAAGCTGCCAGCCAGGGAATTTTTGGACAAGTGGGCAGCTGGGGCAGCTAGTAATACTGTCCTCCTCCCTCGACAGCAAAGTGGATCCTGCTGCTTTCAGGACTACCCCAAAAGCACATGGATACCTACACAGACACTGGAATCCAACTGAAGCATCTCCTATTGTTCTCAAAGGGATGTGCAAAAGTTTCCTCTCTCCTAAACAAAGCTGCACAGGACAGGCAGGTGAGATGCAGGCATTCTGAGAGCAAGATCATGTATGGGCAAAGACAGACCATGCCCGAGGCAGCACTCACCCTCCAAAGCCCCCGTGTGCCCTCCTGCTGGTAGATGTCGATGAAGCTGTGAATCATTCCACCTTGGAATAGGCTGCCCTGAGCCTGCATTCGGATCTAAAAGAAGGACAAGAGACACAGCAGCAAGTGACTCTCCTAGCAGAGACGAAAACAAAGCCTGGAAATTTAAGAGTACCAGCTGTGATCCAAAATCATTGTCTGGGAGACCAACAAACTAAGTGTACATATTTCAAACCGGGTCAGGGAGGTAAATCTACACTGCTGCCTCATATCTTTTAATGCCACATCACAAACACACACACACAATTACATGAATTAGCTGAACTAACCCAGCACAGCAACAGAGCAATGTTATATTTAGCTTCTCTTTTCCTATCTGATGGTCTTTTTGCTTAGGGATGAAGAGCATGACACACATGGAGTAGTGGCCATAAAAATGCTAGAGGCTTGGAGAACATGATCATGTGGCATCTGTAGGTTACGATGAGAAAATACTGTACAAGGAAGCAGCAAGCATTTAGTACAAGCCCCTCTTACCTTCAGCACATCTGTTGGATTTGCCAGCGTAGAGGAGATCACCCCTGACACTACCCCACAGATTACATTGATCAGTAACGTTTCATCTGCAATGAGGAAGAAGATATTTGGGGTAGATTTAACAACCAAGGCTGTGTGTTTGAGGAGAGTAGATTTCAGGAGGAGAAACAGAAGATGAGGATACACTACTACATAAAGACCAATTGCTCCAATTTTCTGATCTCCTCTCTCTTGGGCCTACGGTATCAAGGACAGCACTGTGCGATCGCTGGATTCTAATTCAAGCATTTCTGCAGCTTAGCAAATGATAGTAAGGGGGAGAGGATTCCGTGCAGTTATCTCCCTCTAAAGGAATGCCACCCACTCCCCACGGCCACAGGCCTTTTTTGTGGGAACAACGTTCAAAGAGGGATTCTACTGATACCTAGAGCAGCCACCCCAACACAAGGGGGGGGGAACCCCCCAGCAGGATATATTAGGTTATTAGTTCAGAATTGAAAGGCCAAGAGTTAGAGCAGTTATGCTGGGAAAGGGCAGTGGTACTGACCGCAGCACTCTCCAAAGGAGACCGGGTCACTGGCTACCCTGGGCCTGCAGGGAAACAAACATTTAGGACATAGTACCCAGAAGCACAGAGACCACAACACAGCACATGTGACACAGGAATAGACAGAGGAAACTGTGCTGGGGAGTGGAAAGTCAAGCTGGAATATGTGCTTGTTGGATTCTAATAAAGAAATGATAGTTGACTGTAGTAGGTTATAGAGTCAGTCCTTCTCCAGTCTGTTTCAGTGTTTTCCAACTGTGAGAGCAGCAGCAGTACCAAAGGGTGCTTAAGAGCAACAGCTCTTAGAAACTGCAAGTTTCTAACAGGAAAGCAACAGACCTGAGCCGCTTTGGGATTCAATCCTGATGTGCAGGAGGAAGGAAAATAGCACTGAGTTGCTTGAACAAAGACCAGAACTTGCCCAATTCTGAGGAGGAGCACTTTTCCTACACCCTACATGCCCAGAGACATTATAGAAAGACAAAGAGGCAGCAAGTAAGTGGAGACAGATAGCTGTTAGCTTAAGAGGTTTTCATCTTTGAGGTATTAAAAAAATGACTCTCTATGTCATCTTTAGATTTAATTTCTCTGCCTCTTGAAATGGTGGAGCTTGTGTGTCGACACTGGGAATTTAGGACCCAGAGGCATAAACAATGAAGGAAGCCCAAGCAGCATATAAGAGACAACCAAGTAAATGGCAAGTAATTGTTTATACAGTACCATCAATGTAGTACTTTACAAATTAAGTTTTTTGAAAGACTCATAGCATCCAGAAGCACTGACCTTCCAAGCGATCCACAAACAGCCGTTTCAAGCTCTGATATATGCCAATCTTTATGGTGCCATAAGATGCTTGTCTTAGCAAGGCTGGAGCAATTCTGCAGCAGGAGAGGAGGAAAGATGACTTAGACCCATTCAACAGAATAGCAGCCCTGCTATTTGCGCCCATAGCTCAACGATCCAGTTTTGACTTTTAATACATACAGGATCCCAAACCTCAACTAAAAGGTTTGGGAAAATAGCTGAGATGTGAGGTAACTAGCAGGGAAGACATTATATGAAAAAGTGGAAGTCTTTACCCAGAGTAGAGTGCTAGCACGCCTTCCTCCCTGTAGATGCAAAACAAGGCATGGAACATGCCCCTGTATTTGATCTCTCGGAAACGGGCATCGATGCCTTGGCCTTGAACCTGAAGTCGCGTTTTGGTGAGATCCACGGGGAAAGTCCCTGTAAAGGAAGAGAGGCCACAGCTCACAGTTGTGGATATGAAAGCAGGTGACTGCGATTCCATTCAACAGAACACTACCCATTTCCTTGGACATTAAAGGGCTGTATAGTTCATGAAAACATCGGTCTTCAGGCACCTGCCAATGTGCAATTCTTGTGCACACTGGCCACTTGATATGCAACTATGTTTGGGAAACAGTGTTTTGCACCCAAGGGACAATGGAGTGAGTTTTCTTTAACTGGTTAGAAGATGATGGGAGAGGGATGGTCTGCTACAGAAGAATGCTTCCAGGGAAATGGAGTCAGGTGTTAAACTGGTATTTTCAAGTGGCGTAAACCCCTCTGAAAAACCAGTTGGTCAAAAAACAATATATAAATATAACAAAAACTTTTAATAGCGATATGCATATTAGAGTGGGGTGCAAACAAGCTCATAGATTGGCTTTTCTTCCTACAAAAATGGCTTGTGCTGACTTAAGCTACTCAGACTGATGCATTAAAAATGGATTTGCTCCATCTGTATCTCACATTCCTCCAAGGAGCTTTGATGGTGCCAATGAGGTTCCACTGAGAGTCTTCTACTCAGGTTCTGGCCATATCCAGATCTGTAAAGACCAGGAGATGGAACTACACCAGACATCTTTTGATCTTTCTTTGGAAACCTCACTTTACTTTGAAGTATTGGCAAACTGGCCACTTTCCAAAATGGGTGCCTTACATGTGAGTGGCACAATCACAAGCCACTCTACTGCTGAAAAATGTCCCATTTGAACTAGCACAGGTAGAAGAAGAAGAGTTGGTTTTTATATGCCGACTTTCTCTACCACTTAAGGGAGAATCAAATCGGCTTACAAACCTCCTTCCCTTCCCCACAATAGACACCCTGTGAGGTAAGTGGGGCTGAGAGAGCGTGACTGGCCCAAGGTCACCCAGCTGGCTTAATGTGGAGAAGGGGGGAAACAAATCCAGTTCACCAGATTAGCCTCCGCTGCTCATGTAGAGAAGTGGGGAATCAAACCTGGTTCTCCAGATCAGACTCCACCGCTCCAAACCACTACACCATGCTGGCTCTCACAAACACTACACCCTGCCTAAAGAAAGCAATTCTATAGAAATGTTAGATGAGACAGCACAATTGGCTTTTGCCATCTTGATAGCAGAGTTTCTTAGCCACTGTGTGTGTGTGTGTTGTGCCATCAAGTTGCTTCCGACACATGGTGACCCTATGAATCAATGTCCTCCAAAATGAACAGCTTTGCTCAGGTCTTCTAAACTGCCAGCCTCCTTTATAGAGTCAATCCATCTCATGTTGGGTCTTCCTCTTTTCCTACTGCCTTCAACTTCTCCTTGCATTATTGTCTTAGCCACTACAGTATGCTAACTGTTAAGCAGGGTGTTCTCCAGTTCAAATTCATCAAATTTTGTAGGTCGACAAAGTCAAGCCTTCTGCGATATTGACCTATACTACAGGGCTGTCATGAGGATTACTGAGATAATGTATGAGAAATAATTTGAACATTCTAAAGTGCTATATACTTTTTATATGTCACAGTTATATACTGCCTTTCTTCCAATGGGCTCAAGGTGGTTTACAATCCAACAGACTCCCCCCAGGGGTGGGTGAACAAAAAAGAACAAAATAAGCTGATTTTGATACCACTCTTTTATATATAATGAAATTACACAACTATCCAGTGAAGCAGCCAGCAGTAGAGACAAATGCCAAGTTTTAGTAATTATTATTTGAGGGCGAGAACACCCTGAGGCTATTCTAGGTAACCTGCACAGTCAACACTTTTTGCAACTTTTACAACAATCCGCTGGTTGCCTGACCCTCCAATGTTACTGTATGAAATGCACTCTGCAGATTCATGGCAAATTGTTCATATCTACAGGTATTAGCTAAGACAGAACCTCATTTTCAGAGAGGCACACCATTGAATAAAGGTTACTAGACACCAAAAGCAGGGGAGGGCTGTTACCCTTATCTCTGTCTTATAAGCTTTCCAGAAACATCTGGAGGATCAAACAGTGCTGAACTAAAATGACCTCTGGTTTGATGCAGCAGGACTCTTCGTATACCCTTAATGGAGCATAATGAATTAGACATTGGACAAGTAAGGTCTAGTCCAATAAAGGTTATGACGCAATACATCTATTCATCTTTAAGACGCCACAAGAGACTTTATTGTTGGACAAGTAAGCTCTAGTCCAATAAAAGCTTATGATGCAATAAATCTATTCATCTTTAAGATGCCACAAGAGACTTTATTGTTGTTTTCACTATAAAAATTTAACTGTGATAACTGTTAGCCACCTTGGTGGCCCTTACTGAACAGAAAGATGCCATACAAATTTTGCAAATATATAACTAAATTATGCATGTGCTCACCACACATGCAAAAATCACCCACAAACTCTCAGCTAAAAAGGCTCTCAAGACAGCTTCTAAAAAGCCTTACTGAAAAACATGTCAGAACTGTAACACAGCCACAAACCCAAGGCAACAAAACAGCAACCTTAAAACCTTATTTAAAATAGTCTATGGCGTCAAAACCAGCAGATGAGTAAGATGCTCAATACAGCCAGTATGATCAATAAAACAGTTATGAGAGCAATGAAGAAGAGGAAAAATTAACTATTATATCAGGTGCTTTGGAATACTGGCAGGATGCTCCTGCTGTCTTGTTTGTGGTCTTCCTAGAGGCACCTGGTCGGCCACTGTGTGAACACACTGCTGGACTTGATGGACCTTGGTCTGATCCAGCATGGCCTTTCTTATGTTCTTATCTACAATGGCACAGACTAAGTATGACATGAACTGCTATGAAAAATTACAGAGATGAGACATCACTACAGAGAAGCACCCCACCTGATTTTTGAAGTGGGGAGGCATACAGAGAAGGGCCTGTGAATAAGATCTTAAATGAATAGTAAGCTCTATTACATTTTTATCCCACCCTCCACCTCCAAGTCAATATATTCTCTATTTCAGCCTCATGATAACCCTACAAGATTGAGTGAATGACTGGCTCAAGGTCACCCAAGGAGCTTCAATGACAATTAGGATCTGAACCATGAGCCAACACAGAGTAATGGTTACAGTGACGTACTAGGTTCAAACCTCGCTGCAGTTTGTCAGGTCAATCGCAGTCTCCCTCAGCCTAACCCACCTAACAGGGCTGTTGTGAAGATAAAAACGGAAGTGGAGAAATTCACTGACACCTTCTTGGAGAGAGGGCAAAATAAACATGTAACAAATCCTAACGATGCTCCTACGGGGACACCAATGAATCCAGACTCCTGAATGTCATTTTGCCCTTACAAGGTCCCAAATACTGAAAGAAAAGAACTCAAAGCTTTCCCCCCGCCCCTTGTAGACCCAAATAACTGCTGGCTAGAAAACAGCACGGTCACCTTCTGTGGTGTCCGACAAGGACCCAATCAAATCCCCACTGGCCTCTGAGACTTTCTGGGTGACCGTCGGCCAATTCTTCTCAGCCTATCCTACCTCACAGGGTTGTGAGGGGGATAGGATGGAGGGAAGACCCATGCACCTGCCTGAAGCTCCTTGGAAGGGATTCAAATGAACGAGGCAAATAAATACCGGCCTCCTGAGAAGATCTGGAGAGGAAGGGGAGCGCGAAGGAGGAGGAATCTGACTAGGCCGTTGCTAAGGGCCGGTAAGGGGCGTGGCATGTTGCCCGGTAACGGCAAGGGGGCGGCGCGCGGGCGGCCTGGCTCGCTTTCTGTATTCTCACCCACCGAACTCAGCCACGAGCGAAGCCAGCCCTCCGTACACGAACGGCTTCCAGCTCAACGCCGGCATGGCGGCTGAGGAGAAGGGAGCCGGCGGGGACTCCCCCTCTCGCAGGCGGCGGCCTCCCTCTCCCTTTCGCCGTGTCCTTCTTCTTTTTTCCCCCCTCTCAGTAGAAGAGGCCGGTTCTGAGGGTGCGGACGGTAGCCGGCAAAGGCCAAATAGAAAGCGAAAAGCGAACCGTTGGCCGCCGCGTGATCGGCACGCGCGGCTTGTGACTGGGCGAGCCAATGGGCGCTTTGCGGGGCCGGGCCGGAGTAGCGACAAATGCAGCCAATGGGCGAGAGGGGAAGTAAATCCCCGCCCACACGGCGCGCGTGATGTCACGCCCGTCCCTCCCCTAAATTCTGCAGGAACGAGGGGCGTGGTCATGTGGCACAAGGGGGTGGGAAATATGGGGAGGGGTTTTCTACCGTGTTAGGAGGGCCGAGAGTTAAGTATTTGCTACGCAGGTTATGCGGACGAGGCGTTTGATTTTTTACGTTAAATATAAATGACTTCAGCTTTAGATACACATTTACGGTTTCAGCTGTTCAGCCAAGTTTGACGTATACGAATATATGAAGCTGCCTTATATAGAATTGGATCATCCCTCCTAGATCGAGATTGTCTACTGTAACTGGCAGTGGAGTTCTGCAGAGGAATCCCCTGCTAACCGAGATCCTTTAGATCAGTGATTGACAACCTTTTTTCTCTTGGTAGCCCCTTTCCATTAATTGTACCCCTCATATTACCAAAATGTTTGTCATTAATATAGTTGCTGTTATCTCAAATGCCTTTTCCTGCCATTGTTTTTTTCCACAACCCCCCTAAATGTACTGGTTCATACCCCTGGGGATACATGTACCCCAGGTTGGAAACCACTGCTTTTGATGGCCAGGATCGAACCCTGGAACATTCTGCATGTATTATCTGTACTCTGTGATAGGGTTGCCAACCTCCAGGTAGTAGCTGGACATCTCCCATTGTTACAACTGATCTCCAGCTGATAAGAAATCAGTTCACCTGGACTAAATGGCCGCTTTGGCAATTGAACTCTATGGCATTGAAGTCCCTCCCCAAACCCTGCCCTCCTCAGGCTCCGTCCCCAAAACCTCCCGCCAGTGGCAAAGAGGGACCTGGTAACCCTAGTTCTGTGAGTGTGCCATCAAGTCACAACCAACTTATATTGCATGTCTCTGCGTTGCAGAGGACTTTGTTGGTGATCTCCCATCCTAGCACTAACTACAGCCAACCCTGAGATTGGGCTAGCCAGGCCTATCCATGTCAGGCATAACATATGCTCTCTACCACATTAAACAGTACATCCTTTTGAATTGACTATTTAATGTGAACTTGCTAGCAAAATACCGGTGCCACCAGAGCTTCCAAGAATGACCATGATGTGGCCCTGGGCACAGATTCCATCTGCCTCCCCCATATGACCCCGATTCAAACCAACTATCATAACAAAACTTGGCTTCCTGACAAGATGAACAGAACAATAATTGTTTTATTAGGTATGAAACAGTAAAGGAAAAGGGACAGGGTTATTATAGAATAGCTTTTACTCATGATTTTTGCAGGGAAAAAATAGCAGGCAGAATTGGAGACTCCTGTGCTAACAATGCATTCCTAAAGAGAGTTATCCCAGTCTATGCCCATTCATTTCAATGGGTTTAGACTGGAGTAACTTTGCTTATGATTGCACTGTAAGAGATCCAGCCAGAGTACTGAAGTGACTATATATGAAATACAGATGAGACACAAGTTACCTGGAAATACGCCACACAGAATGAAGGGAAGCATCAGCCTCTCACAAAAAGTACTCAACTGAAAAAATATGTTAAAATATTTCTACTCACCCTAAACAAAAAAGAAAGCTCACAACAGTGTGAAGATGCTGAATGGGGAAGTCAGACTGGGGAGATGGGAAAGGTGGGTTGTTTCCTCCTTAGAGAGGAGGCACCTTAGCTGAGTCCCTCAGCTTTCCCAAGATTGTCCCTGTAATGGACATTTCCTCCCCATCTCATAGGAGGCTTTATTTTCTTTTAATAGGCACTATATCATTATATCAATATAATATAACAAACGTGTATCAGGTTCTTTGACTTCTCAGTTTGCTTTGAAAAACAAAGTCTCTAGCATGTTCTGTTGTGGAGATACAAATTATTGTTCTTCATGCCTTTGTATGTATTTTAGCTTCTTTTAATTATATTTGTGGTTGGTTTTAATGTATGTTTTCATTTGTTAGCTGCCTTGGTAGCCATTGTGAGAGCAGAAAATATATTTTGTAGGGGAGAGGGATATCTCAACAATGAAAAGGGTTAGAGACTTTTTTTATATAATGGAAGCTGGGGATTCAGAGAACCTTATGCACACATGGGTCCCAGGAATCCCCCTACCCCTTTTGGGTATCCTCTTTCCATGGATAGTAGTGAGGAAGAATTCAGCTGAGTCCTAAGCATGATGCTGTTGGACACATGAAGCTGAAGCTAAGTTGAACCATTAATCCACCTAGCTCTATGTGGTCTACTCTGAATCACAGCAATTCTCTGGAATCTCAGACTGAGACCTTGAACTTCTTACAGGAGAGATGCTCCAGTAGGAACCTAAATCTTGTGCATGTGGAGCATCCTACCACTGAGCCACACAGCGTGCCCCCTAGGGTTGCCAGGTCCCTCTTTGCCACCGGCAGGAGGTTTTTGGGGCGGAGCCTGCAGAGAGCGGGGTTTGGGGAAGGACATCAATGCCATCGAGTCCGATTGCCAAAGTGGCCATTTTCTCCAGGTGAACTAATCTCTATAGGCTGGAGATCAGTTGTAATAGCAGGAGATCTCCAGCTAGTACCTGGAGGTTAGCAACCCTAGTGCCCCCCAATTAAAACTAAACAAGAGCAGCCATATTCAGCCCATTAACTGATTAGTTTAACAAGCTTTAAAAGGAGTTCTTGATTAATCTGGAAGCAGATTTTGTGTGTGTGTTTTTCAAGAGCTTACACAATGGCAGAGGGCAAACACCACCTTAGAAGAGGCATCCCCTCCTGTATGTGAAAGGAGAAGGGATGCAGCTGTAAAGATGATGCTTGCTAAAACGTGCATCATTTAAATATCAAATCACATAATTTTCTTTTTGGGGTCCCCCCCAGCTTAATTAGTTAAGCAAGCAAACACTCTTCAATCAGGTGACAGTCCCCAATAAAATCTCACACAAATGTACAGTATTTAGGAAGATGTGGCTGCATTGTGGTCTCTTTTGTAGCTGCTGACCACCATGTCCTGGTTCAAGGCTGTTTCCTTCTGAGGGAATAGGCAGAAGAAGCTGCAGGTCAATTTGGACCGTTGCCGGCTGACGGTACCATTCAATCCGCCAAACTGGTCCTTCATACTTCTCTTGCCCTTGGGACTTATCATATTTTAGGTTCCAGGCACTTGCTTCCCCTTGGAGGAAAGAACGACCCTAACAATAATATAGAGGGGGGACACCTTTCTGATACAACTGCATACACTTGATAGTTTAGATCTTTCCTGAAGAAATGGAGCAGGGCTATATTAAGTCTTGTGGGGTTTTTGGAGGACAAGGGGACAGTGTGGGAGTCGTCCTTGGAAGAGTGCTTAGCTCTGTGACCGGTAGATGGCAGTCGTAGAACTTGCTTTGCCCTTAAAACATCCGCAGCGGAAAGGTATGAATGGCACATGCCGACACCACGCAAGCCATGTGGGTTGTGGGGCTATGCACATGCCAGGGAGATACTGAAATTGCCAGATGGGCAATTGTTTCCCTGGCACGTTCTCTGAAGCTTTCACTGCTGCACAATAGGCAGAAATCAATCCAGTATTTTTCCAAACAGTGCTTCTCTGTGGTTAAAAAACAAAATAAAAACCCACATAGGGTATGGGGGTGGGAATCTTTACTTATAAAGACTCCACAAAAAAGGAGCAAGTAATCGATATTTTCTCTGGAGGAAATCCTTCTTCTGTAATCAGCTGCGTAACAGGGAGATGCCTGACAGGATAAAATGGGGGAGAACCGGGCTGCTCTGAGCTCCTTGGAAGAAGGATGGGATAAAAATGGAATAGACAGACAGGAATAGAAGCTGCAGTAGAAGCATTATTGCCGGACATCAACCAGGGAATAAAAACAGAAAACCCTCTCTGCATAGCACTCACAAGCCTGCGGAAAAGAAGCATGGGCATTCTACTTATTTATAGTCCACTTTTCTCCACAATGGAACCCATGTGGCTGACATTATCCTTCTCCTACTCTCCTCCATTTTATTCTCCCAACAATCCTGTGAGGTTATGCTGAGAGCAACTGGCCAAAGGTCACCCAGTGAGCTTCCATGGTGGACTTGAGATTTGAATCTACCTAGGTCTCCACACTGTAACCCCTTCACCACACTGGCTCTCTTTTAAAGCATCTTCTTTAAGCAGACGAAGGAACTAGGGTTATCACGTATCATCCAACACATACAGACACATGAAGCTGCCTCCTGTTATGCCATCTATTCCAACTGGCAATAGGCCTCTATGGCTTTAGTCAGTGAAAGAAGAAGAGTTGGTTTTTATATGCCAACTTTCTCTACCACTTAAGGAAGAATCAAACCGGCTTACAATCCCCTTCCCTTCCCCTCCCCACAACAGACACCCTGTGAGGGTGGGGCTGAGAGAGTGTGACTAGCCCAAGGTCACCCAGCTGGCTTCCTGTGGAGGAGTGGGGAAACAAATCCAGTTCACCAGATTAGCCTCCGCCGCTCATGTGGAGGAGTGGGGAATCAAATGCGGTTCTCCAGATCAGAGTCCACCGCTCCAAACCACCGCACCACACTGGCTCTCCCAACACTGGCCACCTGAGATTCTTCAAAAGGAGATGCCAGGAATTGAACCTGGGACTTTCTGAATACAAAGCATGTCTGGTGGTAAGCCCCAGGCTGCTTATCACAGCATGCAGAAATTCAGCAGGAACTATATTTTTCACACACTGGGGGGAAAAAAGACCTGCTGAGTGTGCGTTTGCCATGTACTAATTGCTGGCAGAAAGCATCTGATAGTTCCTACCAAGGTTTGTTGATTTTCCTAACCACCTCCAGCCCCCCCCACACCATCTCCACCCCCAATCAGCCTATATTAAATATATATATCTTTCATTGTTGTTCCACTACTTTTTGTTGTTGACTGGCCTCAAACAATATTAATATACATTCCTAGCAGCATGCAGAAGTTCCCAGGTTCACTCCCTGGCATCTCCAGTTAAAGGTCGTAAGTGATGTGAAAGACCTCTTCTTGAGATCCTGGAGAACCTCTGCTACTCAGAGTAAACAGTACTAACTTTGACAGACCAATTGCTTGACTCAGTATAAGGCAGTTTCATATGTTCAATACCCCTCTGTGCACGTGGAACATTCCATCACTCCCTATTCCAGCTCTGGTTTGAGAGTTCTCCCTCCCCAGCTTTCAATGGGCATTAATGGGGCCATTGGGGGAGAGGGCAGGAAGCAGCCAAGCATTTCTCCATCATGTCTGGAAGTAGCTCGGGAGAATTCCTCCACAACAGAAGTATTTTGAGTTGGGATTTTAACGTAGTTCGCATTGGCTGTTGCGTTCCTGTGAGCTTCTTTGGGAGTCAAATTTATGCTGAGAAGGACAAAAAACATAAGAAGGGTAGATCCAACAAGCTTTTCAACAGCTGAACAAGGACCACCAAAAAAGTCTATGGTGGGGATCATGAGACATGCACGTACAAAAGCCATGTGGGATGGGGGCTGCAGTAGGGAGGGGAATTGGGTGACATTCACTGGAAAAGCTGACTGGATACAACCCACTAAATTAAAAGGAGAAGAGTTGTTTTTTATATGCTGACTTTCTCTACCATGTAAAGAAGAATCAAACCGGCTTACAATCACCTTCCCTTCCCCACAACAGACACCTTGTGAGGTAGGTGAGGCTGAGAGAGCTGTGACTAACTGAAGGTCACCCAGCTGGCTTCATATGTACGAGTGAGGAAACAAATCCAGCTCACCAGATTAGCCTCCGCCGCTCATGTGGAGAAGTGGGGAATCAAACCCAGTTCTCCAGATCAGAGTCCACTGCTCCAAACCACTGCTCTTAACCACTACACCACGCTGGCACCATGCTAAAAAAAAATGGCACACAGAAATCACTAGGATATCATGCACAGGTGATGTGTCTTGGAGGTCTCCTAGGCATAATGGACCCAGGCCATTTAGGGCTTTAAGCATTAACAACTGCATCTTCTATAGTGTTGAACAGAGAATCTGCAAGCAGCCCAGATGCTGGAGGTAGAGTGTCACGGGTTCCTAGCAACCCCAGCTCCTGATTAGCTTCTGCATTAGCTGAACCTCCTTTTCATCATTGAGAGTGACCCATCTATCTTGCCATTCCAAGGGCTAGCTTAGTTGCTCCACATAATGGGCTAGCCCAACTTGCATCAAGTCCACACTAGCAAATCTCTCAGACCCCAGAGGTTGCATATCCAGCCTTGCAATGACAGGCTGGCTTTGCTGTCTCCTTGCTCTCCAGAGAAGGTTCTCCATGCAGTAAAGCATACCTGTCCACAAGCCTTTACACTGCCTATCTCTGCGGTTGAGACATGATTGAGGTCCATAAAATTATGCATGGTATGGAGAGAGCGGACAGGTACAAGCTTTTCTCCCTGTCTCATAATATGAGTAAGCAGGGGTCATCTGCTGAAGCTGGAGGTGAGAGATTTAGGAGACAAAAGGAAGTATTTCTACCCACAACACATAGTTAAATTGTGGAACTCCCTGTCCCAGGATGTGGTGATGGCTGCCAACTTGGAAGGCTTGGAAAAGGGAGTGGACATGCTCATGGAGGAGAGGGCTATTTATGGCTACTAGTAAAAATGAATACTAGTCACAATGCATACATATTCTCTACAGTATCAGAGGAGCATGCCTATTATCTTAGGTGCTGTGGAACACAGACAGGATGGTGCTGCTGCAGTCATCTTGTTTGTGGGCTTTCCAGAGGCGCCTGGTTGGCCACTGTGTGAACAGACTTCTGGACTTGGTGGGCCTTGGTCTGATCCAGCATGGCTTTTCCTATGTTCTTATGACTCAACAGGATAAGTGAGAGATCATACAGCAGGAATGGCAACTTGGGGTGCACCATGGTCTTCAGAAACATTGCAGCCACAACTGTTCAAAGCACTTTTATTCAATCTTAGCTGGAACAGAATTTATTTTTAAATAGATGCCAAGCCACACCATTCTGGTCAAAATGCCAAGGTGAAGATGGTCCCTAGCATATATCCCATTCCAGGCAAATGAACCTGAGCTTCTTTCTGCCAAGCAGAGTGGCACAGAGCAGCAGAGGAAGTCAATGCCCACCTCAGGATACCCGCCAGTAGCCAGGGCTCTCTCCCTAATTTCACTAAGCGAGTGATGCAGTAGGTCCACCATCCCCGTATTGTGTCTCTTTGCACTTGCAAGGGAGGAACAAGGTTAGTAGTATCTGGAAGACTCCTTCTCCCTGGACGGCTTGTCACTGTTCTCCCATCGCTCTCGGGATCTCCTGCTTTCTGCTGCTCTCACTCTGTCATCCACCTTCTTATGCTTCTCCTCGCTGCGACCACCATGAGATGTTCTCTGATCCTGCCGGTCCCTCTCTGTGCCCCTCTCTCGAGACCCCTCTCTCTGATCCTGCCGGCCCCTCTCTCTCCCCTTCTCTTGAGACCTCTCTTGAGATCCCTCTCTCTGATCATGCCAGTGCCTCTCTCTGCCCTTCTCTCGAGACCCCCCTCTCTGATCTTGCCAGCCCCTCTCTCGAGATTCCTCTCTCTGATCCTGCCGGCCCCTCTCTCTCCCCTTCTCTTGAGACCTCTCTTGATATCCCTCTCTCTGATCATGCCAGTGCCTCTCTCTGCCCTTCTCTCGAGACCCCCCTCTCTGATCTTGCGAGCCCCTCTCTTGAGATTCCTCTCTCTGATCGTGCTGACGCCTCTCTCCGCCCTTCTCTCTTTTATCCTGCCAGCCCCTTTCTGTGCCCCTCTCTCGAGACTTCTCTCTTACACGCTCGTACTTGAGTTCTTGTTCTTGCTCTACCCGGCTGGCATGCTTGTGCCCAGATGAGCTCAAGGTTTGCTGACTTGCACTAGCATATCGTTCATAGCCTGAATCTTCCTTCTCCACTTTGATCTTGGCTTTAGCAGGTGGTGCATCTGCTGGCAGCTCTTCTTTCGCACGTTTCCGATGCTCTTTCTTTTCTTTTGTCTTCTTCTTGCTTTTTACTGTAGCGGAAAAAATGAAGAAGAGTTGGTTTTTATACCTTGCTTTTCTGTACCTTTAAGGAGTCTCAAAGCAGCTTATAATCATCTTCCCTTCCCCTCCCAACAAAAGACACCTTGTAAAGTAGGTGGGGCTGAGAGAGTTCAGACAGAACTGTGACTGGCCCAAGGTCATCCAGCAGGCTTCATGTGTAGGAGTGGGGAAACAAACCTGGTGGACCAGATTAGAGTCCGCCGCTCATGTGAAGGAGCAGGGAATCAAGCCCATTCTCCAGCTTAAAGTCCACCACTCTTAACCACTACACAATGCTGGCTCTCTAAAAATGTTGTGGAGATATCCATTTCGCCCCCTACCCTGCCCACTTACATATTTCCCAGATCTCCCCTTCACTCCAGTTAACACTCCTTCCTAGCCTCAGCCTCCAAATATACCCTGTCCAGCATCCCCAGACAGTGAATATTACCAGGGCCAAAATTATTATTATTTATTTAGTATATTTTGACCACATCCTTCCTCCAAGGAGATCAGGGCAATGTACATCATGTCCCTCTCCTCCATTTTATCCTAACAACTCTGTGAGGTAGATTTAGCCTGAGTGTGAGCTACTGGTCCAAAATCACCAAGCAAGCTTCACAGCACAGCAGGATGTTTAATCTGGAGAAGAGGAGGTTGAGGGGACACACAACTGCTCTAAGTATTTGAAGGGCTGTCACTTAGAGGAGGGCAGGGAGCTGTTCCTGTTGGCAGCAGAGGATAGGACTCGCAATAATGGGTTTAAATTGCAGGAGGAAAGGTACCGGCTGGATATTAGGGAAAATGTTTTTACAGTAAGAGTTGTTCGACACTGTAATTGGCTAGCTAGGGAGGTGGTGAGCTCCCCCTCACCGGCAGTCTTTAAGCAGAGGCTGGGCAAGCACTCGTCAGGGATGCTCTAGGCTGATCCTGCATTGAGCAGGGGGTTGGACTAGATGGCCTGTATGGCCCCTTCCAACTCTATGATTCTATGAGGAATTTGAACCTGAGTCTCCCAGATCACAGTCTGACACTACACCCCACTGGCTATCAGTCCAAGTTCTGCCCTATGCACTGAGCGGAGACTGTGGCTCTGAATCTTTACTGATAATTATAAATTGTAAGGACAGCCTTTAAATGCTGTCAGTGAGGGACCATCTGCAGGAGAACAGAAAGCAGGAAATCCCACCCGCATTGTACTCTGACGCAGTTGGACACCACCCTCCCTCCAGCTCCCAACCACCACTGTAAGAGGAGGGCAGGAAGTCACAAGGTATCTCTGCCATGCCTAAATTCAGCTCCCCACTGAGAATTCCCTTCCTTTAGGGATTTTTTGTACTGAACTTTGTCACGTGTGTTAAATTTTGAATCCTGTAAGCTGGTCTGTGAGCCAACTTTGGGCTGGAAAACAGAATACATAAATCTATTTAACACTTTCTATGGAAGTAATTCTTTAAAAACCAGGAAATATCATTCCTGCTCCTTCTCCAAGCAATCAGCACTAATAAGCCTCTAGCCTACCACACCTCACCCTAGCTGAGCAAAAAGCTCAAGAAACCAGGGCAGCAGAAGGGTGACACAGATTCAGATTTCCCAGCATGCCCTGCCAGTCTTGGCCTACATTTCTATCTAGGAATCAGAAACTCTCTCATCTCCAAGGCCTCTCAAAACCTTGAGGTCTTCAAAGATACTTGCAAGATGTTTGCGTGCATGCTCTTGTTCACTCACACACAGCAGTCACCTTTTTTGTGCTTCTTCGCTTCCACCTCCTCGTCTTCGGAGGATTCAGGTGAGCTGGGAGGCGTTTTAATGCCACATCCTTTTTCCCGGAGAGTTTTGGTTATATCATCAATATCCTCAGAGTCTTTGGGAGGGCGATAGTTAGCCACGTGGTCCACACGAATTGTCCTTCCTTTAATCTGTCGACATAGAGTCATGAGTTACAGGAAAAGTCCACACAATGGCTAAATGCTCTATGAGATGCCAAACAGTCTTCACACACACAGAAAGTTACCTTATACTTAATCATGACATGGGTCCGTCAAAGTCAGTGTTGTCTACTCAAACTGGTAATTCCTCTCCAGGGTCGCAGGCAGAGGCCTTTCACAGCACCTCCTACCTGATCTTTTTTAACTGAAGATGCCAGTGATTGACCCTGGGACCTTCTGCATGTCAAGCAGGTGCTCTAACAGTCACAGCCCCTGCTTGACGTAATGCATTTTACTGAAATGTTTTACCAACTAGTACAATTGAAAAAACTCTGGCAGAGGCCTACAGCTCGGTAATAGAATAATGCTTGCTTTAGCATGCAAAAGGTCCTAGATTCAATCCTCAATTGAAAAGGAAAAAATAATTAATGTAGCAGGAATGGAGTCACTGCCAATCCAAATAGAAAGTACTGGGCCAGAAGAAGCAACCGTCTGACTCACTAAAGTAGGTTAATAAATCCTGGCAAGTTCCTCCAACATAAAAGGGAGACATTTTAAAGTATCTTGGGTAGCAGGTGTTCTGAAAGACCATGGAAAACTTTCACCACTCAGAGTAGACAACACCAAGCGAAATGGGCCAATGGTTCACACCTGACAGCGTGAGAGCTTTATGTGTCCTGCAGCTTCTTAACAGGAGACAGGGCTCTTAGACATGCTGCTTCCTCTCTCCTTCAAGCCTCAGAGCGCTGCCATAGAGATAACAGCCATTTTGGCAAACCTCGCCAGGAGGTATTTCGAGGGGGGCAGCTGTGTAAATCTGTTTTAGCAAAATTAAACAGCAGTGGCGACTTAAAGACCAATAAGACCTATTCCAACATATGCTTTCCTAAATCAGATGTATCTGATAAAGTGAACAGCCGACTCTCAAAAGCAGATGCTGACATACATTTTAAGATGCCACTGTGACTTCCATTTTAACTTTTCTCCTCAGGAGGTGGAGGTCTTTTATGCTGCCCAATATTAGTAGGATTTCCTTACACTGGCTTTTCTCTCACTGCCAACCATACCTTTATCCCATTAAAGTTGTCCACAGCAAGAATGGTGCTTCGCTGATCTTCATAACAAATGAAGCAAAAACCTTTGGATTTCCCCGTCTTCTTATCACGCACCAGGTTGATGTTCACAATTTCCCCGTACCTGAAGGGAAAGTCAAGGAGGTCAAAAGTCTTCTCACCATAAACTCTCAGAAAACATTCCCAGTGCTTCTGCAGAGCTCCAGATCATGCAGTTCCCCCATGGGTGTGCAGCTGTTCTTTTTGGCCCTAGCTCCGGCCTGGTGGAATGCTCTGCCTAGTACATCAGGGCCCTGAGGGACCTGAAAGAGTTCTGTTGGGCCTGAAAGGCAGAGCTATTCCACCAGGCCTATAACTGAGAGCAGCTGCCAATTATATCAATGCTGGCCTCCCTACTCCTCCCCCCCTTCTTTACTATACAACTGATGTTATGTGGGTGGGGGAGAATAGCCAGCTGGTGGCTTTGTTCAGCGGTTCTTGCTGCAGCATGCACTACTATATGGCGACCATCTTTTTAATAATTTAGGAATGGTATTCATGGTTTTAAATGTTTTATTGTTATATTTGTGTTTTAATGGTGTCATCCGCCCTGAACCCAGCCCTGGCCAGGGAGGGCAGGCTAGAAATGTGAAAATAAATAAATAAATGGCAGGTAGCTGAGAACACAATTCTACTTGTTAGTGGGGACTAGTAATACAAAAGTGCTGCCTGGCTGGGTTAGGCCAAAGATCCGTCTAGCCAGCATTCTGTTTCCAACAGTGGCCAGCATTCACAAAGAGGGTATGGTAAGGGCCTCCTCTTGCTGTTTATCAGCATCTGCTTTTCAGAGACATATCGCCCTGGTCCATGAATGTTCCATTTAGCTATCACAGTTAACAAATCTATCTTCCAGTCTTCTAATCCTTCTTCAAAGATTACCTTTCTCATCACATGCTGAGAATCTCAGATGTGTGCTACCAAAAAGGGGACTCTAAACACTGCTCCGTGGGCAGCAGGTTAAAATATCAATTGCCCACAAAGACACATTCTTGGTGACCACTAGGCAGCCACAGAACTTTCTTCCTCCTGCAATCCAAATATGTGTCTTGTAGATGTTACTTGGGTCCTTTCTCAGAGGAAGCATTTAGCAGGGAAGAGCAAAGGATTCCTTTAACGGCTGTTTTATTTGAACATATTTTATTATCATGACCCTCTAAATATAGAATTAAAAAGAACAAGGGGCTTTGGGGTAGTAAGAGACAGAATTTAAAGTAAGTGTTCCTTGTCAGGACTGTGGTTCAAAAGGCATCAGGACAGAGCTGGGTCTCACTTCTACCAGAAATGGTGGGGGCGGGGAGCTCTGAACGGAATGTCATCAGGTCACAGCTGACCCTGCAGGTAGGGTTTTCACGGCAAGAGACAAACACAGGTGGTTTGCCATTGCTTGCCTCTGCATAGGAACCCTGCACTTCCTCGGTGGTCTCCCATCTAAGTACTTACCTTGGCTGACCTGGCTTAGCCTCTGAAATTTGGCTGGCCTGGGCCATCCAGTTCAGGGCAAAAAGTTTACTTACTGTGAAAATACACAGATAATGTCTCCTTCGGTGAGCTCGTACGGTAAACCCCCTGGAAGAAAAAAGCAAATAAGTGTGTTTTTGACACAGATGATGAGCCACAGTTGCTACAGGGGCAGGTCACCCAAGGCCGCCTCAGTGCCTGACACACACCTACAAACACCCATGCACTGTCACTGTACTCAGCATGCCAGGAGACTTTCTCTTGCACTCCCAGCTCGGCTTCACGTTTGTTCAGCTCGTTGATCAACTTCACTTTGGTCAGAGGGCTAAAGAAGATGAACAGAAAACACCACTTTCAGGTAATCTTCCTATTACCTTTCGCCCTTGCCCTGCCACATGACCAGCTTTTAAAGGGAACCACTGGGGTCTCGTCTATAGAGAAGACACATGCTCTGTTTTGAAAGCCCAGAATCCCCAAACTTATTCGAGGGGGTACGAAAATTGGTTAATTGGAATGAGGAGGCACTCTGCACATGTTCAGAAGCACTCTTCCGTGTAATCGCTGCACATGCTCCAGGCGCAGACTTGGCACGCGCACATAAACTCACAAACTGACTCTCGCCCTGTACCGAGACCACCCTCAAACCCTTCTACCAACCTACTTCATGTTGCTGCCTTCACCCGTCGCTATGCGCATGCCCTGCACATCCCAGCAGGCTGTGCGAATACGGTCCCCACCACGGCTCTCCCGCATTGGGCGAGCCTCCTGGCGAAGAACCAATCCGAATCTCTCTTTCTCCAGCCTCTATTCCCTGTTAGAATCTGCGTGTGAGTAATAACTGTGCTCCGGCTGAAACGCAAACGGCGATTGGTTGTTGTTCACGAGGTCGCGGAGCATGCGCAACAGCAGCAGCCCTTGAAGCAAAACTTCCCGTTTTCTGCCCGGGCTTGTAATGAGGCGCCCTCAACCGCGATCCAAAGGTTGGTAAAGAAGATGCGGCAGGAAGGGGAAAGAAAGGCGGGATATGTTGCATTTAGACTTAAAAGAAAAGGTCAATATGTTTTGATTGGGACGAATCTGGATCACTAACGCAGAAACCTGAATAGTCATCCCCGTAAACCGCCTTCACGGGCTAGTTACAGCCTCTACTCTCTTAAATGCTTAGGAACTAGATCAATTTACCCCACTGGGGGGGGGAAATGTTTTATACTAATAAATGACAGCGTAAAGTTAATTTGTTAAGTTACAGAAGTGCATTGCTGTATAGAGCAGATGGCCCTCCAGCTCTGTTGGGGATGAGGTATAAATGCTGAAAGAAAGGAAAGAAGGACTTGTGGGTGTTTAAATGTTTACATAGCACCCACCAAAAATACCCCAGATCATAATATTCCCCCCAAGCCAAAGTAATTCTCTCACCAGTTCCCTGCTGATCAAAACGAGACATAACTGTACTATTGTCAATAACTCCTCCACGCTCTATTTTGGGACGTTGCTTTCTGCACCTTTGTTCATGATTTAGGAACAGTCTGAATGGGAGTCCAGCTTTAACTCTCCCAACAGATGAGGGCATCCAGTGCTAAAAGAAACTGCTGTCTTTCATCTTCCCATGCCAGTGCTGCCTTCTTGCTAGTATGTCAGCGTATTTGTGTATAAAGCATAAGGTTGTTCTAGTTAGCTCACTTAATCACAGCTGTGATGCAGACTCCTGCAATTTCTGCTTGCCCTCCTGGATCCCTCTTATTTCTTCAAGTTTGAATTACATTGCCATGGTATACTGACATTTAAATTTAAATACATTTCCAATTAGGTAAACCTAGTTGGGAAACGAGAAAAGAAAGATGTCTCAAAGAAGGAGAAAGCCTGAATGTTCTCCTCCCCTCCACCATTAGAGCTAGGTCCAGTTCCTACCTGTGATACATGTCTGCATGTTGTACTAATCTACTTCAAAGGGTTGTTGTGTACAGAAAATGGAGGGGAAGAGAATAGTATTTTAAGCCACTTTGGGTCCCCATGTGTGTGGGGGGAAAGTGTGGTAGAAATGTCGGAACAAATAATGTGATTACAGCTCTTGTAAAAGACACTCTGTTATTCAGGCCCAGAAATAAAAATTTCTGCTTGTTACCAAGGACTAGTTAAATTGTGGAACTCCCTGCCCCAGGATGTGGTGATGGCTGCCAACTTGGAAGGCTTTAAGAAGGAAGTGGTCAAGTTCATAGAGGAGAAGGCTATTCATGGCTACTGGTCAAAATAAATATTAGTCATGATGCATACCTATTCTCTCCAGGATCAGAGGAGCATGCCTTTTCTATTAGATGTTTTGGAACCCAGGCAGGGCAATGTTGCTACAGTTGTCTTGCTTGTGGGCTTCCTAGAGGCACCTGGTTGGCCACTGTGTGAACAGACTGCTGGACTTGATGGGCCTTGGTCTGGTCCAGCATGGCCTTTCTTATGCTCTTATTACTGTCCCAACTCCTCCTCACTTAGAGGCCTGAAGAGTCCTTTGTTCTATTCTGGTTTCTTCACTTGTCTCTTCAAAGGTCATCAAGCTGACTTCTAACAGTTCAGCATCTTATAACATTGTAAGCTGCATTCATCTTTTTAACTGTGAAACTACTGTGTGTTAAATTGCATAATCCCCCTTGAGTCTCAGTGTGGAGGCAGACTTATCAATGAACTCAATAAATAAAATAAGCTCCGGGCTCATTCTGCTCCTATAACATTGCCAGTCGACATGGGGAAGGAGGAAGTAGCAAGGTGGGAGCAAAAGCAGACAGCCCCAAAGATCTTGCTAATTATTTTTCAATGAGCAAGGATATTGTTGAGCTGTCACTCATTTCTAAGCTTTCACTTCTCCCTGAGAAACAATCCCTACAGTAGGCTAACCCTGCTTCTGGTGTGCTGCAGCAGGAACTAAAGGTACAGGAATCCCCCTCCCCTGAGATTCCAACAAGATAGTGTTGATCTTTTCTTAGTGTGTGCAGCTGCCCTGATATATTTGGCTACCAACCTAAAGACTAGGACAGTTTTACGTATTTATTTCAACCTACTCAATAGCCAGCATGGTGTAGTGGTTAAGAGTGATGGTTTAGAGTGGTGTACTCTGATCTGGAGAACCGGATTTGATTCCCCACTCCTCCACATGAGCAGTGGATGCTAATCTGGTAAACTGGGTTGGTTTCCCCACTCCTGCACATGTAGCCACCTGAGTGACCTTGGGCTAATTACAGCTCTCTTAGAGCTCTCTCAGTGCCATGTACCTCACAGGGTGACTGTTGTGGGAAGGGAAGGAGGTTGTAAGCCAGTTTGATTCTTCCTTAAGTGGTAGAGAAAGTCGGCATATAAAAACCAACTCTTCTATCAAGGCCAGGTCTATAACCAACATTTTTAATAAACTGGGTCTAGAATTCCTCCACATCAGCAAGAGGAACACAGGACAAAGAGAAACTGACCACATCCTCTAAATGTGTGAGATGGTTTCCATTTTCCTCAGGCTGGCAGGAAACTTTACCTGGAAGGGCCAAACGTACCTTGCACAACACACTCCAGTAACTCAGTTGCCTGCTAGCAATTCCTTTCAAGGACAGAGCTGTATTATTACTGGAGCAAAAGGGGAGCCGGCTCCCCAGGAGCAGATCCGCCACAGTTCCAGTGATCTCTGGAAAAGATTCATGTTGAGCTACTAAATGACATGTTGCCGTCCTACGCTCATGTCTCCCCTCCTTTCAGTCAACTCCAGTGAGAAAAGGAACCATATTATTCATCCAATCCATACTCAGAGATGACCCAAGGGTATTTGGTGTTTGAGCAGAAAACTCCCAATTACACTCCATATGATGAACATATAATAAACTGGCAGCTTTCCCCACCCCACCATGGCCCTGTTCTTACATACTTGACTGGAGTAACAGGGAAATAGCTTCTCCAGGAAACAGTTAACGTACGATCTACAGATTGCATTCGTCAGCAGTCTGGTGATTTAAAGGGCCAGATCAATAGGGGGTTTGCTAAAGTATATCCTGGGCTTTACATTGCTGAATCCAAGTTCCTGATAAGCATACACTTAGCTAACTTTGGGATAGCCAGCATGGTGTAGTGGTTAACGGTTGTGGTTTCGAGCAGTGGACTCTAATCTGGAGAACTGGGTTTGATTCCCCACTCCTCCACATGAGCAGTGGAGGCTAATCTGGTGAACTGGGTTGGTTTCCCCACTCCTACACATGAAGCCAGCTGGGTGACCTTGGGCTAGTCACAGCTCTTAAAGCTCTCTTAGCCCCACCTACCTCACAGGGTGTCTGTTGTGGGAGGGGAAGGGAAGGTGATTGTAAGACGGTTTGATTCTTCCTTAAGTGGCAGAGAAAGCAGGAGATAAAAAACAACTCTTCTTCTTCTAACCATCTATGTTCACATGCAAAGACAAGACATCCATTTTATACCGTGCTACACCCTGAACCTCCTGGAATACAGACTACACTCTACTTCTCATCCTGGTTCAAATGGGAGGTCATACATGTACAAAGTTCTCCTGCAGTGGCAAGCTGGCCATTGATTTCTTATTTTGTTAGAACAAAGATACACCATTTTCAGTATGGTACAGATTTAAAAGGTGAAAAGTCCTGTATTTCTGCAAACCTGAGGAGGTGTCTTGCCCTCTATCAACACTGAGATCATTGAATGTGGCTAGTAGACCCTATTCTGTAGTAAGCAGTGTGGTGAACCCAGCCAGGGAGACTGGAACAATCAAAAGCCGAAAATTTTGGATAACCACTTCTTTCAAACCTTCCTGAAAATGCATCCCTGCAAAGATAAAAGTTACACCCAAACCAGTTGTGAGCCATACAAATTTTTATTAATTTAACATTATTTTAGATTGAGATCAGCAGGGCTCTGTTCAGTTTGTGCAGGCACAAAACCGCCTGCCCCCTCTTCATTAAATGGTCAGGAATGGAAACCTCAGCAGTTCAGCAAGGACAGGAATTTTTGCCACTCGATTCTGGCAACAGCTGCGTTTTCTGGGCCCTCCCTTGCTGTCTCTCCATGTCCCGATAAAGCAGAGACTTCTGGGCTTTCAGCCGACAAGCCAGGCACATGAAAATAGACTCCACATTCTGGCTTTCTTTGGGGTCCTTGGCCGAGGTTTCAAATAAAAGCATATTGTGAGCGTCAGCAAACTTCAGGGCCACACTGGATGGCACCTGGATCTGGTCTCGCAAGTCACACTTGTTTCCGACAAGCACCTTTGGGACAAGTGCGGGGACGGCGTGGCCGTTGCACTCTTCAATCCAGGTCTTTAGGTTAAGGAAGGACGCCATCTTGGTAACATCATAGACAAAGACGACAGCATGCACATTGCGGTAGTAGTGCTCCACCATGCTCTTCCGAAACCTCTCCTGGCCAGCTGTGTCCCACACCTGCACCTGAAGAAGACGACAGAGTTCCTGTTGAGCCAACAAACGAGGCAGAGAGCTTGCACAGGCTAGCATGTTTTCCAGTCAGAGCCAGGGCGCAGCCTGGAAAGTACATCATTATCTCTGCACATATCCAAAGTCACTAAACTAAACCTTAAAAAGCCTTGCAGGTTTCTCTGTTTATTTTGGAATATTCAGGACCTTTGAGACTTAGAGGGAGTCATGTGTCACATGACTGTACTTGGTATGTCTGACCTAGAAACTAAGTATGGGAAGAGCCAGCATGGTGTAGTGGTTAAGAGTGGCAGACTCTAATCTGGAGAACTGGGTTTGATTCCCCGCTCCTCCACATGAGTGGTGGACTCTAATCTGGAGAACAAGGTTCCAGTCCCCATTCCTCCACATGCAGCCTGCTGGGTGACCTTGGGCTAGTCTCAGTTCTCTCCGCTCTCAGCCCCATCTACCTCACAAGGTGTCTGTTGCAGGGAAAGGAATGGAAGGCAATTGTAAGCCGGTTTGAGACTCTTTATGGTAGAGAAAAGTGGGGTATAAAAACCAACTCTTCTTCTACCCCTCCATTACTGTTGATTACATTTTATTTAAAAATTGTTAATTAGCCACTTCTTACACAAATTTCAGGGTTACTCAGATGAATGATTGGTAATGTAAGGATTCTAGTCAGATAAAAGGTATAAAACCAATCAAGTTACTAGGTATTTCCTAGACACTGTGAGGATCTGTGGGTTGGTTGTGAATGATCATGAATGAGAAGAAGAAGAGTTGGTTTTTATATGCCAACTTTCTCTACCACATAAGGCAGAATCAAACCAGCTTACAATCACCTTCCCTTCCCCTCCCACAACAGACACCCTGTGAGGTAGGTGGGGCTGAGAGAGCTGTAACTAGCCCAAGGTCACCCAGCTGGCTTTGTGTGCAGGAGTGGGGAAACGAATCCAGTTCAACAGATTAGCCTCCACGGCTCATGTGGAGGAGTGGGGAATTGAACCCGGCTCTCCAGATCAGACTCCACCGCTCCAAACCACTGCACCACGCTGGCATTTATTTTATCTATTTTATTTAAGTTTATGATCAGTGTGCTTTCTGATTTGTATATTTGTGCTAACTGGCTATGTAGTATTTTAGATTGTTTAGTGTTTGTAACAAATGCCTAATAAGGCTTCTGTGACTGATTCAGCATAAGGACAACCTTATATCCCACTTTTCTTCCATAAAGGAATTCAAGGTGGAATAGAGTTCTAAGGCAATCTCCCAGGTAGGTACTGACCAGACACCATCTCTGCTTAAGATTCAGTAAGGCTACTGTCTTGCGGACCTTCCAACCATAACCTGAGACCATCACCTAGTTGGGGGGCATCAATGAATTTGTCACCTTCCACTGTGCTCCCCTCTGCCCCGTTCCTCTGTCGCTTCCACGCAGGTCATTTATTATGGAGAAGGCCACTGTTACCTATTATCTCTCTATACTACAGGTGTGAAACAAGGCCCACGGGCTGTCCCTGGCTCCTTGAGAGCGCTTATCTGGCCCACAAGGCAGCCACCACCATCCCATTCTCGATCTGGGCTGACGAGGCACGGCATGGCTAGACCAACTGACATTTATGTCATATCCGGCCTTCATAACAAATGAGTTTGACAACCCTGCTTTTTACATTTTTATCCCACTCTTCTTCGAAGGAGCCCAGTGTGGCAGACAAGGCTCTGCCTTCCTTCTTGCTTTCATAATTGCCTTGTAAGGTAGGACAGGTTGAAAGAAAGAGAGGGGCAGACTCAAGGTCACTTTCTGCGTGGGGATTTGAACCTGTGCCGTCCAGGTCCTAGTCTGACACTTGGGCAAACTAAGACAGACATTCAGGTGGGCAGAAACGGTCAACAAAGGAGGGGAGAAGTCTAGCCCCTCCTTGATAAACAAACAAGGCACTCCCTTCACTTAATCTCTCTCCCTCACCTCAAGCCACTGATCTTTTGCCCGATTTAGGAAGAATTTTCTAACAGTTAGAGTGTTCCTCAGTGGAACAGGCTTCCTCGGGAGGTGGTAAGCTCTCCTTCCCTGGAGGTTTTTAAGAAGAGGCTAGATCTGTCAGCAATGCTGATTCTATGACCTCAGGAAGATCATGAGAGGGAGGGCACCTTGGCCATCTTATGGGCATGGAGTAGGGGGTCACTGGCGGTGTGTGGGGTAGTGAATTTCCTGCATTGTGCAGGGGGTTGGACTAGATGACCCTGAGTGGTCCCTTCCAACTCTATGACTTGCCTACTTGTCTTTGCACTCCAGCCTAGAAGGCTTCTAAGGCAATGGGGCCATTTTTTTTGTCTTTAGAATTTCCTCTAGAGAATCTGGTTCTACCCACACAGCACAATGAGGTGGCAGAATGAATTGTACTACGGGAACTATTGGGTAGAGAGAAACACCGTTTGTAGATGTGCCCCCCCCCCACATATACATTATGAAACAGCCTCCCTGTCCAGAGAAAACTCATCAGGGGACATTTCTAGCAATCTGCTGAGCTGGTTTTCTACTGGCAGGGAGGTTGCAAATGCACTAGAGCATTCACACTTGATTCCCCCCTACCGGCTGTCTGAAATGGCTCAGTCCATGCTATGGCCTCATTTTGGCTGCATGAGTAATCCAGCACCCTTCAAGCTGGAGTTATGCTTGGGCCTAATACATAGCAGCCACATTTATGATAATCATGCCCCACTGTGGTTCTGCAGCGAATCGCAATTTTTGAAGCTGGGGGCAATAGTTTGTATCACTATACCACTCCCACCCTACCCCCAAAGGACACAGGCAGCATGAAAATTAAGTTAGCATTGCTCTTTTTAATGTATATAATGTTAAAAAAACAGAGAATGCAGCCATGCTGGTGGAGAAGTTTCAAGTTAGCATTACACATTTGAAGACTTGCAGGGGGCATGTTGTTGGAGGGGGAGAGAAGAGTCTTGGAGCAGAGAAACAGTGAACGGGGGAGGCATTAGGCCTCCCTCATTCTAAGTTCTCCTCATTTGAAGCACTCTTATTTTATATAAATCCCTCAATCACTGTTACAGGTGGCATTAGCTTGTAATAGGCAGTTTGCTCACAAGTTGAACACGTACATGAAGCTGCCTTATATTGAATCAGACCCGTGGTCCATCAAAGTCAGTATTGTCTACTCAGACTGGCAGCGGCTCTCCAGGGTCTCAGGCAGAGAGAGGTCTTTCACATCACCTAATTGCCTAGTCTAACTGGAGATGCCGGGAATTGAACCTGGGACCTTCTGCATGCCAAGCAGATGCTCTACCACTGAGCCACAGTCCCTCCCCTGCTTGTTCAAAGCAAGAAACTGCACAAATTACTTTGATAAGATTATTGCTTCTTAACTACTGTGAATTCATCTTTTCCCCACAGGCAGGATGCTGCTGCTGCTGCAGTCATCTTTATGGGCTTCCTAGAGGCACCTGGTTGGCCACTGTGTGAATAGATTGCTGTACTCTATGGGCCTTGGTCTGATCCTGCATGGCTTTCCTTATGTTCTTACCATCAGAACTTTACTGAACTAGCAGGGCAGGAATGCAGCAGAGAGTTGAGCGACCACGCGTGTATCCAAGGTCTCCCTTTACATAACTCAGCGATCCCAAATTAATGCTCCTCCTAGACCAATTACCGTTTCAAAAAACCACAAGGCACCCGAGTCCTTTGTAAAAATCACACTGAAAATCCCATAGTGCAGGGCTGGGGGAGAACAATCCCTGGCACGGGCCAACACTGTAATATGTGGCCTTTGCTCAGTGCAACATAAAGCACTTTTGAAAAAAGAGCGGATCTGAGCATCATACAGATTATGGGACTGGTTCTTGTACAAATACAGGTTGGTCTGGCCAGTTACACGCATAAAGGAGCCCCCCAGCTGGCACACCACAGACACCCCTTCCACAGGACCTGCTCTGTTTTCCCTAGGGGGCTCGTTCACACATGCAGATGAAAGTCATCAGGAGTGCTGAGTAATCGGGTGACGCACGTGTGAACCTGCTGCGTTTGTGTCTCCCCCACGGAGGAATCATGAACGGGTTGTGGGGGGGAAGACGGGAGGGCATTCTTCTGGTGCAAAACAGCGGAGCCCCAACAGCTCTCCCTTGCAACGTTGACCCTTAGCAAGCCCTCCCCACCCCCCAAAAAAGGCTGGCTTTCTCCTCCCTTTGCCATCCCACCCTACGCCTCCTTGTTTCGCCATCGTTCAGATACATGGATGGGGAAAGGGCAAGAGTCCAGTAGCACCTTAAAGACTAACAAAAATATTTTCTGGTAGGGTATGAGCTTTCGTAAGCCACATGCTGTGGCTCATGAAAGCTCATACCCTACCAGAAAATATTTTTGTTAGTCTTTAAGGTGCTACTGGACTCTTGCCCTTTTCTACTACTGCAGACAGACTAACACGGCGACCCACTGTGAATTAAAGACAGATGGATTCACTTTCTAGCTGTATCTGAAGAAGGGAGCTGTGGCTCACGAAAGCTCCTACCCTGCCAGAAAATATTTTTGTTAGTCTTTAAGGTGCTACTGGACTCTTGCCCTTTTCTACTACTGCAGACAGACTAACAGGGCTACCCACTGTGAGTTATCTTGGATGGGGAAGGAGAAGGTGGGCGACTGTCCCTGGAGGCCATGAGGGTTCCCCTAAGGAGCATCCCTGGGGTTTTTTTTTACCATGCCTCCCCAAGCGCCCCGGCTCAAGTTAGGAATACCTTCCCCCCACAGGCTATGTTCTCTGCCCCCTCCAAGGCACGCCCTTCACCCGACAGACAGGCCTCTCCTCCCATCACGGCAGCTGCAAGGACCGGGACCCCGGTCCTTGTACAGCTTTAATATTTCACAGTTTTTAATCCACAGCTATGAGAAGAAACAAGAAAGATGTGCCTATCCTATCCATTGTCTATGGAACTGTGAACATTACATCATTGATGTGATTTATGATATACCCATTACACTATGAACTATAGGAAACTATGGATGCATAGGTGACTATGGAAGTGCCCTGTGCAGAGATTGGCAGGAGCAAGAGAAATGTAATAATGCAGAGAGCTTGGGAAAGTACCTCTGACCACAAAGATGCTTTTGGACTCGGATGAAATTACTATGCACTGGAAACAGATGGCTGGCACTTCTATGCAACAGAAGCAAGTAAATAACAAGGAGAAATAGCTTGATTGACACGGATGGTCTGGAAGGAGAAGGCGACGCCTCCGGCGGCGTGAGCAAGCGCCCCGCAAAGCCCCCCCCCGCCCCCCTTGCGGCCGTACCTTGATGTGCTCGCCCTCGATCTCCACCGCCTTCTCCCTGAAGTCCACGCCGATGGTGGCCTCGGTGCTGGCCGGGAAGGCGCCCCCGCAGAAGCGCACCGTCAGGCAGGTCTTGCCCACGTTGGAGTCGCCGATGACGATGATCTTGAAGATGCGCGTCTGCACCGACTGC
This sequence comes from Euleptes europaea, assembly GCF_029931775.1. Lineage (NCBI taxonomy): Eukaryota > Metazoa > Chordata > Lepidosauria > Squamata > Sphaerodactylidae > Euleptes > Euleptes europaea. The sequence goes on along the minus strand of NC_079324.1, from coordinate 20,305,445 downwards.
TCCAGCGAGGCCTCCAGCTCCATGCCGGCTCCGGGGGTGGGGTGGGGCGGAAGGCGCAATCGGCGCGCACCGCGCGGGGCTCAGGCGGCGGGGGAGCGCGCGGGGGGGAAGGGAGGGAGGCCGGGGAGCCCGGGCGCGTCCGCCAGCCCTCCGGCTCAGCGGCGGCGGAGGCCCGGCATGGTGGACGCGGTGGGACGCCGCCTGCCTGCCTGCCAGCCGCCCCGGCCAGCCGCCTTGACGCGGCCAGCTGCAGCCGCCCCAGCGCTCGCGCCTCACCGGTCGGGAGCCGCCCCTCGCGCCGCCCTGCCATTGGCTGCCGCCCGCCTGCCGGCTTTCTGGAGCCCCGCCCCGCGAAGGCGGAGCCTCGGCGGCAGCAGCAGCAGCAGCAGCAACCGAGCGGCGCCTTCTGCTGCGCCGCGCCTCGCCGGCTGTTAGCCAGGCTGGTGGTGGTGGTGGTGGAGGAGGGAGAGGGAGGGGGAGGGGGAGGGGGAGAGGGAGGGGGAGGGGGAGAGGGAGGGGGAGGGGGAGGGGGAGGGGGAGAGGGAGGGGGAGGGGGAAGGGGAGGGAGCCAGCCGGGCTGGACGCGGCCCCCCTCCGTGCCCAGGGGCTCCTCCTGCCCAGGTCTGTTCCCCGCGTGTCCGAGAAGACTTCAAACACTTCTCCGGAAGTCAAATACTGGTGGTGGGTATCAGGGTGGGTGGTGGGTATTAAGAGCCCTTTAAGTTACTGTAATAAATATTCAAAATAGTTGAAACAATTGTACGTAATCTTGCATTTTGTATTTTTTCTTAATTTTTTTCCTATTGTTGTTTCTTTTGTTTTATATTATAAATATTATAATTATATAAATATAATAATATAAATATTATAATTATATAAATATAATAATATAAATATTATATATTATAAAAATTAATAAAAAATTAAAAAAAAAAAAAAAAGAAAGGCCCTGCTGGATCAGACCAAGGCCCATCACGTCCGGCAGTCTGTTCACACAGTGGCCAACCAGGGGCCTCTAGGAAGACCACAAACAAGACGGCTGCAGCAGCACCGTCCTGCCTGTGTTCCACAGCACCTAATGTAATAGGCATGCTTCTCTGATCCTGGAGAGAATAGGTATGCATCATGACTAGTAGCCATTTTTGCTAGTAGCCATGAACATGTCCACTCCCCTCTTAAAGCCTTCCAAGTTGGCCTCCATCACCACAACCTGGGGAAGGGAATTCCACAATTTAAAATTCGGTATGTGATGGAGGTGGTTAATGCTGGGGGGGGGGCACGCCATCCCCCCCCCCCAGCATTAACCACCTCCATCACATACAGAATTGGCCGCCTGTTCCTAGCCACGCTTCCTTGCAGGTACATATGCTACGTCCAAATACGCCCTGGGTCTCCTTGTCGGGCTCAGAGGTGTCATTTCATTGATAGCTCTTTCCCCCATTCCAGGGCGGGCATTTAATCAGGTACCTTCAGCCACCAGAAAAGGTATTTCTGGAGACTGATGGATACTGTAGCGGGTTTGATTTTGGAGGATCTCACCAATGATGGAGAAGGTATCTGGAGCACATCTTAATGAGATTTCAGGTGGTCCAAAAAGTGGCATTGGTCCAAAGCAAAATACCTACATAACCCCTTTTATTAGGGCCAGCTAAAATGACACAAAACAACGGAAAGTTTTTGAGTTCTCCAGAACTCTTTTAACAAGCTGAATGTTAATTGGGGGAGGAAGAAAACACTGATATCTCAGGCCATGCTCTCAAAGCCATGTCTTGTAAGCCTCTTGTATGAAGAAGCACCTATTTTCTGTGGGATATTTCCGGGTTTTTTTCTTCCTCTTAGGTTTCATCCTGACATCAGTAGTGTTTTAAATCTACATTCCAGCTCAGCACTTCACACAGGATGCTTGAGATCACAGCTGGGGGGAGCAATCCTAAGCATATCTACGCAGGTCTAATTTTATTGAAAGGGCTTATTCCCGGGAAAGCATTCTTTCTGCAACCTAAGATATCCCCCCCCCACACACACACGCTCCTTTTTAAAAAACGTTCAGTCTGATGAACAGTTCTGGAGAACTCGAAAACTTGCACACTGTTTTATTTCATTTTGGTTTGTCCTAATAAAAGGTATTTGAGGTTTTGGGATCTTTTAGGACATGGCATTTGCTTGAACACCTGTAACATTTATTTGCATAATCCATTCATTCTTATTTTGGTGGATGAAAAAAAAAAGATGGCACATTCTCCAAGATGTCTTTCAATAAAAAAAGACAAATGAATACAAATAAGGCAGGTGGCATCTTAGAAGCAGCAGATGAATACTGTCCACAGTACATATGGGCATCATTTAACACTAAAGAATAAATGCTTATTTCTTTAGAATTATCTTATTCCTATTCAAAGATATGCAGGACAAATTTATCAGAGATGTCATAATCAATTATAGTGGAATTAAATGGGTTATCAGCAGTTATACTTGTCGAAGCCAATTGACTGCAACGGACTTAGGATGGAACTCTGTTTAGCACTGCATTTTCAGTGTATCTGTCCCATGATCTCTCCACTTCCCACACAGCGGGGTCTGACCCAGCCTTCCTGGCAAACACACATGCAAAATGGGGCCAAAAGGAAGAGGCTGCAGCAACTTCTTGCGCTCGTTTGTGGATATTTCAACAGATCGAGCTCAATTTTAAAGACAGGTTTCAGAACTACTACTTTTAAAAGAATGTGGATAGATTATAATAGATCAAGTTTATCTTGCCTTTTAAAAAAAGACTCATTCTCTGCATACAAAATATAAAAAACGTATGTTGGAGTGCAACTTGTAATAAAGGATCTTTTGGTCTCTTTCTTACATGTTCGTTCCCGTTGTGACCGTTCTGAATGTTAAGAGGATCTTTCAGTCTTGCAGGTTTCCCTGGCTTATCCCCAAAGGCAAACCTCTGCAATTCTATCGTTCTTGACTGCAATCCTAACACCCACTTAAATCAAGGGTCCTCGCCTCACGCATAAAAAGGGGTTAAAAGTGGGCTTGCTTGGCCTCATCTAGTATGCTGATGTTTTAATTACATTAATTACTATTACTGATTGATTTAGCCACAATCTCTTTTGGGATCCCCTCCAGTGCTGCACTCCTGCCTCAATTAAAAATTGCTTCCCCTCCTGTAGCTTCCAGGATTGGCTGCTACACAGAGATGTTTATAGCATCCATAAATTTGCAATCAGTTGCAGAGGTGGCATTTCATCTGTCAGTAAGAAATCAATAGAAATCACCCCCTTCTTACTCCAGGTACTGTCGCTCCAATTTCCTCCAGCACTTAGGTCTCAAACATAAATTGCTTGACATACAATTTTATCATTTACTTTGTTTCTTGAGAAGTTGTGGAGAAATTAACAGCACAGTCTGACACACAGTTACACCATTCCAAGGCTATTGACTTTATTGGATGTAGAAGGGTATCAGCGCATTCCTGACTTCTGAGGACAAAAGTCCTCAGGAGGCCAGGAAGGGGCTGCGCAGGTGTTGGGACCTCCCATGCTGGCATCCGGACTAATTATGCCACCGGAAGTGCCCCCAATGCCGGTGGGGAGGCCCAGACACCGGTCTCCCAGCACTGTGGCAGCGCCACCCGAGGATGCTGCCGGGACCTGCGCCGGCATTCCAGGGGGTGTTCCAGGGGGCAGGGCTGCCTGTAGGCAGCCTCCTGTCCCCTTTCGCCCTGGGTATGCCGACCGGGAGAAAAGCGAGGCTTCACCTGTTTTTTAGCAGGCGCAGTCTTGCTATTCTCAACAGGGCAAAAAGCCCCATTTTAAAAGCAAAATCCTTTAAAAGCCTTTTTTTGAGCTTTCAGCGGCCGTGGAACAGCTTAGGAGATGCCACAGTTGGTGCCTCCTCCTCGCCGTCCCTGGCCACCGAAAGCTCAGGAATGTGCTGTATAACTGTGTTTAGGATTTCACTGTAACACATCCTAATCTTATTGAATTGTTCACTGATGTCTTACATGAGACAGTTCATTATTTCCTAGTTCTGTCATCCTAGGCCTACTGCATTGTTCACTGATTGTTTTATGGTGTCTGATTGCATTGTTCTATATTCTGTAATGCACCTTGAGTCTCAGGGAGAAAGGCAGGCTATAAAGTGAATAAATAAGTACCAGGAATACAATTCTAAAAGCAAGATGCTAGAAGGAGAGGGCAAAGGGTGTGCTAAACATGGGATTGGTTCACACATGCATGTTCATCTCTTCCTAAATCCCAGCATTGTGTTTAATTAAGGGCATGTATCACAGCTCCAACCGCTGGTAGATCTTTCCTATGCACTTCCCATGCAATGTCTTCTAATGCAATCAGGTAATCCATTCAGCAGCAAGCCCTCAAGGAATACATTTGTACATACACAACCAAGAGTCCTGTGACATCATACTGTGGTAAAAGCCAACAATGGATATGTCATCACTGCTTTTGTTGCACTAGTAGTCTAACAAATTCCAGACAGGGAGCCAAGTTAAGCTCATTGCATCCAAAATAATGAGGCATTCTGTGAAACCTGAAAGCCTAACACGTTTACTGCGGAACATGCTTTCATGACCTGGAACTCACTCCGTGAGATGAACAAAGAGCTATTCCTTTGCAACTTGAAACCACAGGCAGATGCACTATGGCTTCTAGTGTTGCCTTTTGAGTAGGCAACGAGATTTGCTGGGGGGAGAGGGAGTCCTGGGGTTCCCTTTACCTGCACAGGGGGACAGAAAAGGATGCGTTTCTCCCATAATACTAGAACACATGATCATCTGCTAAAGCTGGAGGGTGAGAGATTCAAAACAGATAAAAGGAAGTATTTTTTCACACAACGCATAGTTAAATTGTGGAACTCCCTCCCCCAGGATGTGGTGATGGCTGCCAGCTTGGAGGGCTTTAAGAAGGGAGTGGACATATTCATGGAGGGGAGGGGTATTCATGGCTGTTAGTTAGAATGGATACTAGTCATGCTGCATACCTTTTCTCTCTAGTATGAGGAGCATGCCTATTATTTTGACTGCGGTGGAACACAGGCAGGATGGTGCTGCTGCACTCGTCGTTAGTGGCTACCTAGAGGCACCTGGTTGGCCACTGTGTGAACAAACTGCTGGATTTGATGGGCCTTGGTCTGATCCAGCAGGGCCTTTCTCATGTTCTTATGATGCGTGCTCAACATCCACAGCACAGTAAAAAGAGCAAAGGAAGAGCAGCCAGACAGTGAACTTGAATTTCTACATGTCTGCTGCTGCACTGCATGTATTCGGATAAACAGCTGAGATGGTAAAGCCTCTACAGGAGGGTTATTTTTTCTTCTTCTGAATAGTGAGCTTTATTTATGGGCTTCGATATTTCCGTAATAAAAGGCAAAATGGCAGTTCAAGTCCCTCTTGGTATTGTTTTGAAACGGGAGTGAGCTATGCCACTCCCAAAGGTTCAGGCTGCAAAGTGGCTTCATCAAAACCGCCTGCCCAAATCCATTCATTCTTGCACCTGATGGAGGTCAGAACTAAACTGCAGCAAATGCAAAAGGGCGACACAAATGCGATTGTATTCAAAACAAAACAGGATGCTACCATTGGTCAGTCAGCCTAGAGCAGGAGAATACGTGATGGTAGACAAAGGCATTTAGGCCCACGTGTAATCTGTAGTTCTATAGAGGTCAGGTGCCATTTTGAAAGAGCAGGGTAATAAAGGGGCAACATTCTCATGATAAGAGTTGCATATTACAAACCCATGAAGCTTCCTAATACTGAATCAGATCCTTGTTCCATCAGAGTCAGTATTGTCTACTCAGACTGGAAGTGGCTCTCCAGGGTCTCAGGTAGAGGTCTTTCATATCACCTACTTGTCTAGTCCTTTAAACTGGAGATGCCGGGGATTGAACCTGGGACCTTCTGCATGCCAAGGAGATGCTCTACCACTGAGCCACGACCTCTCCCAGTGCCTTTTTGTGTGTGTGCTGGGTCTTGATGCAACTTCACAGAAATGCTTATTCCCAGAGAACAGAGGCCACCCAGGCTGGCTCTCCCTCCTCAAAACCGGGACAGGGTACTTTATCAAAAGGTGCTGTTGAACCTTTTATCAAAAGGTGCTGTTTTATACCCATACACTCCCTATGCCAACATTCACTTGCCAAGACATCATCATTAGACAACAGCAGCTAATTTTACTCATGAAAGCATGAAAAAGACCACAGAAAATTCAGTTCCACCCTCACCGTCCTCCTGTCCTCTAAAGTTTTAGCGGTTGAATGTTTAAAGACCCCCATGGTTTCTGGCTTTAGGTTTCTCCAGTTTAGGAAATAACAGCCCAGTGTCAGGTCCAAGATATCTCCCTTCAAAGGGACACTGTTCGTCCTGGTAGCGGGAAAGAAATGTCAAGGTCCTTAAAGATCTTTCTGAGGGACCAACACCTAGCCGGGAGAGCAGCTTATCAGCAATGGTGGGGATCACCGGTTGTAAGAGGAGCCCGTAAATCCGGAGGCACTCTAGGGTGACATGGAGGATGGTGTCTAGCCACTGCTGCTGCGAGGGATCCTCCCGACTCAGTTTCCAGGGTTTATGCCTCTGCATAAAGCCATTTGTCTGCCTTGCGCAGTCAACAATGGATTCCAAAGCCTTGTAGACCTGAAAGCCTTCAAAGTAGCTGCTCACTTGCAGTGGAAGCTCCTTCACGGAAGATACTAGCTTGTAGTCCTCTGTGGAAGCCTTGCCCAGCCCCTTTCTGTTCTGAGTGCCCACGGCTCTAGGGAAACACGCCTCTGAGAAACGTGGGTAGGTCCCGCTAGGATTCAGGCTGGGGGCCGTGCAGCGATTGAGGAGCCCTCCCAAGACGTCCGCCAGCTCTGAGTTGACCAACTTGATGACCTTCTCGTCATAGTAGTCACAGTCCCGATCGGGGACACCCTGTCTCAGCAGGAAATACCGAAAGCCATCCACCGTGTACTGCTGGAAACAGGCTCTCGGGTCCACCACGTTACCCAGGCTTTTTGACATCTTCTGTCCTTGCACCGTCCAATGGGAGTGGACAAAGATCTGCTCTGGAGGGTCTAACCCTGCTGCCATCAGCAGAGCAGGCCAGTAGATGACATGGAACTTGAGGATATCTTTGCCCACAATGTGGCAGGCCGCAGGCCACCAGTCGTGGTGTGCCTCAGGATAACCCACAACAGTGAGGTAATTCACCAGGGCATCCACCCAGACATATATGGTTTGCGTCGAGTCTCCAGGGACAGGGATGCCCCACTGCAGCCGGTTTCTGTCACGTGATACGGAGAGGTCTGGCAGGTCCTGTTTCAGCCACTGGAGCACCTGCTGGTAGAACGGCTCAGGGGTTACAGTAAGCCTGCTTTCCTGGAGCCATCTCAGCAACGGCTCCCGGAACTCAGACAGTTTGAACATGTAGTTTTCTTCTTTGGTCCAGTGTACCTGAGACAAGAGAGAAATGGGTCACAGTCTTTCCTTTGGCTTGGCTGTCTGTTCAATTGAATTATTACACAAAGGCAGTTTGCTCTAACCAGTTTAGAATCCAAACCATGGTTTGAGCTTCCAAATATACAACACACAAACCATGATTTAGTTCTGCTTTCCACCTGCTCAGCACTCCTGGTTCTATGGGGCAACATCCTCTGGGAGGCAGAACGTCAGCCACAATGATGGCCTATCAATTTAAGCATCTCATCAAACCATGGTTTGCAAACCTGTATCAAACTCTGGTTTAATATATGAATTTTAACAACTCCAATTCTGGGTTTGCTAACTGATCACAAACCATAATTGTTAGTTCAGACATCACATCAAGCCATAGTTCAATGTCTGTACCCATGGTTTGGTGTGGGCTGAATTGAATAACTCTCTTGCGCATGCATATACACACACACACAGAGGACTGCAGAGGAGCAGGTTGTTTTTTTTTTGGTAGGACTTTTCCTTTTTAAAAAAATGGGATTCAATATGGAACAGTTAAACAGTGTCTGGATTTCAGAGTGTGACCAAGAGAGGCAGTATTTGAGTCTTTCTTGACTGGGAAGCAAAAGCACAGGGCAAGCCCAAAAGCCATTCTAAAAACAAATATCCCAGTTCTGGGGCCCAGCTGCAGCCTCCCCGAGCAAGGAATTCCATAAATCCATGGCCACCATATAGAATTCTCTCCTCCGAACCCAGAATGATACTTCCTTAAGTGAAGGAATTCAAAGCAGGGCCTTCCCAGCAGATCTTATAAGGTACAGTGGGAACTCATTCAGTTTTTCTTCTTGGTACCTGGTGGCCGCTTTCCAGTGAGACTGTATGCCTGTTGCCTTGGGTGTCAGGGCACTCCGTGACCTGAGAAGCCGCCAAGAAAGTCTCCTCAGCAGTGCAGTACCAGCCTTCATAATTGGCCCGATAAAGCCAGCCCCGGTCCCGCAGGGTGGCCCAGAAGTGCTCCACTGCCCGTCTGTGCCGCGGCTCTGTGGTGCGGATGAAGTCAGTGTAAGAGATGCCTGCCTGGGCAAAGAGCCCCCGAAATTCCGCCGATACACGATCGCAGAAGTGCTGAGGTAAACTGCCTGCAGCCGCTGCTGTCATCTGAATTTTCAGCCCATGTTCGTCTGTTCCTGGGCAGAGAAACAGGAGAGTGTGATTAACAAAGAAGAATAGCTGGTTTTTATATGCCGACTTTATCACTTAAGGAAGAATCAAACCCGCTTACACTCTCCTTCCCCTCCCAAAACAGACACCTTGTGAGGGAGGTGGAGCTGAGAGAGTTCTGAGAGAACTGTGACTAGCCCAAGATCACCCAGCTGGCTTCATGTGGAGTGGGGAATCAACCCGGTTCTCCAGGTTAGAGTCCACCAGTCTAAACCACTACACCACGCTGGCTCTCAACCTGCCAAACCCTGGGGCTCAACCCTGTCTCTAACCCACCAAAGATCTGGGCAACTGCAGCAATTCCACCTATATCGGTGGTTCCCAAACGTTTTGGGCCTCCGCCCCCTTGGTTCCACAAACTCAACCCCAGAGCCCCCTACCCTATCAAATAAAAAGCATTATTCAAAATAAGGATTTGCATGACTCACTAAGATAACAATAACATTTCAAAACAGTAACAATTAATTGCACATCTATTCAAAATCAAATTAAAACTTTTTTAGTTGACATTTATTCAACAAAACTGATGGACTTGATCCGGTGGTACCAGCTCTTCAAAGTCTGGAAAAAAAATTGATAGTTTCCACCAAATTTGCCAGCATGGTGCCATAGCTTGATCTATTGTAAATTAGTGAACAACACAGTTGAAGGGGCGCACCTTTAGCGCCCCCTGCTGCCCTCTTGCCTCTTAGTGCCCCCCTACGTAATCCCACCGTTCCCCAGGGGGTGGTACTGCCCACTTTGGGAACCACTGACCTATATCATTAGCAAGCTTTCCTCCCCATTCATTGACCACACACACACCACTTGCACCATCAATAAGAACTTGGACTGTGGCGAGTGAATGGAGAGAGAGCAGCAGGGCTGGTATTTTATTAATTCACACTATCATGGGTGAGCTTGCAAAAAAAAAATTGCAAACATTTACAGAAGAATATGCTATCAATGGCTATGAGCAATGACAGCTAACTTCACCACAACCCTATGAGGTAGATTAGGCAGAGAGCCTCTCACTGACCCAAAGTCTCCCAGAGAGACGCAAGGCAGTTTAGGGACCATGAAAAAGAGGGAGCAGGGATGGAAAGATTAAAGGAAGAGCCACCCTCTCTCTCCCACATAGTCTGTAAAATCTGGTCTGCCTTGCCTGTAAGTATGCATCTCAGGCTTGAATTTCCTCCCAGGTCTGGAGGAAATTCCTCATGGGCCTCTTTCGGGCTGGGCAGGCAGCTGTTGAGCCGCTCCCTGCTAGTTCTTCCTTGAGCACCCCCAACTTGTCCAGCAACAGCTAAGCACGCTCAGATCTATGCTGCGAAAAGCTGCATAAATAAATACATCCAGAAAGGCAGCTGCGCCAATCTGTTACAGCAGCAAAACCGTCTAGAAGAACTAACTTAAAACTTGCAGTGTTTAATTCACTCCTCTACTAAAGGATAGATGGAATCACTTTCTAGCTGTATCTGAAGAAGTGAGCTGTGGCTCAGGAAAGCTCATACCCTGCCAGAATTTTTTTTTAATATAATTTTTTTTAATTTTTATAACATAACACAAAAAACAAAAACAAACAAATACAATAAAAAAAGAAATAACATAATAAAAAAATACAAAAGAGTATCTATATATACTTATTCATACATTTATGGTTACAAAATTATGAAAACCAAAAAGATACCCCTTCGACCCTCCACCCACCTTAAAAAAGTGACCCATCACCCGACTTCCGAAGAAGTGTCTTAACAGTTTTAAAAATATCTATTAACAATAAAATATAAAAACATTAAAACTAGTTTCTATAACTCACTGATTAAAGTAGTAAAATCTATTTTTGCCAGTTTATCCCAATATGCGGCGGCCTTTGCCCAAGTTTTTTTATATTCTTCCATATCTTTTCCATGTAGGAATTCAGTTAGTTTGGCCATCCTCATATACATCCATAGTTGTAGGAAATTCTTGTGGGATTATTGCAATGGCTAGGCACACCCTCATTGCTTATAATATTGTCATAACAATTTCTGGGTCTCATCTCTGGATATATACTGTCCAAAGTCTACTGACTGTATAGTGACCTAATGACCTCAGTGGAGCAATCTTAAAGGGATTAGCTTCGGGTAATCCACCCATCCTATGGAATGTGTCATTGTCTTCGCTATGCCTTGATCTTGTTAATCATTAATCGTGGTATGCCTTGCCTAAGTTCCATTGTCTAAAGCAGTGGTTCCCAACCTTTTTTTGACCAGGGACCACTAGGACTTTTTTGTTCGGTGCAGGGAACCCAAGGTTCAAAATAAAAATTCCGAGAATTTGAAAATAAACTTTAATCATAACTGTTAAACATTAAACTTAGAATAATATTTGAATATATTTTTATAATAGAGAACTTTTAACTGAAAATATTAATTTATTATGAGTTTATAACTTTGTTTCGCGGACCTTAATTTAGTTCTTGCGGACCCCTGGGGGTCCGTGGACCCCCGGTTGGGAACCAGTGGTCTAAAGTATTGATCAACCTTGCTACTCATTATGGGTCTTTCTTAATAAAAACCTGAGAGCTCCACTCAGATGGCAGAGCTGGTCCTCTCACCAATCCAGACACAGTTGTGTGTGTCTTGTATCAAGGCACTTGCTACGTGCTTTCCCTTCACATAGTTTCTCTCTCCAGTAGAAATTTTATTAACGAATGAATGAAAAACCTTTAATGGCATAAGTAATATTACAATTGTTACGGAAGGTACATAAAATATGCAGTCATTAAGATACAAACATAGGCCAGTAAGTTCCAAAAGTAGAAATTACAAACTTTGGGCTTTTTGAACTTTCATCACATCCACTAGAAAACTGGCAACAACTGCAGTAACCTCCGGATCGGAGTCATTTAATGAAAATTGACATTTTGCTTGGGTAGATAGGGGATATTTGGAAAGAGGCCAATTTTTTTAACGCATTTAGTCGTTAAAGCGCGGCCGGGTTCCTCTTTGAGCAGGAGTCTGGAGCGGCTTTGTTCCCGGCCCTTTCACCCCCACCCCCGCCGCCACCACTCCCCCCACCCCACTGACCGGTGGCCAAGCGCCCTCCCCGCTCGTGGAGCTGCCGGTGCCGGTGCAGCGCGTCAGCCAGCAGCGCCGAGTACAGGTGCCCGATGTGCGGAGAGCCGTTCGCGTAAAAGATGGGCGTGGAGAGAAGGCGGCGGCCGGGAGGGGAGCCGCTCGGGCCCCGGACCGAAGCCGGAGCGCAGCAGCAGCAGCAGCGCCTCCCCCATCGCGGCTGCAGCGACACGGAGGAGCGGCGCGCGGCCAGGGACAGCAGCAGCAGCCGCCGCCGCATGATGCAGACGAGGCGCGGGAAAGAGCGGCCCCGCCTCCACCAACAGCGAGTGTCCTAGAGCGCCGCCGCCGCGCGAGAGCACGCTTGCGCGAAGGCGTCCGGCTGCGCGTGCGCAGAGCAGCCCCGTTGCTCTCCCCCCGCCCCTCTTTCGCTGGCTGTGGGGACGGGAGCGGACCCGGAGGCGGTCAGCTCTCGTCGCCGCCGCCGCCGTCATGTTCCGGTGCCGCGTGGCTACTAGACTGGTGCGGGCGCTCGGCCCAAGGTCGCGGGGTCGGGCGGGGGCAGGTGAGAGGGAGTCTCCGGGGGGGGGGATATGGTGGTCTTGATCCTCCTCGCTCTTTGCAGTTGCACAATGTGGGTTCCGCATGGCATATTTAAAACAAACAAGCAAATCGGATTTTTACGAGCGCACGAAAGCGTTCCGCACTTGTTCACAAGCCGGTCTTTTGCAGTTGTGCTAGCGGGCAAACTTTTTTTGGTATCTGTTGCAAACTTGGCATAAGTGTATGTGCCGCTTGTCGGAAGCCTCGAGAGCAGAGTCGCCTATTCTCTAAGGTCGAGGTTACAAAGAATAAAAAAAACCGCATTAAGTATCATATAGCCCTGACCTGGATGGCCCAGGCTAGCCTGATCTCGTCAGATCTCAGAAGCTAAGCAGGGTCAGCCCTGATTAGTATTTGGATGGGAGACCACCAAGGAAGTCCAGGGTTGCTGTGCAGAGGAAGGCACTGGCAAACCACCTCTGATAGTCTCTTGCCATGAAAACCCCAAAAAAGGGGTCGCCATAAGTCGGCTGCGACTTGAAGGCACTTTACACACACACAAGTATCATATATGTAACTTATGGAAAGTTGGCCCTTGTATGCCAGGTATAGTGCAAGTCACTGGAGGTAACACATATAAAGATTGCTTTCCCCAAGTTATTGAAGTGAATAACTAGATCAGCATTATCCCGAACGAGTTGGATTGGAAGCAAGTCCTGCTGATTTCACAGGAGCTCGCTGCTTCAGTATCGAGCGCCCTTAAGGTCATAGGCTTTCTGTGAGTTCCTTATGCTGCCTTGCCTTTTTTGGAAAGGAGAGGCAGTATGGCAGGGTTGAAAGAATGTCAGTCTAAGTCTGGCGATACCTGGGTTCAAATCCACAAAGCTCACAGGGTGACCTAGGGCCAGTTGCTCTTTCTCAGCTTAACTTACATAACAGAATAAAACAGGTAAAAGATGTTGTGAGGGGGGAAATGGGGAGAAGAAAGAACCATCTGCTTTACCCTGAGCTCCTTGGAGGAAGGGTAGCATAAAAGTCTGATGGATAAAAGTAAAGGAAGCTTGAACTTTCTAGCTAAAAAAGTAAAGCTGTCACTTTTAATTAAATGCCAGAGCCATAATATCCCCAGTTGTGGTACGGATGAATTGCTGTTTTTTTAAACTAATTTTTTACTCATGCCCTATAAAGCCACTGTCTCTAGTCTTGTGAAGAGCATCTTTTTTAAAAATTTAGATTGATGCTGCAGTCAGGATGACAGCAGCATAGTATTAAACTGTGATTAAAAAGACTGGTGAGTGAAGAATTCAGCACAGCTGGATTGCGAATTGTCAGAGGACAGTATATAGAATCAACAATCTCCAAGATATTGGCTAACTAAATCAGCAAGCGGAGACCAACAGTTGGGATGTTCATACATTAAACTAATTGGGCAGTGTAGAACCTGGACTGTTGAACTCCTACTATGATCTGGTTTCTAAAATAAAATTTAAGACTGTTGCTCTTCGTAGTAATGAATGAAACGGACAGTTTTATCAAATTAAGACTATTCCTATAAATACCCCAACTTTACTGGGAAGTGCCCCAGTGATCTTAACATGGCTTCTTGGTGCGTTTAGGACAGAAGGATTATTTACTACCTGTGCCCTTCTGTTTGGTTTCCAAGTCAAGGCTGGAAAATGCAGTTCTAACAACAAATGAACAAGTGATAGAACTGCCGGAATTTGTCAGGTTTGGCTCTTCGCATCTTGCTCTACTAGACAATCTTAGGCTGAGTTAGGTGAATTCAGATTCACTTATTTCCATGGGCTTACGTGTGCCTAACTCTGCATAGGATAGGACTGCAAGACTGTTGGATACATGTGCCTAACTGCATAGGATAGGACTGTTGTAAGGAAACTGTAGGTGAAAATTTGGGCTGATAGAATATTGCTTATCTGCTGCTATGCCATTGAGGGTGTTGAGACATAGCTGAAGAACAAGGTAACCAAACTACATGGCTAATGGATGGTGATGAACAAAAATTCTCAGCTGATGGAAATCTTCCTGTTTTGAGACATGAATGGAATGTCATGTCAACAAGGTGTCTAGATCAAATGTCCTTTAGTAACATCAGCAGAGTTAAAGCCCAGACTTTTGGATGTGATTTTAAGCAATTGACATTGTCTGCCTGTGTGTTGCCAATGGTGCACTTTTCTATAGTGGCAAAGGTCAGCTGAGTCTGGCCAGCTGAGGCAGAAGTGGGGAAAGTCTACTCTGTATGTTGTCCTGAGAACCTTAAAACTCCATTTATATCTGTTTTTGTACTTAATATTTTATAGGTATGGGGGGGGGCTTCTAAATGAGTCAAAAGTATATGAAAATGTAATGCATCTATTCAACTATCTCTGAGAAGGTGCATGAATTCCAGGTCAGTGCACTTGGAATTCTGTCACAAGTGTAAATTTTTTCCAAGTACGCTCTAGTTCTTGCATGATGTTTTCAAATACTTTCATGCAAGTGAAATAATCGGTGTTGAGTAGGCCTTATCTTTAGCTAAGATCATGAACATGGCATTGTCTTGCGTTGAGCCTACATGGTATAGAGCAGGGGTGTCAAACATAAGGTCTGTGGGCTGGATTTCACCCCTTGAGAGCTCTTATCCGGCCAACGAGCCAGCCACCTCCTTCCACTCTTGATCTGGGCTGGCGAAGCATGGCCCGGCCCGACCAAGTGGCATTTATGTCATATCCAGCCCTTGTAACAATTGAGTTTGACACCCCTGGTATAGAGTATTGGATTTGGTCCACGAATGCCAAACTCAAATTCCCTGTTCATTCATGACCTTGGGCCAAATTTGTCTCAGGTAAATGTTCTTCACAGCATGAGAGTAAAATAGGAAGCAAAAGCTGCATATATGTTCCCTCGAACCTCTTGGAGAGGGGGTGACATTAAAAAAATAGAAGTGTTTAAAAACTGGGTTCAGCTGTGATGGAATTTCTAATGTCAATGTGCCTTTGCATTTTGAAACAGAGAGAAAAAAACTCCAGCTTTTATGCTGACATTGACACGTCTCCATTAACAGAATGTCAGCGCCAGTGGTGTCGCTGGGCTTTCGGACAAGTTGTTTCGCTGTCTTGATGATTTATTCAACCCACTGGTGTCTCCTAAGTTCATTATTGACAATTTTCCCTCCCTAACAAATTGTGTTTTTAGGCACCTTTTTTCAGCGATGGAAAACCCCCTTAGAAGTCCAGCTGAGCAGACAAATGGCTAGCTCTGGTGTTCCTGGGGGCAAAGGCGATAATGCTGTCTTTGCCCTCCTTGTGGGCTTATCCACCTTAGGAGCAGGGACCTATGTAAGTAGAAAGGTTTGATGGGGAGCGAAGGAGCGTGGCTCGTCTTTAGTTTATGCTTCTCTTGCTTCTCATCTCTGCTTTTTCCTCTCTTTCCTTCTCTTCAGAATCTCACAGGAATTTTAATGCCCTAAGGGAGTGAACCTAGGACTGGCTCACACTTAACATCTCCTCCTCTGATTGTTTATCTTTGCTGCCTCATTAGCGGGGTGCTTGGTGCATGTACAGAAATTACCTAGCACTTGGCCTGTTGCCTTGAGTTTGCATACAGATCCGCTCAGAGGTATAAGGTAAAGGTAAAGGTCCCCTGTGCAAGCACCGGGTCATTCCTGACCCATGGGGTGACGTCACATCCCGACGTTTCCAAGGCAGACTTTGTTTGCGGGGTGGTTTTCCAGTGCCTTCCCCAGTCATCTTCCTTTTACCCCCAGCAAGCTGGGTGCTCATTTCACCAACCTCAGAAGGATGGAAGGCTGATTCAACCTTGAGCCGGCTACCTGAAACTGACTTCCATTGACCTTTAGAAACCTGGTTAAAATGTTTCTCTTTTGGATCAAATGCTTTTTGCTTAAGATGGCTGGCTCTTTTGGATTTGGTGTAGTTATCTGTGCTTTAGATCAGGGCTTCTTAAACGTTTTCCACTCATGACCCCTTTTCGCCCGAGAAATTTTTACACAACCCCAGATATATAGGTATAGAAAATAGGTATACAAATCAAACATTTAATGATAATAAATAAAAAAGTAATCAGTCACGCGACAGTGTAAGAACCTTTTTTTTAACATGGTTGTTAGGTGGGCTCATTCATGCTGTGCTCATTGCTGATTTGTAAAGCTGCCTTCAGAACCCTTTCCATTTTTATCTACAAAGTGGGATAGGAGTATTTAAGGCTAGTGCCTTCCCCAGTCATCTACACTTTACCCCCAGCAAGCTGGGTACTCATTTTACCGACCTCGGAAGGATGGAAGGCTGAGACAACCTTGAGCCGGCTACCTGAAACTGACTTCCATTGGGATTGAACTCAGGTCATGAGCAGAGCTTTTGACTGCAGTACTGCAGCTTAACACTCTGCGCCACGGGGCTCTTGCTCAGAGGTATAGCTAAGGGCTTTTTCACATATGCTGGATAATGCACTTCCAGTCCATTATTTTAACGATAGTTTGCAAATGGATTTTGCTGTTTCACACAGTAAAATCCAGGTGCAAAGTGCATTGAATGTGGATTGAAAGTGCATTATTCAGCATGTGTGAAAGCGTCCTAAGGATGGTATAGTGGGACACTTGTATATAGTGGGGCACTGAGCATTGATGGGCACATAGGCTATCAGATGTCACGTACGTGACGTGTTTAGCTTTAGTTGTCAGTTGTGGTCCCTCTACGATCCAGACCTTCTTAGCAGCTGAGCCAGTACCTTTCTTCTCCTGTGGTGCTGACACATGTCTAGTTATTCTTGGAGACCTGTCATATGCAAATTCTTTAGACGTATTGTAGTCTAAAGAAGAGGGCCAATCTATTTAAATTCTACTTTAAAATTAATTCCAAACTAGCAGGACCCATCAGGTGGATGGAGGAATAAACCTCTGAGAATTTAACGTTCCTGGATCTGTGGGAAGCTTTGGTTGAGTTCATAACTATTGAATATAAATTCTAATCTCATTTGGCTCTCTGGGTTGAAGCTGCTATATTTCAGGGAGCTTGCCCTGTGCAGAAGCAGACTTTGTAAAAATAGAAACACATCCATTGGTCAGTGCTTCTTCCCCCCCATCAACTTCTGATTCTGCATTGGTGCCACCAACTGGCCAGCTTTTGGAAAGATTTATTTATTAAACCGTTTCTGTTCCACATTGTGAAAAAGGAATCTTCAAGACAGCTCCCACCTTCATACAATACACAACACGATGAAAGACATACTAAAATAATGAAGATATGTAATAACCCAAACAAAAAAAAACCTGTCCTGAAGGATTGGGGTTGCAGTCCTAAGAACATCTTCCGTAGAATAAGCCCCATGGACTAAAATGGGAATTACTTCTGAGTAGAACTGCTTAAGGTTGCTCATGGAGTAACTTTGTGTGAGTTGCTTACGTGTGGGATGACTGCCTGGGAATGTGGCACTGGGAGTAAGGAAGGTAAGAATCAGACCAGTGATCCATCAGCCCCAGGCTAGTACTAACCACCCTTGACTGGTAGCCAGTGCCTTAGGTTAGAGTTCTGGCCTACGTCAGATCCTTTAAGTGGGAAAGCTTTTGCTTGATTTTGGGGACTTTATACATACAAAGCATGATCTGCAATGAAACCAGATTTTAAAGGGGAAACGGTGAAGGGAGGCTGTGACAATAAATCCTGTTAAAAGACTTCAGGGATGTTTTTATCGAGCTCTCAACAGGATGAGTTCTGTACTGCAGGGCTCGTCGTTACAAGGATGCCATCACCTGACAGCGTGGCCTAGTGAATAGAGTGTTGGACTAGGATCCTGGGAGGCCTGGGTCCGAATCCCCACTTCTCCCATGGAAGCTCGCTGGGTGACCTTGGGCCTGTCATATACTCTCAGCCTAAGCTACCTCTCAAGGTTGTTTTATTTATTTATTTTACAAATTTCTAGCCCTCCCTCCGTGGCCAAGGCCAGGCTCTGGGCGGGTAACAACATTAAAACCACAAACATAATAAAAGACAAAACCATAAAATACCGCTCCTAAAATTATTAAAAGATGGTCGCCATGTAATATAGCGCCTGCTGCAGCAAGAGGTGCCAACACCAAGGCACAACTGGTCGAACCGGGTCGGCAGTCCACCCCCCTGTAGTGTCAGTTGTAAAGTAACAGTTATAAAGTAGGGGTGAGGGGAAGAGTAGGGAGGCCAGCATTGATATCACTGGAAGCTGCCCTCAGTTATGGGCCTGTGTTACAGGCCCTACAGAACTCTTTCAAGTCCCGCAGGGCCCTGATGTTGCTAGGCAGAGCATTCTACCAGGCTGGAGCCAGGGCTGGAAAGGCCTAGTTAATGATTCTTGGGGCTTGTGAGTGAATGGAGGAGGGTAATGTTCTAAGCTGCTTTGAGTTCCACCTGGGGAGAAAAGCGGGGTATAAATAAATACATGCAAATTACGATGGCGTTGTGGCGCCCAGCTGGAGATTGCAGAAAAAGGCCTCTCTGTTGTCTTGAATGGCAGCGAACGGCGCTTGAAGCTATTTGTTCCTTTTGTGCAACACTAGCTGTTTTCCTCATAGTACTAAGAAGGAAAAAATCATTAGAATCCCAAGCAAAATAGACAAAGGGAAATAAGGACAAAGCAGAGATTTTGGATCTGGGGTCAGGCGGTTGCCTACCTAACATTCACATCTGCTGAATATTTGATAAAATACAGAAAATCCATCTCAAAAGCTGGCGTTCTGTGTTCACCTGACCTTGCCTGTTCCCTAGCTGCACAGTGGGAAGCTGTCTCAGCTTCTGAACAAGGCTTCCTTTCTTAATGGCGAACAACAGATCTGGAATGAATAAGGAATTTTTTAAAAGTCCTTCATTAGTTTAAATGGACGAAGCTGAATCATGTGGTTGAGTCTGGTAGAAGGGCTAGAGCCAAGAAGCTGAGCCGGTTGCTTGTTTCGGAGCCTAACCTACCTCACAGCCTAACCTACCTCACAGGTGTATTGCAAGGATAAAATGGAGGAGAACGATGTATGCTGCCTTCTTGGCAGAAGGGCGGGATAGCAAAATACGACCAATCTTGAAATCTTCTGTCTTACAGCCATGCCGGTTTTGACAAAGAAGGTAACTGACAAAGCCAGAAGCCTTGCTTACCCCAAAACCTGTATAAGCTAGTGTCCTCATTTTAATACCCGGCAATCTTTTTTCTTTTTTTTTACTTTTCCTGTTTCTTCTTCTCTTCTTCCCTCGCCTATCTCTTATCTGCAGTTTTGCAGTGTCCGCATCTCAGACCCCCTTCTAGATCGCTAACGTCTCCAGGGGCTCTCGGCAAGGACAGCAGCAACCTTGTGTACTACTTAATTGTGGGAGGAGCAATCACGGGGGCAGGCGCATATGTAAGACGCTTACTGTTGTGCGGGATTGCGGGGCTGGTGGGGGGCGTTATGAGCACGGTACAAGTTAAGCTTGCTTTTTGTGTGTGTGTGGGCCAAGTGAATTAAAATCAGAGGATCCAGTCCTGTGGCAAACTGTCATGTTATACTGAATCACACCCTTGGTCCATCAAAGTCAGTATTGTCTACTCAGACTGGCAGCGGCTCTCCAGAGTCTCAGGCAGAGGTCTTTCACATCACCTACTTGCCTAGTCCCTTGAACTGGATATGCCGGGGATTGAACCTGGGACCTTCTGTGTGCCAAGCAGATGCTCTACCACTGAGCTACCACCCTCTCCTGTCCTTTAACTAATTTTGAAAGGGGCACTGTATGAGAGTAGGGACACTGTAAAATATTACAGTATCCCTCCCCCCCAGTTGATCAGTTCACAAATGTCTCCCATGTTCTAAATTTGGGCTACTAACTTCTACCATCCCCTCCAAAAGCCCAATCTAAATCGCAAATGGCATTTTCTTCTTTTCTATAATATTGTGGAATATATGAAGCCCCCTTATACTGTCTCAGACCATTGGTCCATCTTGTTCATTTTGTCCATAGCAGCAGCCTGCCAAGATCTCAAGAATTTTGTTTTTCATCCCTGCCTCCTGAGCCTCTTTTTAACTGGGGGTGGGATTGAACCTGTGACTTGGTAAATGCAGAGTTCTCCCCATGAAAAAGGCTCCCCCCACCACTTCCCTGGAATATTTGCTATCCATTCCCTTGTTCAAATGGGCTTATTGGGACTTTGGAACCCAAGACCTGTGCCCGAAAAGTAAAAACCATGACCCTAACCCTTGAAGCCTGCACTTCTCTTGCTAAGCAAACATACCGTCATTCCTCAAAGCAGTTTAGAATCCCAGAAGCAAGAATCTGGGCAGTATCCCTATCATTCTAGCTGTCATAGCCTGTGCAAGTTCCCTATGGACACTGTGATCTGAGAGCATGCCTCTGGCTGTGTGGGATCCTTTGCATGAGTCTTTGGCTTCTCCTTGCCTGAAGACCCAGCTTTTCATTTGTACCTGCTGGTTCTATCCTGTTCTCTGTCTCTTGTATTGCTTTGTGTCAAATTAAGGTTAAATTCTTTTGCACACTTCTAGCATTTGATACCAGTTGCTGTTCTATTTCCCTTTCCATCCTCCCCCACCCCAAGCATCCTTGAGATTTTCTTCAAGCCAAGAGATATGTTTTCAACCACCTGTAGCACAGAGTTGGAGTTACTGCTCTACTTTATTTTATTTGGGGGAGGCGGAGTCCAAAGCCAAATGTAGCCCACAGACAATCTTGAGCTATCCACAGAGCTAGAGTTTGTAAAAAAAAATGTTTTATCTAGTCAGCAAGTAGTTTTACGTGAAGCCGCTTGGAGGATGGCTGGCCAGAACCCTGCTACTATACCCCAGAGTGCTGGCAATGGCAAATCCCACGGCCAGATCCATCATGGCTTCTTCCACATCACCTCTGGTTTGAGATTTTATTTACAAATGGCTGCTCTCAAAGAATCGCAAGAGAGGGGAATAACCAGACAATCCCCACCCACAAAATCTCCCCCCTCCAAGATTCCTTAAGCTCTCAGGAGCTTCAGCAGGCTGATTTTGCTTCCATGGCTGCTCTCAGCATTCCTTGCTGCTCTCAGCATTTCGTCCTTTCTGGAGCATATTTAGTCCTCATCAGGCTGAGCTGTTTTTAAAAAAAAATTCTTTTGATTTGCAAAACCCTGTTTTTTTCTTGGAAGCGTGGGAAGTCTGTTCTGTTTACCTGCGTAGTATAGTGGTTAAGAGCAGTGGACTCTAATCTGGAGAACTGGGTTTGATTCTCCACTCCTCCACATGAAGCCTGCTGGGTGACCTTGGGCCAGTCAGTTCTCTCCGAACTGTCTCAGCCCCACCTACCTCACAAGGTGTCTGTTCTCTGAGCATATAAAACCCAGCTCTTCTTCTTCTTTGTAGAGACCCCCTAGGTTGTCTGTGGGTGGCTTGCTTTTGCTGTTTTTATGAATGGCACAGAGGTTTGCCAGTTTACTATTATAATTAGTGATGTCAAATATCTCAATAATGCTCAAAACTGTTGGCAGCCTATGAAACCGTCGGATAAATTTCGTCTAGAAACAAAAATTAATACAAAAAAATAAATAAAACCAATACCTTTAAGGGGACCAGATCTGGCCCAACTGTCAGCAGTCACTGCTGCCTGCTTTAGGATATGTAGTAGTTGCTCAAGGGTCGCCATGAGTCGAAAGCGACTTGACGGCACTTAACACACACACACACACACAGTAGTTGCTAATAGCCTTGGCTTGTTGTCGGTAGCAGTGGTCCCTCGGAGGGGCAGATGCTTCCTCCTTTGCCTGTCTTCCAAACAGGACCCTTGTGATCCTTCTTCTGGTTTATGCCCAAGACCCTTGCATAAATACGTGGCCTCCTGCAGAGTCTTCCATGCCAAGCCTGGCAAGCTCTGCTTCGTTCTGTTGGAAACGAAGCAGCTTTCCCTGAGTCTGCAAGGGAGACGGGAGCCTGCCGGCTCACCGAATTAAGACCTAAAGCACACTGTAAACTTGGAAGCGGAGCACACCTTGCAAGCAGATGACAGATGTCACCTCTGACTCTGTAGGTTTACAGGACATTGCAGGAAGACAAACAGCGTTACAATGAGCGGATTGAAGCAATGGGCGTCAGCCGCCAGCAAGAAGCGAAGCCGCCAGCAGGTAGGTTTTCAGAGTGGTGTAGTGGTTAAGAGCGGTGGTTTGGAGCGGTGGACTCTAATTTGGAGAACCGGGGCTGATTCCCCAGTCCTCCACATGAGCAGCAGAGGCTAATCTGGTGAACCGGGTTGGTTTCTCCGCTCTTACTCAAGAAGTCAGTTGGGTGACCTTGGGCTAGTCACAGTTCTCTTCGAGCTCTCTCAGCCCCACCTACCTCACAGGGTGTCTGTGGTGGGGAGGGGCAGGGAAGGTGATTTTAAGCCTGTTTGATTCTCCCTTAAGTGGTAGAGAAAATCAGCATATAAAAACCAACTCTTCTTCTGGCGCTGGGGTGCCCCTTGCAAACTTCAGAATATTGGCTGTCCGTGGGTGCTGCAGGCTATCTGCTCAAAGAAAGACATTGGTGGAAGGTAAATTAACCAGCTGAGACCCATGATTCAAAGGAGATTTACTGGTATGTAAGAAGAGAAGGTGAGGGAAGGCAGCAGGGTATAGCTTGATCTCGGAAGCAGGATCAGTCCTGGTTAGTGTTTGGATGGGAGACCACCAAGGAATACCAGAGTTGCTATGCAGAGGAAGACACTGGCTAACCACCTCTGTTGGTCTCTTGCCTTGAAAACCCCATAAGGGGTCATCATAAGTTGGCTGCGACTTGACAGCACTTCACACACGCAAGAATAGAAGGCGGGGAGGGGGGCAGGATATTCCTGGATCCTTTTTGAGATTTCCAGTATCCCCATGTAATTAGCATGTGGTCTGACCTGTGTTGTGTGAAATATGTTCTATTTACCTGCGCTTGGGCATTTTGCCAAGTCATATCTTCTCTCTTTTCAGAAGCAGATGCTGCCTCCCAGAGCACAACAGGTGAGCGAGCGCTTAAAGATGAGCAGAAGTTGGTCCCCAAAGTAGTTAAGCATTAGTATCCTTCCTACAAGGTATGCTGGAAGTGAGCTTGTGCATCTGCCAGAAACAAACACTCTGATGGAGGCTAATCAGCCGGTCTCTATTTTGGGTGAATAGAAAGCAAAAGGCGTGCTACAGGTCTCCCAGGGAAAGCGTTCACTTTTACCCCCTTGAAATGGTTGGCTTGTTCCCTAGGAATTGTTTTGGTCCTGCTGTGAATGTCATTTCAATTTTAAATTAGCTTTACATACGCTGTGAAAAATTTATTCTCTTGATTCCCTTTCCTTTGCTTTATGCCAGGAAACAAACATTTGATGGGGGGGATGGATCAATAAAGCCCACTTAATGTGGTTACAATTCATAATCTGCATGGCAGATTATGTATGACAGAATGAGATGGATATGCATGCTTCCTAGAGATGGTCCCCTAAAAAAAAGTTAATCACAGTTTGGAAATTGACTAATTTGACTAGTAGTATATACATTTGTTCAGTTACAAATTTATTTTATGAATTTTTTCTGCAAAACTTAATAAGTTGAACAGTAGAACTTTGTCATTCCGCATCACTTCCATGAAGTGATTGTAGATCCAGGACAGCCTAAGAACTGGGAGGCTTGAGTAGGCATCACAGATACCTTCCTTACAGTGTGATCCTGTGTATAGTTACTCTTGTCTAATTCCCTTGAAATCAGTGGACTTAGACTGGAGTAACTCTATGTAAAATTGCACTGTCCCCTTGGCATTTTTCGGCTTCAGTCCTACAATTTCCTGGGACTAAACCTCACTGAATAAAATGGAACTTAATTTAAAGTGAGGAGCCCCATGGCTCAGAGTGCTAAGCTGCAGTACTGCAGTCAAAAGCTCTGCTCACAACCTGAGTTCGATCCTGACAGAAGTCCATTTCAGGTAGCCGGCTCAAGGTTGACTCGGCCTTCCATCCTTCCGAGGTCAGTAAAATGAGTATCCAGCTTGCTGGGGGTAAAGTGTCGACGACTGGGGAAGGCACTGGCAAACCACCCCGTAAACATAGTCTGCCTAGTAATCATCAGGATGTGATGTCCTCCCATGGGTCAGTAATTACCCAGTGCTTGCACAGGAGACTACCTTTACCTTTTTAAATTCCAAGTAGAACTGTTTGGCATTGCTAGACTCCATAAGATTGCTCCCTCTGTCTTTTTAGACTGACTACCATTCTTTTCTAAAGGTTTGCTGGAGAGGAGCAACTGTTCAAACTTGTGCGCAACCGCAGGCTTTCTTCATAGGGAATAATTGTTCCTAGGTGTGGAGATGGTGCTCTTCCTACAGTGGCACACGGCTTCTTGACAGTAGCGGTTGCACTTAAGGTGTGAGATCAGCCCGCACTGCTCCTTGATTGAACAGTGGCTTAGACACATGGTTCATGTGTGAATGAGAACAGGAGCATTTGTAGGTGGTGTGGCAAACTGTCCTTTCCATAGATACGACTCTCTGAGGCAGGCTTCTTGCTGATGGCTCCACTTCAAATGCCAGCAGAAGTGGGGGGTCCAGAAGAGAGTCTTTGGGGTGGGGGAAGCAGTGCTGCAGATCAGGAAATCCCCCATTCGTATCTTCCGTTGGCCACAGAAGGCCTCAGGCAAGTCATCTCAGGCTTCCCTCTTCGGTACAACAACACGGACGTTGCAGGGCTGTTGCAAGCAAGAAAAACTACACAAAGCACTTTGAAAACTCGGAAGTGCTATATAAATATGTAGTATTGTTCTTCAGTTTCCCACTGTGGAGAAATTAAAACCTTGTTGTTCTTTTTCCCTACATGTGTTTGGAAGGAATTCTAGCAAGCAGGCTTCCCTTTTCTACCCCTTTATCTAACTTTCAACTTGGAAGGCTTTAAGAGGGGAGTGGACATGTTCATAGAGGAGAGGGCTACCCATGGCTACTAGTAAAAACGGATACTAGTCATGATGCATACCTGCTCTCTCCAGGATCAGAGGAGCATGCCTGTTATATTAAATGCATTGGAACACAGGCAGGATAATGCTGCTGCCGTTGTCTTGTGGGCTTCCTAGAGGCACCTGGTTGGCCACTGTGTGAACAAACTGCTGGACTTGATGGAACTTGGTCTGATCCAGCATGGCTTTTCTTATGTTCTTATGACTCTTGCAGCCCCCGAAACAGAAGCCAGCGCTCGCCCGGAGTGTCCATCCCATGCTCCTTTCCTACTGATTGGTGGAGGCACTGCTGCTTTTGCAGCCGCCAGGTCCATCCGGGCTCGGGACCCTGGTGCCAGGGTAAGCGACAGCAGTGCCCAAGCTTTGCTTTGCGGCGGTACCCGTGTACGTCCCAGTTGATGCCTGGATTTGTATCGAGACTCTAAATTAGCCATTTCCTCCACCCTGCTTTAAAAGGTGCTGATTGTGTCGGAAGATCCCGAGCTTCCTTACATGCGGCCCCCCCTTTCCAAAGAGCTGTGGTTTTCCGAAGACCCGGATGTCACGGAAACTCTGCGGTTCAAACAGTGGAACGGCAAAGAGCGGAGGTTGGTTCCCTGTTCCTTCTTTGTTCCAGAATGGGAATAGATGGGAGTGGGCTTGGGTGTGTTTGGTTTTTTTTGGTCCAAATTATGTGTCAGACAGGAGTTACTCCCATCTCTGCCTTCTGCTGGGGGAGACTTTGCATCTAGGCTGAGCTTTTCCACCTGCTCATCCCCACCCCTTGACTGCTGGTGCTTTTCAAAGGAGCCGCAATGTGGAGATGCTGCCGTTAGCCTGGGGAGATCTTGTTAGTTATTATTTTATGTGTGATAAAAGGGTTTCAACGGGCCCCATGGTACAGAGTGGTAAGCTGCAGTACCTCAGTCAAAGCTCTGCTTACGATCTGAGTTAAATCCCAAAGGAAGTTGGTTTCAGGTAGCCGGCTCAAGGTTGTCTCAGCCTTCCATCCTTCCGAGGTCGGTAAAATGAGTACCCAGCTTGCTGGGGGTAAAGTGTAGATGACTGGGGAAGGCACTAGCCTTAAATACTCCTATCCCACTTTGTAGATAAAAATGGAAAGGGTTCTGAAGGCAGCTTTACAAATCAGCAATGAGCACAGCATGAATGAGCCCACCTAACAACCATGTTAAAAAAAAGGTTCTTACACTGTCGCGTGACTGATTACTTTTTTATTTATTATCATTAAATGTTTGATTTGTATACCTATTTTCTATACCTATATATCTGGGGTTGTGTAAAAATTTCTCGGGCGAAAAGGGGTCATGAGTGGAAAACGTTTAAGAAGCCCTGATCTAAAGCACAGATAACTACACCAAATCCAAAAGAGCCAGCCATCTTAAGCAAAAAGCATTTGATCCAAAAGAGAAACATTTTAACCAGGTTTCTAAAGGTCATCATGGGGTAGAGTCCACTAAAAAGGTGCCCCTAGGAAAAAGGACCCTATTCCTGGCAGCCATCTGCTAGATTTCATACAGCAGAAGGGTGGGGCACTTGGAACACATTAGTTTCCAGTGGTATTAAAAGCAGGTGGAGATAACCTACCTCACAGGGGAGGGGCAATGGCTCAGTGGTAGAGCATCTGCTTGGCATGCAGAAGGGCCCAGGTTCAATCCCCGCCATCTTCAGTTACAGGGACTAGGCAAGTAGGTGATGTGAACAGACCTCTACCTGAGACCCTGGAGAGTCGCTGACAGTCTGAGTAGACAATACTGACTTTGATGGAACAAGAGTCTGATTCAGTATAAGGCAGCTTCATGTGTGTGTTCAAAGGGCTGTTGTGAGGATAAAATGGAGGAGAGAACAATATCAACAGCATTGGATTGTCACTAGGGGAGAAATGCAGGGTGTAGTTGATTTAAAGAAATAATATGGGAAGAAGCAAACCTGAAGGAAAAATGTTTTGACAGTGGTGTCTTTTTTATCTTCTACCCCTTCCCCCAGTATATACTTCCAGCCACCTTCTTTCTACGTACCTGCTCGTGATCTGCCTTACATAGAGAATGGAGGAGTGGCTGTCCTCTCTGGAAGGAAGGTAGGTGTAACCATATTTGTTGGAATACTACTGTGGGTCCCCCTCTGTTCCCCCTTCATTTCCTTTTCCACCCACCAGGCTAAGACTGCTGATATTCTAATCAGTAGTCTAAGCCTGGTGGGTGGAAAAGGAAATGAAGGGGGATTAGAGGATGTTTTTGCTAGGGAGAGGTTCTTGGTTGTTGGATAAGAGATGAAGAAGATTTGTTTTTTATACCCCACTTTTTCTCTACCTTTGAGGGGTGCCAAAGCGGCTGACAATCACCTTCCCTTCCCCTCCTCACAACAAACACCTTGTGAGGTAGGTGGGGCTGAGAGAGTTCAGAGAGAACTGTGACTAGCCCAAGGTCCCCTAGCAGGCTTCATGTGGAGGAGTGGGGAAACCAACCCGGTTCAGCAGATTAGAGTCCGCTGCTCTATATCCCACTTTTCTGTTAATGACTGCTAATGGTCAGGGCGGCCAAAAGTAGTATAAAAACAATTAGAACAATAAAATCACTTCAATCAAAATGAAAAATTGGAATAGTAAAATAACTCCTATCATTCTTAATCCCAACATGTAACAGCTGAAAATGTCGCAGAGTTAATCCTTACATAGCTGTATGAAATACTGAGCCGTAAAACTGTCATAATATATAAAATTGTGGAAAGCCATACCACCATAAAATGTCAAAACAGTAAACCATCAAAGCATAAAAGACACACAGCAATATCAGCAGAGCATAAAAACCAAAAGGTTGCATAAACCTTGGCTAATCCTAGGCCAGTGTTTAGTTGTATTGGAAAAATATGTTAACGGCTGTTCAGAATAATGGTGTGTTATGACATTGTAGTCCTGTTAGGCAATCTTTAAAAAGCAATATAAAAAAATACAACAGAGCTGTTTGGGCAATTGGCTGCTTGCTACGATGCTTTTGTTAGTAAAGCTGTGGAAACTACATCAGATAACAACACCAGAAGTCTAGATGCATGAACTGTGCCTATTATTGTTTACAAAGTAGGGGAGAGGGAATAAACGGTTGGGAAACTGTCTCTCTTCTCAGATCTTTCCCTCCAGGAAACTGTGAGGGGTTTACACAGGCCGGTTTACTAATCCCCCCCTTTAAGTGATACTCTATTGCCGTTAGTTTTAATTTAAAAGTATTTATTTGCATATTTATTTGCCTTTGGAAAGTCCAAAAAATGTGTAGAAATCCTGACCTTGTATATGAATGGCCCTGATTCACTGCCATACATTTTTGAGGATCCAGTTAGCTATTTGGAGGGATGATTCCTTTGTTTAAAGATAGCTGTTCCTGTAGGCAGCAGAGGATAAGGACTTGCAATAATGGGTTTAAATTACGGACGGAAAGGTAGTGGCTGGATATTAGGGGTTGATCTAGGGGGCCTGTCTGGCCTTTGCAACTCTGTGATTCTGAACAGGCTGGTGCCCTGATGAATAGTTGAGGAAGAGATTTGGGCCATTATTTCATTTAATATGATACTGAAGATGGTTCTTTTGATCAGATTTCTTGTCATTTTGATTATTAAGTCATTTCTGTCCCACTTTTGGTTTAAGGGGGGAAATCCACCCGGTGGCTAGCAAAGTTTAGTGAAAACAAGCCCATGTAAGTTAATGTTTTTAAAGGATAAAGCAGGAAATAAAATAACAGGACTCCTCTCAAAAAACACCCACATAGGAGGCATCAAAATTCAGCAACAGAACTAGCAGTAGCAAATTGATACCATCAGAGTACTCCAAAAGCACTTGTATATAAGTACTGCTTTGTAAACACTGGTAGGCAAAGAGTGCCCCACAGTGTAAGGCCTTAGCCTATGTAAATTCACAGGGGTAGCTGTCCTAGTTGCATTGTAGCAAAATAAACCCAAAGTTCAGTGGCTCCTTAAAAACTAACATTTATTCCTGCGGGAACTTCTTCAGATGCGTGTTAGAGGGAAATAATGTTCCGTATGTGTAAAATGTGTGCAGAACGACTCATGAAAGCTCCTGCTGGAATAAATTGTTGGGTAGTCTTTTAGGTGCCGTCGGACTACTGTTTTATTTTCCCATCTTGTGTAGTCACCAATAGTACGTCAGAGGGTGAAGGCCACAGCAAAGTAAAAGAAATGCAGCAATAAGCAGTCAGAGGAGAAGGATTATGGGAGAAATAGGTGTAACTCTTGTGACTCATGGAGGAGAAGGCTATTCATGGCTACTACTCAAAATGGATAGTAGTCATGATGCACACCTATTCTCTCCAGGACCAGAGGAGCATGCGTATTATATTAGGTGCTTTGGGACACAGGCAGGACAATGCTGCTGCAGTCATCTTGTTTGTGGGCTTCCTAGAGGTACCTGGTTGGCCACTGCATGAACAGACTTGATGGGCCTTGGTCTGATCCAGCATGGCCTTTCTTATGTTCTTATGACCAGTATGGCTGTTACAAGCGGTAGATTTTATTTCGGGAACAGCAGCAAAGAAGGTGGCACATTGTCTTAGCCATGAGGGTCCTTCGTCAGCTGTCTTAGAAGTTGCCACTTCAAAGGGCACATGCTGCTGCTGCTCCCTCCCGAACTGGAAACAATAATCCTGAGTAAGAGTTGCCTGAATGCCGAAGCTGCAGCGAGCGTCTCTGAATAAGACCCTCCCCAGAGATGTGAGCTTGTGGTTTGCCTCGCAGGTGGTCCACATGGATGTCCGAGGCAACGTAGTGAAACTCGATGACGACACCCAGATCTCCTACGACAAGTGCTTAATTGCCACAGGTGAGGGTGGCAAGACTTCCTCTTCCCTCAGTTGACCAGGGAAGGGGCTGGAGTTGATCTCCAGCAGGCTTGGATGCCCAAGAACCTGGGTCTTCAGAATGTGATCTTGGAATCTAAATTCCATCTTCAGGTGGTTCCCCAAGGAATCTTCCCGTGATCGAGAGGGCAGGCAAAGAGGTGCTGCAGAGACTCACGCTGTTCCGGAAGGTAATCCTGACCAGGGTGGGTGGTTCACCCATCAGATAAGGAAATCTGTTCCTCCGGTTAGCTGTACAGTCCCCCGGTTAAGACAAAGGGCCAGTCTCCTTGGCTGATGAACTCCTTCTGCAAATGTTGCATTGCAACCAGGACAAAAGGAGACATGGCCCCTGGTTCGCTTTCCTGCTCCTTGGCAGCTTTCTTTTACTATTATTTTGTATGAAGCACAGTCAGCGTGCTTGATGCTTTAGAGCAGGGGTGTCAAACTCAATTGTTACGAGGGCCGGATATGACATCAATGTCACTTGGTCGGGCTGGGTCATGCCTCGCCAGCACAAATCGAGGGTGGTGGTGGCTGTCTTGGCTGGCTCATGGGCTGCATAAGAGCTCTCAAGGGGCTGGATCCTTTCCTTTATCCTTTAGAAGCTCCTTGATCCATTGATCTTGAGCAGCGTAATTTTAAATCTAATGTTTGAGGGATATAAGGACTGGAATAAATCTTGTCACTGACATTGTAGTCTAGGGATCCCTGTCACTTAATTAAAAAAAGGCATTATGTCAGACACAGGGGCATTAGATTTATATATTAAAAGGGGAGAGATATAACGTGATCTAAGTTCCTCTTAAAAGCGGCATTCCAAAAGGGCATGAACTAATGAATCAATAGAGCCAGAAGAGCAAGGACAGGTCCTTTCTGGGTATGGTATGTTCAAAATTCTGCCTTGAGGGGCTGGATCCTTCCCGCAGGCCTTATGTTTGATACCCCTACTTTAGAGGGCCCTGATCCCGAAGAGCTTGCAGTCTAAAGTTAGTTGGAGGTGTGAGCTAAGGCAAGAACCCTTCTGCAGATGCCTTGAGACGGGGCATCACTCCTTCTACTGACCCAGAAGACGCATGGTCGCTTTAGCCTCCTTTATTCCCTGTTTCAACCAGGATTCAGCCAGGATCGAACGCACGTTTGGCGAAACGCATGTGTTCAATCCTGGCTGAATCCTGGCTGAAACGGAATAAAGGAGGCTAAAGCGACCATGTGTTTTTGCCCAAAGAAAACAGGACCTCTTCCTCTTCTCTTTGCAGATCGACGACTTCCGCTCACTGGAGAAGATTTCCAGAGAGGTCAAGTCGATCACCATTGTTGGTGGCGGCTTCCTGGGGAGCGAGCTGGCTTGCGCTTTGGGGCGGAAGGGTGAGTGTGACTGACGGATGGTTGCAGGTGGCAGGCCTGGGTTCTAATGGGTGAATCAGTTCCGCTGTTACCGATAAGCAAAGCCAGAGGCGTAAAGCGCTCTGAATGCAGAACAAGAAATAAGGTGATCTTGAGTTGCTGTGGATTGACCGGGACCTATCATCATGGTGGCATGTTTCTCTGCGCTTAAAAAAAATCTGCAACAAGGTGAATTTTGCGACCTGTAAATCATGCATATTAAAGATGGATGTTCTGCATATAGTTGTGTGCACAGGCCATTGGAAAACCTGGACGCTTGAATGTCTATTCCACCTCTTGCGTTGAGATTTCACCATTCCTCACACCATCAAGCCTGTCTGCAGAAACTTGCTTTTGAAACGAGCGAAAGCTAAGGCGGCCAGCATTGGCAGGTCTGAGCCCCCCTACTAAATTCCACGCATGTGTGGCATCGGCATAGAATACACAGAGCTCCGCCAACAGTCCTCTTTTGTCAGTCCTGTCTAGCAGCAGGATTCTCTCCTGGTGCTGCTGTGTGTTATAACTTCAGGCCCGTAGAATACGTGCTCAGTCTCTAAACTGTAGCCTACCCTCTACAGATGATGCCCCAGTGGGAACCGCTGTCTTGCTTTTACCCCTGTTGCATAGAGGGAGAAGACAAGTAACACGCACACACCCCGCACCTTGACATCTCTTTAGCCTTTTCTCTCCTAGCTTGGAGCATGGACTTTTACAATTTGGGAAGGTTGCTGGCAGACTGGCAACAAGCGAAAGGTTTTGTCATGCACCTCGGCCGATCTTAATGGGGAGCTGCCGGATTGATACCTTGGCAGGTGTCAGAAAACCTTAACTGAATTCCACTTTGTTTCTGGGCACAGCTAAAAGCGCCTGTGTGTTTTGGCTCACATAGCTCCTAAGTGGCCTGGGGATAGGGATGCCAACCTCCAGTTACTAGCGGGAGACCTCCTGCTATTAACACTGATCTCCAGCCGATAGAGATCAGTTCACCAGGAGAAAATGGCCGCTTTGGCAATTGGACTCTATGGCATTGAAGTCCCTTTCCTCCCCAAACCCTGCCCTTCTCAGGCTCCGCCCCAAAAACCTCCTGCCAGTGGTGAAGAGGGACCTGACAACCTTACCTGGGGACCAGGCTATCTAAAGGAGGGGTCCCCAATGTGGTGCCCACTGACACGTGTCCTGAAAGTGGGTGGTGCCAGGGGGCCCTTGCCCAGCGAAGCTTCTGATTTGCCATTGGACATTTGATTGGCTGTGCTGATTTTTAAAATACTGCTTTGGCACCAGCTTCTACCTCAGCACAAGGATCTTCACTGTGTGACCGAAGGTAAGCTGTGGCAGCCATTTTATCACTGGCTCTGCCTCTTGCAGCCGCTATCTTGCGGCAGCCATTTTGTGTCTGCGCCCACCACACTGTCAGAACTCCAAAGAGTGCCTTCAAGTTCAAAAAGGTTGGGGACCTCTGATCTAAAGTACTGACCAACCTTGATGAACCTGTCCATGCTCTGAGATGCAGGTGAGGCCCTGCTCTTGTGCGTTATGGGTGGCCACTGGGGACAGGACCTTCTCTGTCATGGAAGCTATCCTACGTTTTGGCTGGGTGTCATTATGGAGCTATTAGTGGTTTTGAACATTGATAAATAAGAAGCTCCGTGGAGACTTTTCTTCTCCCCCCTCCCCCCCACCCCATCTGTCACTGGGAGTCGTCCTGCTTGTCCCCTCTCCAGCTTCTGAAATTGTACCAGGTTCTGCTCACTCTTTTTTTGCAAGCTTCACTTTGCAGTTATTAGGGTTAGGACTGTGTCGGTTAAGTCGAGATCTCAGGCGAATGAGCTCTGCATGTCTGGAAAAGCGCTTTGTGAAATTTGGACCACACAGACCTAGCTACGCTATCTTTCTTGGATGCTGTTGCATACCAGTATCCTGGGGCAGTTGAGCAGAGAACAGCATCATCAACAGGAAGTGAATTGAGCATGGGTGAAAACTTCTCTTAGGCATAGACAGAGCCTTGCTTAATGTGCAACAATGCATGCGTCATTTTGTTTAGCTTGGCTGTAGCCGGCCTCGGCCTGGCCAACAGCATAAGCTCTTGGGTTTTCTTTGCAGCACAGTCGAAGGGCCTGGAGGTGATCCAGATGTTCCCGGAGAACGGCAACATGGGCAAAGTCCTTCCTGAGTACCTAAGCAACTGGACCACAAATAAAGTTAGGCATGGTAAGGTCCCTCGCTGCCCGCTGCTGCTCAGACTCTGGCCATCGAGCTTCTCTTTGTACATCACCCTGGGGCATAGCTGAGGCTGCCTCATCCTCTCCACAGAATGTGTTCACCGATGAGCATCTGTCTGTTTTGTGGTCCTTGTGCAATGGGAGGCAAGTCTGTGTGTCTGGGAGGAGGCTGCTGATTCTTGAAATTCCAGTAGCCTTCTTCCTGGCCTTTCAAGCCTGTTGAAAGGTTGCTATTTAACATAAAACTGCATCATTTAACCAGCTAATCGGTTAAATTAGTTGATTTTCAAAGTTGCTCCTGAAAAACTGGGGAGCAGATTTAAAAAACAAACAAACTTAAAACACGAGTCCTTAAAAACCAGCAGGCACTATCTTAGAAGAAGCATTCCTGATTCTGCCACATAGGCAGGAATGCCTCTTCTAAGATGATGCCTGCTGGAATTCGTGTGCACATCTTCCAGTCCTTTCTTCCTTCAGAAATTCTGGAAATTTATACAGATTTAGAAGATTAAAAAGCAGCCTTTTGAATTGGGGAACAGCCTGATTCAGTATAAGGCAGGTTCATGTGTGAGTCTGTCACCTTGTAGCTTTGGTGGCCTGTGGGGATCAGGATTGCGGGCTGTCACTCTTGCTTCCACAAGCGGTGGTTCTTTTCTTGTGTGCAAGCAACTTTTGCAATGCCGGCAGCGAACTGGATCTGCGGGAATCCAGCCTGTAGTCATGATTGTGACGCCCGCTCCCACGTGGTGTGCCATCTTCTTGTCTTTTGCCCGGTTCTGCTGTTCATGAGCAACCCAGTTAGTGCCCCGCTGGCCCAGTCTGTAGGGGAACTGTGCTTTGACAGCCTCTTCAGCGCCTTCCTCTAGGTCGCAGATGTCTTCTGTGTCTGAGAGCCAGCATGGTGTAGTGGTTAAGAGCCATGGACTCTGATCTGGAGAACCGGGTTTGATTCCTCACTCCTCCACATGAGTGGCGGATGCTAATCTGGTGAATTGGATTTGTTTCCCCACTCCTACACATGAAGCCAGCTGGGTGATCTTGGGCAAGTCACAGCTCTATTAGAGCTCTCTCAGCCCCACCTACCTCACAGGGTGTCTGTTGTGGGGAGGGGAGGGGAAGGTGATTGTAAGCCGGTTTGATTCTGCCTTAAGTGGTAGAGAAAGTCAGCATATAAAAACCAACTCCTCCTTCTTCCTTTCAGAGGGGGTGAATGTGATGCCCAATGCAGTGGTGAAGTCAGTGTCTGTCTCTGGGGACCGGCTGCTAATAAAACTGAAGGATGGAAGGAAAGTGAGTATGTGCAGCAACAAAGATGGGTCCCTTGCCTCTTGCCATGTGCTAGCAGGGAGAAGCAAGGGGCTACTCCATTTTTGTGTGCGTGCACATCTTATCTCCCGCTCAGGTGGAGACGGATCACATTGTGGCGGCTGTAGGGCTAGAGCCCAACACGGAGTTGGCGAAGTCAGGGGGCCTGGAGGTGGACTCGGACTTCGGGGGCTTCAGGGTTAACGCAGAGCTGCAGGCCCGTTCCAATATCTGGGTGGTAAGTGGCGATGGAGGAAGGGCGGGGCAAACAGTCAGGGACAGCTTTCTTCTCACTTCGGCTGAACTGCTGAAAATGGGCTAGGTGGGTGGTGAAGGAAGCCAGAGCAGCAGCATTCAGATTAGGAGCCTGGGGGCGTTGGGCTTGTCCCCTCATACTTAGAATCCAGTTGCATTTGAAAGAATCTGGGATCCCGTTTGTAAGTAGGTTTTAGTCCTCATGGGAATCCCACTGGTACCCACATAGAACCAAAGCTTGAGAGTGGATTTTGAGTAGACATGGATAGGCTGGGCAGCATCCTTCCCCCCTTCAAGGCCCGTTCCACTTTTTTGCTTCTGCGCCCCTACTGATGTGCTGCTGCTCAAACATTATGAGGATCTCACCTTGCTTTCCTTGCTGGGGATCAAAAGGGCTAAGAATTGAAGCTGTGGCAGCTTCCCAGGGAGCTGAGAGAACTCTAATAGAATCATAGAGTTGGAAGGGACCACCAAGGTCATCTAGTCCAACCCCCTGCACAATGCAGGAAATTCACAATTACCTCCCCACCACACCCCCGGTGACCTCTACTCCATGCCCAGAAGATGGCCAAGATGCCCTCCCTTCTCATGATCTGCCTAAGCTCATAGAATCAGCATTGCTGACAGATGGCCATCTAGCCTCTGCTTAAAAACCTCCAGGGAAGGAGAGCTTACCACCTCCTGAGGAAGCCTGTTCCACTGAGGAACCGCTCTAACTGTTAAAAGAGTTTCCATCTAGACATTAGGAAGAATCTTATGATTTAACTTCAACCTGTTGGTTCTGGGGCAACAGAAAACAACTCGACACCATCCTCGATATGACAGCCCTTCAAGTACTTGAAGATAGTTATCACCTCTCAGTTTTCTCTTCTTCAGGCTAAACATACCCAGCTCCTTCAACGTTTCCTCATAGGACTTGGTCTCTAGACCCCTCACCATCTTTGTTGCCCTCCTCTGGACACGTTCCAGCTTATCTACATCCTTCTTAAATTGCAGTGCCCAAAACTGAACACAATACTCTAGGTGAGGTCTAACCAGAGTATTTTGCTCATCAGTGGTATTTTGCTCACTAATCTGGCTTTTCCTGCTTGGGTCTTTCTGTGCTTCCTTCTAAGGCAGGGGATGCTGCCTGCTTCTATGACATCAAGCTGGGCAGGCGACGGGTGGAGCACCACGATCACGCCGTTGTGAGTGGAAGGCTGGCGGGAGAAAATATGACGGGCGCGACGAAGCCATATTGGCACCAGTCCATGTTCTGGTAAGGTGGAATTGCTTCTTCTAATTTCCCTCCGTAGCCAACTTTGGTGCAAGTTATTGCAGGGTCCCTTGTGCAGCGACCACCCCCCAAAAGGGCAAAGCGCTGAAGAGACCTGCTGTTCCTCTCCAGAGCAAACTCCATCCCAGAATACCAAGTCAGACCCCTTTCAACAGCTCTTGCCTGTACCATGAGAGCATTGGCTAACACACGCGAGAGCTGCATGTGTTTTACAAAGCTGGTGCTTTGTAGGGTTGCCACTCCGGGTTGGGAAATACCTGGAGATTTTGTGGGTGGAGCCTGAGGAGGGCATGGTTTGGAGAGGGGAGGGATGGAATGGATCATCCATCTGAAACAGCTGGGATTGGGTTTTATTTAAAACCAAAGGCATCCTTATGATTGTAATGACTGGGGAGGGGGAGGGACGCATACCACCTGTTAAATAATTGCTAGTAAATATTCTGATGCCAGAGGGGAGGTTTTCCGGGTCCTGCACAAAGTCTTTGCTCCTTTGATGAACAGAAGTAGAACAAATAAGGTTGTCTCTAGATGAAAGTATGGATTGATTTAACTACCTGTATAAATTTGGTATGAATGAAAGGTTCAAAACAAGCTTTTTTGGCTAGGTGATGCCAGTGTTTCTCATAGAGAAATAGAAGAGGCATCCCAGTTTCCGAGAGGGAGGATGGGGAATGCCTCCTCCAGGATGGTGCCCTGCCTTCCATGGTGTTTGAGATCACTTAGAAGCAAAACGTATTGGTTTTCTTTTTTTATATATGCTGTCGGTTTTGTCAGGGCACCTCTTGGTTCTGTCAACAGATTATTTTGTGTGGATTAATAAATAAGAATGAATTGTGCAAAATAAGCAAATTTGGCTAGACTGCAGAAGTCATCAGTGGCAGAATCCAGCTCTTCATTGTCTGAGGTCTTAACCAAAAAATAGCAACCCATGTTCAATAACTCCTTAGGTTGAAATAGCATTATTAGGACCAAATGTCTTTGGGCTCAGTTACCTGCATTCGTCTGTATTTTAAAAGAGAAATGATACTCCTACTAGATTTCTGTATTAACTCTCCCTACTGTATTTCGCTGGTTCTTAGGAGCGATCTCGGCCCTGATGTAGGCTATGAGGCTATCGGTCTTGTAGACAGCAGCTTGCCTACTGTGGGAGTATTTGCTAAAGCGACAGCAAAGGACACCCCAAAATCTGCGACAGAGCAGTCAGGTGAGGTTTTAATCTCTAACTATGGCTCTTGGCGATTGGTTTTGCGGTGGTGATTTTGGAGGGGGGGTATAGCCCAGGGTTGGAGAAAATATGCAACCCGTTTCCTCTGAACAGGGTTTGATTTCACAGCACCACATCTTCAGGCAGTGTTAAAGATCATTAGCATGTTCCCGGGTGAGAGAAGCTGTAAGCAGGTTCTAGGTAGCGCTTATATCAAGGTGTGCTGCTCACCAAACCATGGTTTAAGAAAGCATGTAGCTGCTATGTCTGTATTGACAAATTGTGGACATCAGAATGTGAGAACCAGAATCCAGGGCTTGAAATGGGTTTGCAGAAATGGTGATTTAGCAAACCTTGGCTGCTCATCCTTGCCCCTGGGAAGCTGCTTCACCGTGGAGAGGAAGGGAACTTACACTGAGAGCACGGAAAATGAAGCTAAGACTAGCAAGCAGCTAGAAATACCATGGTTTGCTTGTTGAATTTCTCATCTTTCAAACAAGCTAGTAATGTGTTCAACTAGTGTTAAGTGCAAACAGTATTAGTTGTAGGGTTGCTAGTTCTGGGTTGGGAAATACCTGGGGATTTTGTGGGTGGAGCCTGAGGAGGACAGGGATTTCAATGGGGCATGATGCCATAGAGTCCACCTTCCACAGTGGCCATTTTCTCCAGGGGAACTGATCTCTGTCCCCTGGAGATCAGTTGTAATAGCGGGAGATCTCCAGCCACCACCTGGAGAACAGCAACCCTAGTTCGTCACAGTGTCCAAACTGAGCTTGTGTGTGTTAACGCTTGCCCTAGGAACTGGAATCCGCTCCGAAAGCGAAACTGAGACCGAAGCCTTGGAGCTCAAGGTCTCGGCCGCCTCCCCTTCCAGCCTACAGGTGCCGCAGCAGGGAGAGGATTATGGCAAAGGAGTCGTCTTCTACCTCAGGGATAAAGTGGTGGTGGGAATCGTGCTATGGAACATTTTCAACAGGATGCCGATTGCTCGAAAGGTCTGCTTGGGTGGGGGAGGAGAGGTTGTGGGCCGAACGGGTCTTGATACCAGCATGGTGTAGTCATTAGGAGCAGCGGACTCTAATCTAAAGAACCGGGTTGGTTTCCCCACTAGCGGCGGAGGCTAATCTGGTGAACTGGATTTGTTTCCCCACTCCCCCGCACAAAGCCAGCTGGGTGACCTTGGGCTAGTCACAGCTCTCTCGGCCCCACCTACCTCACAGGGTGTCTGTTGTGGGGAGGGGAAGGGAAGGATATTGTAAACCGGTTTGATTCTCCCTTAAGTGGTAGAGAAAATTGGCATATAAAAACGAAGTCTTCTTCCTGCGCATGGCCAGCTGGGTGACCTTGGGCTAGTCACAGCTCTCTTTGAGCTCTCTCAGCCTCACCAACCTCACAAGGTGTCAGTTGTGGGGAGAGGAAGGGAAGGAGATTGTAAACCAATTTGATTCTCCTTAAAAGGTAGAGAAAATTGGCATATAAAAACCAACTCTTCTTTCCCCACTCCTCCACATGAAGCCTGCTGGGTGACCTTGGGCTAGTTACAGTTACCTCACAAGGTGTCTGGGGAGGGGAGGGAAGCCGCTTTGAGACTCCTTAAAGGTAGAGAAAAGCGGGGTGTAGAAACCAACTCTTCTTCTGCCAGTGGGTGTGTCTAAGTTCCCAATGGCAGCCGGTGGAAGGGAAAATGTCAGTGCAAGCCACTGAGGACTCAAGTTGTTTGTTTTCTGTCTCTTGCAGATCATTAAAGATGGGGAAGAGCACGCCGACCTCAATGAAGTTGCCAAGCTCTTTAACATCCATGAGGAGTGAATGCTGCGGGCAGCCTCTGCCCTCAGGCAAGGATGCGGTTGGAAACAGCAAAGGGGGTGGGTGGGCGTCTGCTGCAGGCAGCGTTAGCACTTCTAGCTGCGTGCCTCCCTGCCACCACCGTGTATGAATATGCGTGAATGTTTGTAGTGGCCCAGAGTTCTTTGCACCATGAATAAAGCCCGATTAACATTCTAAAGTCAAATGACGGTCTGTGAGAGCTGGTTTGCAGCCTTTCTTACGTTGGATCTGGGCAGCGTGAGGGTTAGGGCTGGGTAGTTGGGTGTTTGGCGAGTGAAGCAGCAAAAGACTTTCCAGCCCCATTCCTCTGCTTGCCGGCTCGTAAGCAGGCCATACATACCCTTTCTCCCTTCGGTGCTTTCCTCTGCAGCAACAAGGACCACACTGGCTTGGCTTGCTGCTTACAGATTCCTCAGCAACCGTCGATGAAGCTGCTCTCTTATAGAGAACGCGAAGCAGAATGTTAAAAACGACAGCAGATGGTTTCTTGTGAAGCTGCCACTAGCTGGTGGCACGTTTTGCAAATGCAGCCTTTGTCTCAACCAACACCGTTATTTCCCTATTTGGGAAAGGGCCAGTTGGGTTCAAGGAAGCATCAAATAGCAACGCTGTGGCTCATACAAGTTGATTCCATTCACCAGTATACACTTTCGAAAGTGTATAGCGTTGCTATTTCTTTGTAGCATTATTCAACGCGTGGGCAACTGTGTTTTGTGTATCAAGGAAGCATCAGTGTGAGTATCTGCAGTAGCCATATTTGCCCTGTTGGAAGGAGATACTTGTGTAACTACAGCCTGAGAATCTGATCAGTCTGGGCCTGCTCCAAGAATCCTGGACGTCTAAAAGGCCCTTGCCCCTCCGGCTGGGGGGCAGCTATGGGTTTTGCTGCTGCTTCTTGCCCTGTTAAAACATCTGTTCCACCTCAGGGCTCCCTGCAGTGACTTCTCGCTTCCAGGTGGGAGGGGTGTGTGTGAATCAGGGCCAAAAGGAAGGCGAGAACGGTACTCCATTCTCTCAGCTGATACTGTATGCTTCTTTCATAAACACGCATGAAGCGGCCTTATATTGAATCAAACCTTCAGTCCATCAAGGTCAGTATTGCCTACTCAGACTGGCAGCACACTCCAAGGTCTCAGGCAGAGGTCTTTCACTTGGTCCTTTAAACTGGAGATGCCGGGGATTGAACCTAGGACCTTCTGCATGCCAATCAGAGGCTCTTCCACTAAGCCACAGCCCCTTTTCAATGGGAAGTCACCTCCCACACTCTTGGAAGACCTCTGTAGTTCCTACTGTTTTTACTCCTTTTGGTCAGGAAATGGGGGGGGGGGAACCAGCTCAGCTGTGGACTGCTGCACTCTGAGGATCAACATAGCTCTGTTGCTTCCTGCCTGGGCAGGAGCTGGAAAACACGAAGACAGCAAGGCCCCTTCTCATTGACAGGCTGCTTGTTAGAAAGGACCACTTCAATAAAGTTATAAGGATCCTTGCAGATGCACCGAGTTAGCTAACA
The DNA here is from genome assembly GCF_029931775.1 of Euleptes europaea. Classification (NCBI taxonomy): domain Eukaryota; kingdom Metazoa; phylum Chordata; class Lepidosauria; order Squamata; family Sphaerodactylidae; genus Euleptes; species Euleptes europaea. The sequence continues at coordinate 20,264,473 of NC_079324.1, read as the reverse complement.
CCTGGACCAGCATAAGGGGCTCAACGTTAGCTGGCATCTGCTACACCCCTCCCCATCACCAACGACCCTGAATACTCATAGATGAGCTGTGGCTCAGCGGTAGAGCATCTGCTTGGCACACATAAGGTCCCAGGTTCAATCCCCGGCCTCTTCAGTTCAAGGGACTAGGCTGGTAGGTGATGTGAAAGACCTCTGCCTGAGACCCTGGAGAGCCGCTGCCAGTCTGAGTAGACAATACTGACTAAGATGGACTAAGGGTCTGATTCAGTAGAAGGCAGCTTTGTGTGTTCAGGTGTACCCCCCCCCCCCAAATCTGTATTACAGCATTTTGGAATACTAATAATTTGCTGGCGATAGCAGGGGAGGATGCTTTGGTGCGTCTATCTATTCCAGGGTCAACTGCTGTTTGTGGGGAAAGTTTGAAGGCCTGGACACCCTCCACTCGCTCAGCTTTATTTGGCGGTGTGTGCAAGGAAACTGTGTTCTGGTTTTTAGCTCAGCAGCACTCCCAAAACTAAACGTGAGGTTTACATCCATAAACAAGCACCCTCAATGCTTTCTCCTCCAGAGGGGGGCACACACTTCCCTCCCACAGCATGGTTCACCACTGCTTGTTACAATACCCACCCAATGCCAGTCAAGGCTGAAGTCCCCTATAGGATTTGCCTATTTGTGAATCCGGAGGCCAGAACATCAGAGCCAGTGTGGTGTAGTGGTTACAGGAGCTGTACACTAATCTGGAGAACCAGGCTGGATTCCCCGCTTCTCCACATGAGCAGTGGAATCTTATCTGGAGAACCAGGTTGGATTCCCCGCTCCTCCACATGAAGCCTGCTGGGTAACCTTGGGCCAGTCACGTTCCTTTCAGCACTCTCAGCTCCGCCTATTTCACAAGGTGCCTCTTGTGCAGGGGGGATGGGGAGAGGCGATTGTAAGCTGCTTTGAGACTCCTTAAAGGAAGAGAAAAGCGGGGTATAAAAAACAACTCTGATCTGGAGAACCAGGTTTGATTCCCCTCTCCTCATGAGCAGCGGTGGCTAATCTGGTGAACTGGATTTGTTTCCCCGCTCCTACACATGAAGCCAGCTGGGTGACCTTGGGCTAGTCACAGCTCTCTCTGAACTCTCTCAGCCCCACCTACCTTACAGGGTGTCTGTTGTGGGGAGGGGAAGGGGATTGTAACCCGGTTTGATTCTTCCTTAAATGGTAGAGAAGAGCATAAAAACCAATTCTTCTCCACTAAGAGACAAGACTCTGTTCCACCAGTCTTTGGTAACAGAGGTCAAACCAAAAATGGGGGCGAGGGGGGAGATTGTACAAGGTAGCAACCGGCCCCTGTCTTACAGGGCCAGCCAAATAAGCTTCAGAGAGCCCTGCAGCGCATGAAGGGGGAGTAAGATGGGAAAGGTCACCATGAGATATGGAAAGGCACGCTGATACCTCATTTGCTGCTCAGCTGGTTAGAACGCTGCTGGTTCTTCATCACTGCAGTCCTCAGTGAGGTCCATTGAGCCAAGGGCCACGCTAGACGTGACACCGTAGATCTCCCAAGTTGTTTTAAAACACAAGCAGCAACAGAGAGATTCTTTGTTTTTAAACAAAATATTTCCACTATGCTGTTTTCTTAACAACTGCCTTCCAAAAATAGCTGCTTTGCCCCACAAGGAGAAACTTAGTCATGGGCATGAAAGTCAAGGTCAAAAAAAGAGCACAGGGCAAAGGGTGAGCCCCCCCTGAATTAGGCTCCCTGCAAGTGTTTCAGAAGTTTAAAAGAAAAGGTTGTTTTGTGGCTCTCCGTCTGCTACGGCTTTCTGACTAGCCAGCCAAATCTTCCCCCTGCCACAAGCTGTTTGGCCGGCGGCTCTTCTCCTGGCATGAGGCTGATGGGTTGGGTGGGGGCAGGAGAGCAGGGAGGGACAAGCAGCTGAGGCCCGGTAGGATTTGCCCTTTAAGATTCCACCAGACAGGTGCTGCCCTATTGTTCTTTAAGAAGAAGGTAAAGATTAGAGGTTGAATGGCAGTAAGCGAGCAATGGCGCTCAGCAGGCTCACTGCTTGGTCAGCAGTTCGGGGGTGACGTCACAAATCCTTCCTGGCAGCCCCAGTGGGCTAAGACTGAAAGCCCAAGCCCAGACAAAATGCACAGGGGACCTGTCCTTGTTGATCACACGAACCCGTGAAGCTGCCTTGTACTGAATCAGACCCTTGGTCCATCAAAGTTGGTACTGCCCACCCAGACCAGCAGCAGCTCTCCAGGGTCTTTTGAATCTGCCTGATCCCTTTAACTGGAGATGCCAGGGATTGAACCTGGGACCTTCTGCATGCCAAGCAGATGCTCTACCACTGAGCCACAGCACCTTCCCTATTGATGGATACAATAGGTTTTAAAACCCTAACTGGATAACAAAAGCGGTGGAGGAGGCAGCCCCCCACCCCACCCAATCACTCATTTTTCTGCCTTGGTCCTCCTATGGGCCTTCCCATCCACAAAGCACCAGGAACCAAAGACGAGGCAGGAGACAGGAGCCCTGATGCAGGTTTTTTCTGTACATAAGTGTTTTGGACACCACAGCCTGTTGCTTAAGAATAAAACAAAAATCAGAAAAAAACAGCAGCCAGAACACATACCCCAAAGGCCAGAAAAGCCTTGGCGTAAAAGAGAGAGAGAGAGAGAGAGAGAAAACGCTGTCTGCTTTGTCCAAGATGGGAGCGGGAAGAGGCAGCCAGCTTGGAGGGGTGGGTGAGGCGGGGCAGGCGACACAGCTCCCCGAGTGGGAAGGGGAAAGAGGGGGGAGAAAAAACACAACACAAATGAAGAAAATTTAACACCCCACCTTCCCCACCCTGCAGCGCAGGGGAGAGCCAGAAAGCCGATTGTCCAGTCCTTGTTAGCACCTGTACAATAAAACTGTACCATCTACACCCCCCCACCTCACCCCTCCTGCTGGTGGGTGCTCCCCCCGGCCCCCACCGTCTTGCCACCTGAACAGATTAAACAAAGGGGAAGGTAAAAGCACGGGGCGGAGGGGAGGCAGCAAAGGAGATAGCTGAGAACACCCAGATGCCTTTGGCTCTGCATTCAACTCAGTCTCTGGTTGCCTCTCCAGTGTGGAAGGCTTGAAACTCCAGAGCCAAAATAGAAATCTCACAAACAGGCCGAGGGAGGAAGAAACACACCCAACCGGAACCTGGGTGGCCTTAAAACTGAAAGGAGAGAGAAGCCATGGGGGTAGGGGCCTCCTCACTGCCCGGGGGGGGGGGGGCTGGGGAGGAGGGAAGCAGCGGCCCAGTCCCTCAGCACATCCCAACCAGGGCGGGCGGCTGTAGGAAGGGCCTCCCCCCTCTTTCCCAAGGATCACAGTGATGCAGAATGAGCAGGAACAAAGGAACACCACAAATTAAATACTAATTAAATAAATACTCTGGAAGAGCTTCAGGGGGGGGAGGCAGGAGGGCGGAGAGAGATGCGGTTCCACAGAGAGGTTTCGAAGCCACTAAGGGTGGCGCGGCGGGTCCACGAGCGGGGGTAGTCCGGGGCGAGGGAAGAGGCAGCTTCTGACCCCCCCCTTGCAGGCGGGGGTGGCGAGCACCTGCTGGAGGGGCCCTGTGGTCGGCCGTGAGAAGGCGGCTTCTCGTTGGTCCGTTATATTTATTGCCTCGCAAAGTAGTCCGACGGCGGGAGGGCGGGCCTGGGCCCCGTCAGCTGCTCCAGGCCTCGAATGCCACCTCCGAGCCCAGCAGCCGGACCAGCTCCGCCTCGTAGCGTACCAGCTCCACCGTCTCTCCGGCGCCTGGGGCCGAGGGGGGCGCCATGTGCTCCTGGATCTCTTCCGCGGCCAGCACTTGGCTCGACGCCACCTGGTGCTGGAACTCCGCCTTGGGCAGGGTGGTCACCTCGAAGTGCGGGAAGCGCGCCTGGAAGATCCGGGACGAGAGCTTGAGGCGCTTCAGCACGTCGGAGAAGAGGAACCAGTTGCAGGGGCTGGCGGAGAGACGAAGAGGCAGGGCAGGGTCAGGAGGTGTTGTTTGGGCCCCTGGGTCTCCCCCATCTCATCACCCCCCCACACTGAGTTTCTAAAGGAGGAATGCCAGGGCAGAAGTTGCATCCCCTGCCCTGAGTGGAGAGCCAGCATGGTGTAGTGGTTAAGAGTGGTGGTTTGGAGCGGTGGACTCTGATCTGGAGAACCGGGTTTGATTCCCCACTCCACATGAGTGGCGGAGGCTAATCTGGTGAACTGGATTTGTTTCCCCACTCTTACACGTGAAGCCAGCTGGGTGACCTTGGGCTAGTCACAGCTCTTAGAGCTCTCTCATCCCCACCTACCTCACAGGGAGTGTTGTGGGGAGGGGAAGGTGATTGTAAGCTGGTTTGATTCTGCCTTAAGTGGTAGAGAAAGTCGGCATATAAAAAAACAACTCCCCTTCTTCTCTTCAAAAACCTGCCCTTCAAGAGGATTCCATAGCGAGAAATCTATGCTGCATGTGTTCAGAAACGTTCCTAGTACTGCAGCTGAAAATGTGCTGAAGGGCACAGCCCCGAGTCCAATCCCCTTCCTTCTCGTTACCGCTCGGCTGGCGTCACACCCAGGGCTGTGACTGCACGCTGAGCAGAATGCCGCTTCCTGATCTCTCTCCTTTTTTTAGCATCAAGTTTCTCACCCTCATAGATGTGTGGTACATGCTCGAAAAGCACTCTGGTCGGTGTCTACTGCAACCCTAGAAGCTGCGCACACAAAAGCATGTGGCAGCAGGACTTCAGTGCTTAGCTCCTTTTCGCCGGCTTCTCCGCCCCCTCCCGCCTCCCCCAAGCATGGATACTAAAAGCGGAATAAATGATGAAGAGTGGATCAATACAGTCCTCTGTATCGTTGTTTAGGTCACTGAGTTTGGATTTTTTTGTACAAGGAGTGTTCTGCCACTGATTTCCCCGCCCCCATCCCTTCTCAGGCTTTTCTGAAGAACAGTTGGTTTTTATATGCCAACTTTCTCTACCTTTTAAGGGGAATCAAACCGGCTTACAACCTCCTTCCCTTCCTCTCCCCATGGCCTTGTGAGGTCGGTGGGGCTGAGAACTGTGACTGGCCCAAGGTCACCCGGCAGGTTTCATGTGCAGGAGTGGGGAAAACAACCCAGTTCCCCAGATTAGAGTCCACCACTCTTAACCACTACACCGTGCTGGCTCTGAATGTCCTCCAAAATGTAGAATTGCCGCCTCCTCCTTCCTCTCTTCTTCTTTTTGGAATCACTTTTGTCCTGGCTTGGGGGACCTGCCACAGGCCGCAAAGGGTTGTCTGAACACCCCTTCCCCTTCTCAAGCAGCTGGCGAGACCCTGCGCAGGCCCTGCCGAGGCCCAGCAAGGCAGCTGCTTGACTCCGTAAGCGAATGCCGGTTTCCTCTCCCCCCCCTCCCCCAATTGCTCTCAAAGCTGTTTTTCGCTCTTTGTGTCTAATTGGTTTGGCCTTCTGTCCCTGCTGGTAACTGCCAGGCCCACCATCCAATTAAAACTGCCCTTCCTCTGCACGCGGGGCTCACTCTGCAGGCTCGTCTTCTCCCAGGCAGCGGAGGTGTAAGAAACAGGCCCTGCTCTCCCAAACCCTCCTCTGCCGAGGGGGGGACCCAGCCACTCACCCCCGGGAGACGGAGACCTGCAGGTTGTAGCAGGGGAGCAGCTGATGGTCGGAGAACTCGAACATGAAGCGGTCCGACTCCTGCTCGTCCTCCTCCTGATCCGAGCTCCCGGGTGGGTTGAGCAAAAGGTCACAGCCGATCTCGTCTTTCTCCTCTGAAATGAGGAATACGGGGAAAGGGGGTGCATGAGAGACGCCAAGCTCTTTTGCTGGTGCAGCGAGTTCCGTACCTGGCCTCGCTCCCTCACCCCCTCTGTACCCGACTCGCTCTCCACCAGTTCCTGTAGCAACCTGACCAAGGGGATGCAAGGGAGGCCCAGTGCAGAGAAAGCCGGTAACGGGCTAAAATTCTCACGTGCATGCCCAGAAACCATAGGCAGGGCTTTGTGAAAACCCCGTTCAGCTGCTCCTCTGGCCTCTGAAACAGCAGGAGATGGGCAGCTCACGTGCTTGCCTTAAGCATCTCTTCTTCAAGGGGGGGGGGCGGGGAGCAGAAGCAACTAATCCTTATGGATGTGTGTTGGGGAGTGTGTGGGCAATGTGTCTCAGGAGCTAGAGAAACAGGTGAATAAGATTTCCAGTGCTAAACAAAGTGTGTTTGTGTGTGTGAGTGAGAAAGAAAGAAAAGCAGAACCTGGAGAATAACTTCTGTCCGATGTCAAGCCTGAAGCAACTGCCTTAGTTGCAAAATTTTTGGTAATGTTACTGAGACGGGGATCTTTGAAGCCTGCCTAATATTTCAAGTTGCTGCTGTGATGTGGTTTATCTAGAGACTGGACAATGATCATGATTATCATTGTTTATTATATCACAGTCTGGCTGGCTGGTTAGATTATTTTAATCCTTTATTTTAACCTTTAATCCCAAAATATGGTACATTTTATATATTTCATACTTAATTGTATTGTATACTCTGTAGGGGCCCTGGTTTGTTCATCAGGGATTTATGTGATCTGTTTTCGATCGTGAGAATCTGTATAAGCTGTCTTTTGTACTATGCCTATTAAAGGTTATTGAATTGAATTGAGAATAATTTATGCAAAATGTGAGAAACAATGCACAGACTTCTCAGTTTGAATATACGGGTCACGGAATTTGGTTTTCCTTGGAGAAACAGTTGGATCGTCTCGGTGTGTTGCATGTCATTTTTCTCTCACATGCACACATAGGCGTGGCCATATATTGCCTTGCTCTGGGCCTGACTGCACATCGTCCAGTATGGGAAAAGATCAGCTTCCTAGCATGGGGCATTGCGAAGATTGAAAAACTGAGCTACGAATCAGGAAGGCCCCAGTTCAAACTTTGCCTCTTCCGTGATCTCACTAGGTGACTTCAGGCAAACCTTGCCTTCTCAGCCTCAGTCCCCAGCTGTAACATGGGGTGGTGATGGTTTATCTCAGTCCTATCTTACAGGGTTGTTGTACAGCTAGCAAGACAATGTACGGGAAGAGCTTGGAACACTGGAAGGAGTTATACAAAACTTTTATTATAGGTGCCTCAGCCTAAGGAGGGGGGGCTTCCTGCTCCCCAAAGCATTAACCCCCTCACTTCCTTTGGCACAGGAGCAATAGATCCTTTCTCACAGTGGGAAAGGCCTGAAGTCTGCAGCGAGAAATGCCAAGGCTCACCCATTCCCCACATACCCCCCTCTCTGCACCCACTTTCCCATTCCAGTGCACAAAAATGCCTTTCCATTGCAGGAGCGAGACCTCTCATGGGCGAGCCCAGACCCAAACCTTTTATGACTTGGAAACAGCGAGCATCCCTTGTGCCTTCCCTTTCCCAGACAGCAGAACAGAAAACCCATCAGCTCCACTTACCCAGTACAGCGCTACTATAGAACTCCCAGGCTGTTTGGGGGTCGTCGTCATCATCTCGCCCCTGCAGGTCCGAGAGGTAATCTGCAAGAGGGAAATGGAACGAGTTAAGAGGCGGATCGCTCTGTTCTGGGGCACACGGGTAACTTTCCCGGGGAGTCTGTGAAAAACACCCGGATGGCAAATGCGCATTGATTCTGCAGGCCTGGTCTCATGGGGGGCAAGAACTGGCAACAATCCTACATCCCGCTCACTGATCCAATCCTCTAAACCCCATGTTTTTCGGAGTGTACCCCCCCACGAAGGAATCCATCAAAAGGCCTTCCTCTCGGAGAAAAAATGGCAACGCTGGGATTGGCTCTTAGAGGTTTCATATCTCAATCTACCAGGTGGGGGGGGGAAAGGGGTGGGGCCAGGCAGCATCTTAATTATAGAGCACAGCTTGCAAAAGGCTCCAGCTGACAGTTCTCAGGTAGAAAGCGGTAGGGAAGACCCGTCTGTGCTTGAAACCCTATGGAGTCCACCAACTACCTCTTAACAACTGCTAAATAGACCCAGGCAGTTCCCACAAATTAAAAAAAAGATGCCAGATTGAGGGGACATGGCTCACTGGTAGAGAACGAGCAACGCAACACAGATGGTCTCGGGTTCAGTGCGTGGCCCCACCGGGTCAAGAGTCTTAGGCAGACGACGTTTCTGCCCGAGGCCCTGGAAAGCCACAAGGCAAGGTCATCGATGTTCTCTTGCACACAAAGGGTGCAATTCCCCTGCAAAAGCCACCATGGATTTTTCCCCCCAGTATGGCCGTGCACTTCCCTAAGAAATTAGGACGTCAGAACCTAAGAAAGGCCATGCTGGATCAGACCAAGGTCCATCAAGTCCAGCAGTCTGTTCACACAGTGGCCAACCAGGACAATTACCATGAAGGAAGTTTTTCATCCCCTCGCTGCTGGCCAGCTTCAAGGCCGTCTGCCCTGAATAGGTGGCCAGGGTGGGGTCAGCACCATAAGAAAGCAGGAGCCACATGGTCTCCAGGTTGTCATTTGCCGCAGCGTCATGAACCGGCCTGTCGAGAGATGAGAGTGTGACACAGATTTCATAGAATCAGGACAGTTGTCAGAAATGTTATAATCTTTCTTTTTCTTTCTTGATACCCCTTTTCTTCCCAGTGCAGTTTATACCACTGTTCTCCCCTCCTCCATTTTATCCTCTCTACAACCACCCTGCAAGGTAGATTATGTTGAGAGAGAGAGTGACAAGCCCAAGGTCATCCAGTGAATATCCATGGCAGAGAAGGAATTTGAACCCAGATCCCAGCCTGACCCACTGGTTCTCTGTTGAGGTACAATGCCGAACAGCCAGATCGTTTAAAAAAAATCTGTCTAAAATGATTTTATCACATTAAATATGAACTCGACGCTTGTGGGACAGAATGCTGGAAGACAGGAGCAGCTTTACTTGTTAGGCAGCCATTGGGTAGAATTCCCCACCCCCACCCCGGCACACTTTCTGTTGTATTTCCACAAGAGTTGCAGATGTATTTTCTTTAACAAAAGATGAAAATCCAGAGAAGGGGCCCACGTGGACCAGCCTATGGCTCCCAAAAGGGCAGGACTGCTTACCCTCCCTGGACTGCCCACACTCCCCAAGGCAAAAGCACCAGGACAAAACCATGAACCTTTTTTATAGTGGATACTTCATTGGATTGGATTCAAAGTAGCACAAGCAGAGCTCTGCGTGAGGAATGGAATTTGCCCGTCTCCCCTTCCTAGCGCAGCTTATTTTGAACCCCCCTCCCCAAATGCTGCCCCTGGGGAGACCAGCAGACAGCACTGAGGTGGGAAGGAAACGGTGAACGACGACTGCTAAAAGTAAAGGTTTGGATGCAAGTCATTAATAACCTGGAAAATCACAGTTTCATTCTCCTGCATTCACACAATACCGAGCACACAGAGCTTTCTCAGTTCTTCCTGCTGGCCGGACTCGCCGGTACGCTGAACATTCTCAGATGTGGAAAACTGGCCACCGCTCCTCTGTTCTCAGTAACCGAGCAACCACCATATTATTAATAAATAATATCATGAGCTGCAGGAATTTTAAAGTGCCAGGCAGGAGGAGAAGGAAGAGGAGGAGACAGCGTTCAGTGGCAAAAAGGCACGCTTGTTCATATACACTGGCCCCGAGTTCTGCTCTGCAATCTCTAGATTAAGGGTCACAGATCGGCTCGGGAGACGCTGCTCCTGAGATCTTACAGGACAACCACTGCCTGGGGTAGACTGTTCTGCACTCGATGGACCATAACTTTGACTCGCTGCAATTGTGAAGTGCCGCTCTTGTGGGACTCGACCACTCGAGGCCTCGTGCCTGAACACTACCCCATTAGGACAAAAAAAAAAGCCATGGTCATTCTATAACCCATTCCATCACAAACCCCTTTTATGAAATATGGCATGATTTCATCTCATATGCAAACCAGAAAGAAATTCAACATGCATCTCTGAACCATTTCAAAGATTATGGAAAATAAATTAAAGTTATAGTGATCCTTCCTCTTCTTTTCATTTCTAAATGTATTAACCAACTGTGCTTATTGTACTCCTTTTATACCTGTAATCAAAAGGAAAAGTTTGTGTATGTATATATGTATATATATAGGTGTGTATATATATATGTGTGTGTGCCCTGACCTGGGTGGCCCAGGCTAGCCTGATCTCGTCAGAGCTCAGAAGCTAAGCAGGGTCAGCCCTGGTTGAAATTGGATGGGAGACCACCAAGGAAGTCCAGGGTTGCTATACAGAGGAAGGCACTGGCAAACCACCTCTGTTAGTCTCTTGCCATGAAAACCCCAAAAGGGGTTGCCATAAGTCGGCTGCAACTTGGCGGCACTTTACACACACACACACACACACACATATGTGTATGTATATGTGTGTGTGTTCATTTCTAAGAATTTGCAACAAATATTAAGCCCTCAACCAGTAGTGCTATAATTATAGTTTCGCTGTTTTTTCTTTTTTTTGGTCTTGTTTGCTTTATGTACTTATGTGTTCCTGTGTTTGTGAACTGTGATTGTATTTATATCTGTTAATAAAAATATATATTTTAAAAAACCCGCTTTGCCCAAGCCCCCAGGTATGGTCTTTCCCCTCTAGGGGCTGACTTGCCTGGTGCCGTCCTGCGCACTGCAGTTCACATTTGCGCCATGCTCCAGCAAGATGTGCAGGATGTCTATCCAGCCCCGTGCGCAGGCCTCGTGCAGGGCGGTGTAGCCTGCATTGTCCTGGTGGTTGACATCGTTGTTCTCCTTCTGCAGGCAGTACATCACCACGTCCTGCAGAAGCACACAAGGGTACATAAAAAACCTCTCAGGCTGGTATCTAAAGCAGCACTCATCCATCCCCCCTGTGAGCTCTCAGGCTTCACTCAAACCACAGTTCGTTCCCCAAAAGAATTAGCTTTGGTGGTCTTCAGGCTTGCCTCCCTGCCTCTTTTTATCAGGCACAGCTTGGATAGCTAAAATGTCCTATTTCCAGAGAAACTCTAGTTTGCCAGTATGGTGCGATGACCTCTCACCTGACCATCTATGGATCTGGAAGAGGTATGTTTGATTTGCACTCTGCTAATACTCAGAGGTTAACCCTTCCCAGGCAGCCAAAAGGCTACAGATCAAGTTTTTTAGCTAGCTTTCAGACTACCTGAAAGGGGGGGGGATGGTGATTGATCTTCTAACGGGGAGTAGCCAACATGATAAGAAGTATTTGTATTTGTTTTTATCCTATGTTATTTAACTATGCAAATTTGTCTTATTTGATGGTCTATGACTGCAAATAAATTACTGATTGATTGATAAGTATTCTGCTAAACACAGGCCAAAAAGCCAAGTAGTGAATGATTCCCCCCTTCCAGAACCCTTAGACCTGAACCTTCCACCACACAGAGGTTCTGATGGTACTAAAGAGGGAATCAGTCCATTGTTTGGAGGCATGATACCAAGACAGCCTCCTTGGAGAGGGTGGTGGGGAGGGGCCTATTTTGGCTCTTCCCTGGTTGGGAGTCAGAGGCCAGGTGGTCTAGCTGAATAAAAAAAACCTGGCCAGTGTGGTGTAAAAGCGGTGGTTTGGAGCGGTGGACTCTAACCTGGAGAACTGGGTTGGTTTCCCCACACCTACACATGAAGCCAGCTGCGTGACCTTGGGCTAGTCACAGTTCTCTTAGAGCTCTCTCAGCCTCACCTACCTCACAAAGTGTCTATTGTGGGGAGAGGAAGGGAAGGAGATTGTAAGTCAGTTTGATTCTCCTTAAAAGGTAGAGAAAATCAGCATATAAAAACCAACTCTTCTTCTTCAAGTATGTGATGAAGAGGTGGGAACTGGCATCTAAGAACTTTAAGACAGTTCTACCTACCTCTCAATTTACCTTAAAGAGGGAAATAGGAATGACATTCATCCACATTTTATTTTGCTTTGCTCAGCAGACAATTTTTTTCAAAAACAGTGCAATCCTAAACAGGGTCACACTCTTCTAAATCCTCTGACTTTAATGGATTTAGAAGGGTGTAAATCTGTGTAGGATTGAACTGTAAATAATGGAGAGTTTCAAGCAATTTCTTTTTATGAATCTAGTGTTATTCTGCACCCGCTCTAACTTCACCGCCAAATGCCATGGTATAAGGAAGGTAGCCAGAAAAAGCCTGGAGTTCCTAATCTGATGAAAAGACAAAAAAAAACGATTTAATTTCCAAAGGCTCTAAACTGGCATTATCTCTACAAGCCTCTGGTGGCAGAAGGCTATCACTCTAGTCGGGGATGCTAGAACAAGGTTAGAGGTCAACTCCTCCTTAAGGTCTAGTGACTTGGAATGAAGGCAAGTGGGTAAATTCCATACCCCGGTGGCAAAAGTGCACCGCCTGCAGGGCTGTTCTGCCACAGTCGTAATGTCAAAATTGGGTAAAATGACAGTGGGTTGTTCTGTACACCAGCATGGTATAGTGGTTCAGAGTGGTGGTTTGGAGTGGTGGACTCTGATCTGGAGATCTGGTTTTGATTTCCCACTCCTCCACATGAGCGGCGGAGGCTAATCTGGTGAACTGGATTTGTTTCCCCACTCCTACACATGAAGCCAGCTGGGTGACCTTGGGCTAGTCACACTCTCTCAGCCCCACCTACCTCACAGGGTATCTGTTGTGGGGAAGGAAAGGCGATTGTAAACTGGTTTGATTCTTCCTTAAGTGGTAGAGAAAGTTGGCATATAAAAACCAACTCTTCTTCTTTTGTCTACGTTTGCAAACTTGGTTTTTAGACAAGGGAACAAACCAAAGTTCATTATTTGGCCAGATTCAAATGTCACGACAAACTGCAGCTTCTTGGGAACCAGGGTATCGTCAAATATCCAGTCACGTATAAGAAGAGGAGGGAGGGGGAGACAGTATCTAATCCTAAGGACCTCCAAGCGTCCATCTTGTAACCAACAAACCATGGTTTATTCGATGCACCTGCACTGAGCCACAGTCTCCCACCCCTTTCCCACAGAAGAGGTGCCCACCTTGTAACCGAGCCGGGCTGCCCTCTGCAGCAGCGTCTCCCCTGCGTTCTTGTTCACTATCAGACGCCGAGCTTCAGGGGGCACCGGAGGGGCTGGCGGTTCTGAGGTCTTCTCCGAGCTGTGCTGCCGTGACTTGCTGGACGGACAGGGCTCCCGGGGCTTCTTTGGAGAGCGCGTCTTGGACTGGTTCCATCGTGCCTTGGCCTGGAAAAAAACGGGCACAAAGAAATCCACCAGGGAGGGAAAACAAACACAGACATGTTCTCTCTGAATGTGTGTTTTTCTAAAGCAAAATTCTGCGTCAGCTGCTGATTTCTGCAGGCCATATGCGATATGCAAATTAAGCACCTTGGACACACTTGCTTACTTTTGTAAGTAAGAAAGGGCTGTGGTGCATTGAAGCCCTTCAACTTCGTCGGACACGTTCAATCCCTCCATCCCTGTACTAGACTGCTGACATCTCAAGGCTTAGCCCACAGGACGTCAAACCTCTTGTCCTTGGTTGTGTTTAAAATTAATCAGAGGTTCTGAAGTTGATGAACCCAGCACCCAAGAGTTCATTTTGCGTGCTGGGTCCACAAAAATAAGGGCTAAATTGCAGGTTGCATGGGAGATGTGTGATTGGGTTGCCAGATTTGTTTCTTTTTTACTTTAAAGCAGCCATGCATGGGGTGCTGGCATCCAAATGCAATTGTAAACAGCAGCAGAGGAAGAAAGGGTGTCAAGCTCCCCCCCCCCCCACACACACACCATTTTCTTCACCTAAACAGACACAGCTGATATCAGCCCTAACAGGGCAAAAAATAAAGTCACTTCACTGGAAAAAATGGGAAAAATGGTTATGGAAGAAGGTTAAACACCTCCTTAAACACACACTGTTCCAAAAGAACATACTTTATTTATTTTTTATCCTGCTTTTCTCCCCAACGAGAATTTGAAGAGGCTTATAACATGGTTCTTCTCTCCTTCATTTTATCCTCACAACAACCCTGTAGGGTTGGTTAGGCGGAGGGTGTGTAGCTGGCCCATGGTCACTGGCCGAGCTCCTATGGCAGGGATTTGAATCTGGTTTTCCCAGATCCCAGTTCAATATTCTAGCCGCTACATCATCCCCGCTCTCCCTTTGGAACGGTAAAAATAGAACCATTGAAAGATCTGTTGATGGATCACCCACATAATAAATCAGGCCCTCAAAGTTACCTAGGCACTCCTATCCATCATAGCCCACCTCACCACACTGTTGTACCTTCTCTTCGCAGATTCCAGACAAATGTTTGGTTTTGCATTTGCGTTTCCCGGACGGCTTCTCTAGCACTTCCTGGATAGGAGGCGAGTCCGGGTGATCCAAGAGGAATCCGTTGTGGAAGTCCAGATGCCCTGGAAGGGTTGGAGAAAGCCTGCTCCTCAGGCACAGCTCTGAGCCTTTGCCTGGGGTGGACCCCTTGTGCTTCCGGTACCTGAAGTCTGACAGATAAAACCAGATGAAAGGGGGGTTAGAGAGCAGAGGATTCTGGGAAATGGGGACTGATTCCTTCAAGGTGGCAGCCTAGCTTGAAACCACAGACCCAAGGAAGAACCAAACATGCAAGTCAACAAGGGGAAGACAAAAAGAGGGGTATAAAAACAGTCTTCCTGTATTAGGCAAACTGTCCTGCCTTCAGGAACTCACTCAAAACTCCCTTGGCGGAACAATCTGTTCTATTGAGGGGTGCCCCCAGGTCTATTTTGGGGAGGAAAAATGGCATGTGTGTGTGTGTGTGTGTGTGTGTGGGAGACTGTAGCTCCTCCCCTGCACCACAGTCCCGATCTGAAACAGGGCCCTGCCTTTCCGAATCAAGTTCTGTCCATCTGCAAATCCCCCATGGCGGTCATGTGTCAAACATAACATCTCGTTTGAGCCTTAGAGGATTAGTCCATCAGTATTATATTATGGGATAATTGTGCGAGTGCACATTGTCCTATTTTGGCCAAAAGACATGGATGGGACCACTGGAAAGGACCAGAAAAGAACACTCTTGGCCATTAATGCATCACTGTGGCAGTGAGTTCCACAATTTTTCCTCTTCATCATCATCACACCATCCAGGTACGCGATGCTTTACTAAGTTAACGTAAGAAAAAGAAACAGATTCCTGCCTTCTAAAGTTTACAACCTAAAATATACCATTTGCACTATAAAAACCCTCTTCCCCTGCCTCATATTATTTTTAATATATCATTTGATGGTTTTCATCAAGTGCCCCCGACATTCATTACTCATTGAAATCAACAACAGTTCATCCCTGTTACCTCTTCCAAGGGGTTCGTTAAAACACACACACACACACACACACACACACACACACACACACACGTGCATGCCCCTGGATCACTCTGTAGGGTAAACCAGCCTCAAACTCGCTGTGGCAGGAACCTTCCAAAGCATTTTTAAGTGCACATTGAAAGCTGTTTCCCTGATGCAAAGTGGCTTATGCTTTGTCAACATGATACAATAATCACACAGTAATTAATGAACAGAATGAAATAAAGAGATCACAACATCGAAATGAAAAAAAAATGGAGGTTTTGTAAGCTCTTTGTAAATGAAAGCACACCAAAACCTCTGAGCCAAAGCTGTGAAGAAGGTTCTGCTTCTAGTGGATGATTAGTCAATTACATGCATTGACTGTATATGAAACACTGTGGGCCTGATTTAACGGATGAAGATGGCATGGGGGGGGGGGGGAGAAATAAGAAGACTGACCTGCCAGCTGCTGTCCCGGAAGTCATGTTTCCTGATAATAGTTAAATTGTGGAACCCCCTGCCCCATGATGTGGTGATGGCTGCCAACATGAAAGACTTTAAGAGGGGAGTGGGCATGTTCATGGAGGAGAGGGCTATTCATGGCTACTAGTGAAAATGGATACTAGTCATGATGCATACCTATTCTTTCCAGGATCAGAGGAGCATGCCTATTATATTAGGTGCTGTGGAACACAGGCAGGTCGGTGCTGCTGCAGTCGCCTTGCTTGTGGGCTTCCTAGAGGAACCTGGTTGGCCACTGTGTGAACTGACTGCTAGACTTGATGGACCTTGGTCTGATCCAGCATGGCCATTCTTATGTTCTTATGTTACTTGCCAGTAGGCAAAAAGAGGAAGACCCAACATGAAATGGATTGACCCAATCAAGGAAGCCATGGCCCTCAGTTTGCAAGAGCAAGGCTGTTAGCGACAGGATGTTTCGGAGGTCATTCATTCATAGCGTCAACATAAGTCAGAAGAGATTCATTTTGAAATGTGGTGCTGGAGGAGAGTTTTACGGATACCATGGACCACCAAAAAGACAATTTAGTGGGTTCTAGATCAAATCAAGCCTAAACTCTTCCTAGAAGCTAAAATGACCAACCTGAGGCTATCATGCTTTGGTAACATTATGAGAAGACAGGATTTGCTGGATAAGACAATAATGCTAAGAAAAGTTGGAAGGCAACAGGAAGAAGAGGAAGACCTGACATGAAATGGATTGACCCAATCAAGGAAGCCACGGCCCTCAGTTTGCAAGAGCAAGGCTGTTAGCAACAGGATGTTTTGGAGGTCATTCATTCCTAGCGTCACCATAAGTCAGAAGAGACCTGAAGGCATTCAGCAAGCACGTGGGCAAAACGCAGGATCAAGTGCGCGGGACAAGCTACAGCCACAGAGCAATAGGCTGGGCTGGCCTGAACCACATGCAGTAAGTTAACAGTGCTGGAAAACATCCCGCACTGTGGAGCCTTAGATGCTTCGTATGAAGCTGCCCTGTTCATCTCTAGCTCACTACTATCGCTGAGGCTTCTGTAGAGAGAGGTATTTCCTAACACCAGCAGTCAGAGATCCTTGAACTGGACTGCTAGACCTAAGTCCAGTAGCACCTTAGGGACCAACAAGGTTTTTGGCGTATGAGCTCGCTAGCTGTTCTACTACTGACCGACAGGGCTACCCGGAAACTATCTTGAACTGGAATGAATCTGAGATCTTCTACAGGCAAAGCAGAGCCACCCACTCCGCATTCCTATTCCAGACCCTTATTCCAGCAACAGACTCATATTCCCAGCTCCTCTTTGAGATGCTCTGGAAAGCCTCTCTCAGGCAGTAAAACGGGGCCCAGTGCCTGAGAGTCAGCTTCCGTCCTACAGCTGTGTCAATGGGTTGCCACATTCCCTCATAAGCGCCTTTACACGGTCGCTCAGAAGAGGATTTTCGCCAAGCGTAGCTTCTCCCGCTAGGGAAGAAGAGTTGGTTTTTATATGCTGTCTTTCTCTGCCGCTAAAGAATCAAACCGGCTTACATTCGCCTTCCCTTCCCCTCCCTACAACAGGCACCCTGTGAGGGAGGTGGTGCTGAGAGAGCTCTGAGAGAGCTGTGACTAGCCCAAGATCTCCCAGCTGGCTTCTTGGGAAGGAGTGGGGAAACAAACCCAGTTCACCAGATTAGCATCCGCCGCTCATGCGGAGGACTAGGGAATCAAACCCGGTTCTCCAGATCAGAGTCCACTGCTCCGAACCACTGCTCTTAACCACTACACTACACTGGCTCTCATGAGAGAAACCACGAGAGAAGCATGAGAGAAAAAGATGGATGGGGATGAGAGAAAAAGATGGATTCACCCCCTTCATAGAACAAGAGGCTTCCCCTAATTGCTTTGGCCTTCAGGTTGCCAACAGGCCAGGAGAAAAAAATATCCCATCCCTTTAACAAAAGCTTAATGTGCAGAAATGGGCAATGGAAGCTCTTCAAGGCGTAAACAACATCTCCTTTAACCTCAGTTTAAACACGTTTTTTTCTCCAGGCCTGCGGGCGACCCTCCTCGGCCGTTCCCTCACAGGAGTGCCCCAAGCTGAACCACTCGCATCTAAAGCGGGACGCACGCACAAGGGGACGCTACACAGAGGCGCTCGACAAAAGCCCACTCAGGTTCCCCGCACACTTCCACCAGGGCTCAGAAAAGAAGCGGCGCTTTAACCCCGCAGAGGGAAAAAGGAAGAGCTTTGTTGCTCCCGCTTCCTAGGTCCCCACAATACACACACACACACTGCTGGCTGGCTTCCCTCTCCTCTCCACACCCCTGAAGCTTCCGGGCCTCAGAGACAGCTTGCAAAGTCCCTTTTCCGCCTAGGACCCACGCAGGAGTTGCGCAGGAGCAGCCCGCCCCCTGGCGGCCGCGGGCGGCAGCCGGCGACACCAGAAGGCCCCGGCCCGGCTCGCTCCACACCGAGACGGAGGATTTAATCCTCGCAGGGCCAGAGCAAAGGCTGGCTTGGCTGCTGCCGCCGACTACAGGCTCCCCTCTGGCAAGCCTGTGAGGGGCCTTGCTGCAAAAACAAGCAACCTCTCTTCTTGCCGACATCTTTTCAGATAATTCTTGGGGTGGGGAGAAATTTCTGAAAGGGGACAGGCCGCTGATCGCTGTTTCCACTCAGGTTAGGCTGTGCCTTTAAATTGCAGGGGAGGAGGCAGATACAGACGAAGCCTTAGGACAGATGTCCTAGTTGTTGTTGTTGCTGCAGTTTTGCGATGGAATAAATTGCCCACGAAGCTTGCAGGAACTGGAGATTTTAAAAAAGGAAGCTGGACGGGCATCTGCCAGGGCTGGGTGTCTAATTCCACCACGAGTGCTGGCAAAAGCACGCAATTGGGCCTGGGGGGCAGAAATCTACCGCAGCTTTTATTTTACGTTAAAACAAGTTTCTATCCCTAACAGGTCCGTTCTATGCCTTACACCACACAGGTGATGCTTGAAAAAACCCCAGAAACCTAGGGAAGGGGGTCATGAAGGCAGAGCTCCTTGCATGTCCAGTAGCTCCTTGCCCAGCCACCTGTTCCTCCTTCCCAGCTAGCAGCAGTGGAATAAATTATGCAAAGCAAGCCAATACATACATTTGCATAATTTATATTGGTTGTAAAATTCAGCTTTCCAAAAAAAATTTTTTTTTAAATATATATGCACAAAATAGCCCTGCACAAATAGTGTATTCTCTCTTCAAAAGACATTGGATTAAACAGTCACCGTACGCCCCATTCTGATACATCCCCCCCTAAAACAGTGCATCTGAAATTTTAAAATTTGGGCCTCCTTATAGAATTTACCCCTCCCGACGCTGAACTATCTCTCCAGTTGGTGAATGCCTGGACTTTTTGCAACAAATTGCGTGAACGATGCCAGCTGCTGGCATGCAAAGGGACCTTGGGCTGCTGATCCACTGCTAATGCAACACCGGCTCCAGAAAGGGACCACATCAGGGCATCTCAGATCCCTCCCCTAAAACCAGCCAGCTAGGAAAAGAGGTGTGAACAGGAGGGGCCACACCCAGCCAGAAGCATCTCTGTATTCCCTTCTTCTCTGCAGCTTCCAAAGGTAGCAGTTTAGGCGGCTGCAACTCTGATAACTGGGAAAAAAGGCTTTCCACAAGGAGGATCTTCCCTGGAATGTTCTCTCTTTCTTTCGGGGTGAGGGGCCGTGGCTCAGTGGTAGAGCATCTGCTTGGCACGCAAAAGGTCCCAGGTTCAATCCCCGGCATCTCCAGTTAAACGGACTAGGCAAGTAGGTGATGTGAAAGACCTCTGCCTGAGACCCAGGAGAGCCGCTGCTGGTCTGAGTAGACAATATTGACTTTGATGGACCGAGGGTCTGGTTCAGTATAAGGCAGCTTCATGTGTTCATGAGTACTCACTCCACAGGGGGTGGGGTGGCTGCCCTATGGCTTGGGAAGCACACCCCTAAACCGTGGATTCCCCCCTTTGTCAACACCAAAGCTGAGCAAGCCTCTGCTTCTTCCCCTTCTCTCTTGACCGCTCCCGTACCTTACCACGGTGCCCCAGGCCAGCGGTCAAGACAACACTGTGTGTCTGTCCTGCATGTGGACTGGCCCTATCAAGTAACAGCCAGCATGGTGTAGTGGTTAAGAGCAGTGGTTTGGAGCAGAGGGCTCTAATCTGGAGAACCAGGTTTGATTCCCCACTCCTCCATAGGAGCGGCAGACTCTAATCTGGTGAACCGTGTTGGTTTCCCCACTCCTCCTCCTTACACCAGCTGGGTGACCTTGGGCTAGTCACACTCTCTCAGTCCCACCCACCTAACAGGGTGTCTGTTGTGGTGAGGGGAAGGGAAGGTGATTGTAAGCTGGTTTGATTCTTCTTTAAGTGGTAGAGGAAGTCAGCACATAAAAACCAACTCTTCTTCTTCTAATATCAGCTTAAAATTAATGGTGACAGGAAAGGCTAGCTGAGGGGGCACTGCCTTGGACTCTCCCCTTCCCTCTTCTCTTTACCTGCTTTCGCTTTCCTGCGCTTGTGGCAACAGCTTGTGTGCTCCTCTTTGTCCCGCTCTATCAAGTACTCCCCCGTCTGATACTTCCAGCTTTTCTGCCGCCGCCTTTTCTTCCTCTTGACGTGGCCGCTCTCCTCCTCCGCCTCCTTGCGGTCCCATGGCTGCCTGGTGGCCTCCACTTGCCACGGGGGCTCCCGAGTCTTGCTCGGGTGAAGGCTGCCCCTCTCTGAACGAGACCGCTCTCTTTCACGATCTCGGCAGCCCGAGTGCGGGGAGAGCCGGTGAGACTTCCGTAGCCGGCGATGCTTCAGGGACAGCAGGTCCTCGTCCTCGTCGTTCTCCTCGTCCTCTAACAGCAGTGGGACAATCTCGTGGCCGGCCCCATCGCAATCCCCGAGCACGCTGGCGGAAGAGCCCCCGATGCTTCCTACAGGAAAAAGGAAAGAAATTGCTCTGTACAGATCAGTATTAAAGGCTACAGCTATGACCTCAGCCTGGGTACCACTTCCTTTTTTTTTGTGGATTTGGGATTTTTAAAATTCAACCCCCCAAGTGTATGCTTCATTAAACAATCAACAAAAAAGGATGCAAAAGCAACAGCTAATCTTTCCCCCCCTTTATTCAGCCTGAGAAAGAGATCTGTGTAACTGGGAAGTTTGTACACTTCATTCTAAAACAAGTCACTGTCCTGTTCTATGTTTCTTAGGATGCGGGACCAGTGCTGCTACCAAGATGCTCTTGTACAGCATGCTCGCGTGCACTGTCCTATCGCCCACGTTCTTCGACCTGACTACACCTTCCTACAAAGCACGCCTGCTCTCCTCCCAGATCTAAGGAGTCCCTTTGCTCAGCCACCCACCTGACTGGCTTCGCGTCCGGCTGCTCAACACCACAGGGATGAAGTCCCGGAAATTGTTCTTTGCTTTCTTCTCAACAAAAGCTGGGAGGAGGGGAGGGGAGAATAAGAAGAAATATCTGAAAACTAACTGCCGTCTGGAAAAAGATACCGTGTTCTTCACCTGGCTGGCTACATGGGAAGCTACACCAGCATAATGTGCGGGGGAGAAGAAGACACCCACCCACCCCGTCCCCCTGCGTGCCACCCAAAACAGAAGCACACACGGCCTCGACTGAAGAGCCTGGCAAGGGGAACCGATCATGCCATTAGCAAGTGGCCCTGATTACTCCAAGAGCCAGAAATTGCCTGTTTGTGCTGGCACCGTAACGGTGTGCAAACAGGAAAGTTCTAAATCTGATTCATAGGCTTTACCTAATGATACTAAAACAGCGTTGCATTTGAATAAAAACAAGAAGTTCCAGCTAAGCACCTGAGGAAAGTGCCTGTTAATTATCGATTTTTATCGTGCTCTTCCTCCAAGCAGCTTAGGGAGGTGTGCCTGCTTCTCCCCCTCCTACATTCTATCCTCACAACAGCCCTCTTTGAAGGAGGTCAGGCTGGGAAAGTGTGACTGATTCAAGGCTGAGGAGGATTTGAACCCAGCTCTCCCGATCCTAGTTAATGATTACCACATCAAGCTGTCTCTGTTGCTTGCTAGATCTCAGTGACTATGCCCTCTATGACCAGAAGATGTCCGGTCTGCTTCTTATTGAACAACTGGCTAGAATTCTCTGTGTCGTTTTAAAATCCATAGCCCTGCAGACAGATAGGACTAGAGACCCGGTTTTCTTAAAGCTGAAAATGTAGGATGATGCCTTGATTAGGACCCAGACACTCTCCTGTGGACATCCAGCGTGGTGTAGCGGTTAAGAGCAGTGGTTTGGAGTGGTGGACTCTGATCTAGAGAACCGGGTTTGATTCCCCACTCCTCCACATGAGCGGCGGAGGCTAATCTGATTAACTGGATTTGTTTCCACACTCCTACACACGAAGCCAGCTGGGTGACCTTGGGCTAGTCACAGCTCTCTCGGCCCGACCTACCTCACAGGGTGTCTGTTGTGGGGAGGGGAAGGGAAGGTGATTGTAAGCCGGTCTGATTCTTCCTTAAGTGGTAGAGAAAGTCAGAATATAAAAGCCAACTTCTTCTTCTTCTTCTTCTAATGGTTGAAGCCCTGTCCTTTTAGCATTACTCACTCCCAAGGATTGTATCCCCCCCATTTCCAGCCACGTTCTTGAGAGAAGAAGAGTTGGTTTTTGTATGCAGATTTTCTTTACCTTTTAAGGAGAATCAAACCAGCTTACGATCATCTTCCCAACCTCTCCCCACAACAGACACCTTGTGAGGTAGGTGGGACTGAGAGAGTTCAGAGAGAACTGTGACTAGTCCAAGGTCACCAGGCTGGCTCTATGTGGAGGAGTGGGGAAACCAATCTGGTTCTCCAGATGAGCCTCCGCCACTCATGTGGAGGAGTGGGGACTCAAACCTGGTCCTCCAGATTAGAGTCCACCGCTCCAAACCACTGTTCTTAACCACTACACCATGCTGGAGGCAGGCAAAGAGGCATATAAAGCTGGACCGTGGGACTTGCAAAGACACAGGCAATGGGGTCAGCGGAAGACGTTTCTGTGGCCGTAGGACATTTTGGGGAGAGGATGCTGCAGCAAGCCCAGATTTGATTACTGTACCTTCTTCGCAGCTGCGGCCCTGGTGCCTTGGGGATGGCTTGCGGTGCTTGCGCTTCACTCGGAGGCTGCCACGTTCCTTTGTGGAGGCCAACTGGCCCTCTCGCTTGATGTCACGGAGGTCACTGTGATGCTTGCGCCACTGTGGACACCGAAGAGATATGTCGATCAGGGGCAGGTACTCCCTTTGCCAGGCTGCAGCTCAAGGCCACCCTCCAGGTCAAGCGTCAGATGGTACCAATTCAAACAGAACTGAGAGGCCGATCCTACGCCCTAAACACACAGGGCAATAGAGTGCCTCTGAATCCCTGCCGAGTGCTTTAACCTCACCGCTGAGGAATCATAACAAACTGGAGGCTAGAGGAAGAGTATTGCCCTCAGGAAAGGAAAGATCCGAGTCCCAGTACCCCTTCCTTTGGAAATTAAGCATGGCAGCTATGGACTCGTTGCATGGCTGCAGCCAAGTCGCTTCTACCGGTCTGTAACATGGGAATGGAAGAACACTGTCCTAACAGAAATGTCATACAGCTGAGCTACAAAAGCAGTACAGGTTGAGTGCCCCTTATCCGGACATCCGATATCCTGAACGATCCGAAAACCGGACCTCTCAAGCCAGCATTCAGGCAGATCTGCACCACCCGGCCTCTCCTGACTTCTGAGAGGACAGGCACCGTGGATCTGACTCATCCACACCACCCAGCCTCTCCGAAGTCTGGTGAGATAGTTACACCTTTGCTTTCATGGAATCATAGAGTTGGAAAAGACCACCAAGGTCATCTAGCGCAATGCATGAAATTAACAACTACCTCCCCCCACATCCCCAGTGACCCCAACCCTCCCCCCGCCATGCAGGATCCCTCAATCAAAGCACTCCCAACAGATGGCCATCTAGCCTCTGCTTAAAGACCTCCAAAGACGGGAACTCCACCACCCTCCGAGGCAGCACATTCCACCATCCACTTTCTGATGGTTCAATGTACACAAAGTTATTAGAAATATTGTCTAAAATTACACTGAGGCTAGGTGAATAAAGTGCATATCTAAACATACATAAAACATGAAAGAGCCCCATGGCGCAGACTGGTAAGCTGCAGTACTGCAGTCAAAAGCTCTGCTCACAACCCAAGTTTGATCCTGACGGAAGTTAGTTTCAGGTAGCCGGCTCAAGGTTGACTCAGCTTTCCATCCTTCCGAGGTCAGTAAAATGAGTACCCAACTTGCTGGGGGGAAAGTGTAGATGACTGGGGAAGGCAATGGCAAACCACCCAGTAAACATAGTTTGCCTAGTAAACGGCGAGATGTGACGTCACCCCATGGGTCAATAATGACCCAATGCTTGCACAGGGGACTGTGACTACATTTACTTTTGCCTAAAACATAAATTAATTTGGGCCCCGTCCCCAAGATATTACGTATATGCAAAAATTCCAAAATATTCCAAAATCCGAAAAAATCCGAAATACGGACCGCTTCTGGTCCCAAGCAGTCTGGATAAGGGGTATTCAACCTGTATGCGTTCCATTGGCAGAACCCTCATCTGATGTCCCATCTCTCAGTTTGGATTCTAAAATGATGTGTAAAGTCATCCCCGCAAAAGGAATAAACCGTCCTGGAAAGGCTGGAAGGGTCAGAGATATGCAGAAGCATTTGTGGGAACCTCCTCTGGAATTCCTGTGCTCCCCTGCCATCTGACTGCTTCAACATCGCATCAAACTACCACCCAGGAAATTTTTAAAAATAAGAAGCATCTATTTATATAGTCCCCCCTACCCCAGTTTTGCCAATGAATAAAAACAGATCCAAGGGAAAAAGAAAGCTGAATCAAAAAGTCAATCAATTCATTGCAAATAGCTGTTAAGATAACTGTACCCGCCAGAGAAGAGCTCATCAGGAGTGAAATTCTTAACACAATCTTGAGCAAGCTGTGTAGCATGCCACAAAGTTTTCCCAGTTCTACCATAAATGCGGGGATAATTTATCAATTCTCCTGCCTGTTTTCCAAAGCGCGCCTGAGAAATGTTTTCAGCCTACCAGGAACTTCCCGTGAACACCTGTGAGCCCTGGCTTGTAGAGTTTCCTGTCCTTACACCCTCAGTTCCCTTCCAGAACCCCTTGGCCCTGAACTTCAGCACTCAGCAAGGAACTAGTCATAGAATCACAGAATCATAGAGTTGGAAGGGACCACCAGGGTCACCCAGTCCAACCCCCTGCACACTGCAAGAAATTCACAACTACCTCCCCTACGCACGGCCAGTGCCCAGAAGATGGCCAAGATGCCCTCCCTCTCATCATCTGCCTAAGGTCACAGAATCAGCATTGCTGACAGATGGCCATCTAGCCTCTGCTTAAAAACCTCCAGGGAAGGAGAGCTTACAACCTCCAGAGGAAGCCTGTTCCACCGAGGAACCGCTCTAACTGTTAGAAAATTCTTCCTAATGTCTAGATGGAAACTCTTCTGATTTAACTTTAACCTGTTGGTTCTGGTCCGACCTTCTGGGGCAACAGAAAACAACTCAGCACCATCCTCTATATGATAGCCCCAGTGACCCCTGTGTCCCCAACCCTTAGTCTGCTCCCAACCGGTTCGCAGCTCTTTAGCGATCCCTGCTCCCTGTGCTGTTTTCCCACCAGTGCCAGAGGTCGCAGCTGTGTCGCTCACCTTGCGACTGTGTGGATCCTGGCCGCCTGGCTTGCTCGGAGAGTCGGCTTCCTCACCACCTCGGCACTTCGGCCTCTTGTGCGCCGGCCGGTCCAGCTCATCGCGCTGCCTCTTGGGCTTGCAGGGGAAGCCCCCCTCCACTTTGATGTGGGCCACCCCCTTAAGCTTGGCCTTGGGAGGGTCTCTCGAAGCGAGCAGGCACGCAGTGGAGGCGAAGGGCACGTCAGGCTCCACCGGCTCCTTCTTTACGCGGCTGAGGTCCACCTGGTGGACTGGGTGGGCGGGAATATCTGCGCTCGGCTGATTCCAGGATGGGTCGCCCCTCTGGGCCTTGCTCTGGTTCTCCGCAAGCGGCGCTGGCTCGGAGGACGATCGCACACTCGGCCGGCCGGCTGAGGAAAGGTCACAGGCCAGGTAGGTGGTTAAGACTTGGTTTTTTGGCTTGCTGTCCCCGGGGCGCTTGAGGCCTTCCGGGGGAGCTTCTGGCTGGGGGGTGCTCCCGGCTGTGGGATCAGTCTCTGGTCTGTCGCAGCCGTGGCTTGGAGTGAGGACTTTTGAGCCCCTGGAGTCTGGAGGACCGGTCTGAAGAGCTGGCGAGATGCACAAGGGGTTAGCCACATTGGGCAAGGCTGCCTTGCAACCCTTGGCCTGCGAGGGAACTTCGGGGGCCTTCTGGGTTGCCGGGCCAGATTCTGCCGGCTGCGCGCTGGGGAATGCGGCCATCTCCCCTGCCCTGGCTGGCTTGGAGGGGCCCACTTGACCGGGAGGGACTTGCCCGGTGGCTGTCGAAATGCCGATAGAAAGCAGAGGGGTTTGGTGATAGGGCGACCACCCCACCGGCAGAAGCTGAGGACTGGCCGGCTTGCCGTTGACCGAGCATCGGGGGTAAACACTGCCCTGGCCGGGATTCCAAAGAGACAGCTCCTTGGCCGAGCGTAATGGGGGCCCTGGAACGCCTCTGCCGTGAATGACCTGCCGGGGGGGTTCCACCTGGCTGTCTGTGCTGGCGGTACCGCCCTTCTTCCCAGAAGGCGGCCCCGTGTTTCGAGGCTCCCCCTGGTCAACAATGGAAATGGGCTCCTGCTTGGGGAGGTGGCGGGAGTCCCGGCTGGAGCCGACACTGGAGTCTTTGCCCAGCAGCACAGAAGCGGGCACGGGGGTGGCCACCCCCACATAGGTGCCCGGGATGGTACTGATGAGAGCGGTCGAGTTCTTCACCCAGGGGCCCTGCTCCCCGTTGCGCAAGAACTCCGGGAAGATGACGAAGGGCGAGGTGGAGCCCGGCGCCCCCATGGCCTGAGCCACCCGCTGCGACTTGGAGAGGACCGTGGTGAGAAGCGCCTTGCCACTGGTGTGAACCGGGGTCAGCACGGGCATGGGGGGCGTCTTGCGCTGGCTCGGTGGAGGCAGCTTCTGGCGGTTGGACTTGGAGGAGAGGTCCAGGGGCATCTCGCTGCATTCGGGGGGGGAGACCATCTCGCGTTCCAGCTGCGGAGGCGATTTCAAGGGGGAGATGGACGCCAGGACGCCTGGGGCAAGCTGCTCCGGGGCTGCGGGGGCCCGGGTGATCACGCCGGGGCCCGACAAGGGGACAGCGCTCCCGCACGATGCCACCAAGGTGGGGGTGCTGGGCGGAAGGTCCGAGCTGTCGGAGGGCGGGGAAGGGCCAGCGGCTGTTGAGGGGTTGCTCTCTCCCGAAGGGGGAGGGCAGCTCAGCTGGCCCGCGTCCACGGACGTCGCTTTGGAATCCGCGGCCAAAGGTCTGGCCACGGAGAAGGCATAAGAGTACGAATGCAACTCAGAGGGGGCGAGGAGCCCTGGCAGACAGTGGTCTTGCCGGAAGGGGGGTAAGACGGGCAGGGTGAGCGTGGACGAGACCCCGAGTGGGCTCGGAAGGGCGGCCACGCAGCTGGGGGGCGGAAGGTAAACCAGGGGCTGGCTGGGGGCCAAGACGGCTCCCGGCTGGAAGGAGAGGGCCATTTTTTGCATAGCAGCCGTCTGAGATGTAGGGAAACAGACGCTTTTCAAAGTGAAGGCGGCCGGGGTGGAGGCCAGCGTGGTACAGCTGGCGGTGGCGGTAGTCACGGCTGCTCCGGCAGGCAGGGTGCTCTTTTCCCTGCCGGCGTGCTCGCCCTCTGGGGCCTTGGGGCAGCTGAGGAGGATGCTGGACTCCTTCTTCGCAGGGGGCCAAGCACAGTCAGGACCGCCGGCCTCCGGTTTGGTGGGTTCCGCCTCCCCGGCATCCCTTTGGCTGGCATCACCGCCCTTCAAGGGCCTCCTGGCACAGTCCGGCTCGTGGGGCTGGTCCTCAAGCGTGGGCCCGAGCTTCTCCTCCACGATGCCCTCTGCCTCAAACCCCAGGGCACTGCTGCCGCTACTCGAGATTGATGTGAGCTCCACCTGCAACAACAGAGGGAAAGGAGGGCAGTGGTATTTATTTATTGCATTTATATCCTGCCCTTTCCTGGCAAGCCGGGCTCAGAGCGGGTCACAGTATAACCATAAAACATACATTAAAACATACTTTAAAATCCCATACTTCACATTACATAAAAAACAAGATGGCGTTTAATTCTAAATCGCGGCCACTAGACAGAACTGGTTGGCAGTGGGCCCCCAAATCAAGTTAGGGGGAAGATGGGGCTGTTTTAGAGGGGAAGATTTAGAGCTGTTTGTGTCGGACTAGGGCCTGAGAGACTTAAGTTTGAATCCCCGCTCTGCCATGGAAGTTCACTGGCGGGGACAGGGACCTTGGGCCGGTCACACGCTCTACAGCTGAACCTCACTCACAGAGTAGTTGTTGCGAGGTTAAAATGGAAAAGGTGTGGAATGAGACTGTAAAGCTGTTCGGACCCCTTACTGAGAAGAAAGGAAAGGAATATGTTTTAAATAAATACCTGTGCTTTCCCCCCCTAGTAATCCTAAGAGCCTCGTGGTGCAGAGTGGTAAGCTGCAGTACTGCAGTCAAAAGCTCTGCTCACAACCTGAGTTCGATCCCGACAGAAGTTGGTTTCAGGTAGCCGGCTCAAGGTTGACTCGGCCTTCCATCCTTCCGAGTTCGGTAAAATGAGTACCCAGCTCGCTGGGGGGGTAAAGTGTGGATGACTGGGGAAGACCATGGCAAACCACCCCATAAACATAGTCTGCCTAGTAAACGTCGAGATGTGACGTCACCCTACGGGTCAGTAATGACCTGGTGCTTGCACAGGGGACTACCTTTACCATTTTAATCCTAACTACCTTCACACAAAGAAGGTCAATATGTAGGAGAATGAGATGGGGGGGAAATTGCATACGGTCCTCTAGTGAATCCACAGCAGGGACTAGATTTGAACTCCAGTCTTCCAAATCTACATCCTCATCTCTTAGCTGCTATGCTATACTAGGTTCAAGAGAAGAAAACAATTTTTTTAAAAACCACAACCTTTTCCTGCTGGATTGAACTAAAGGTCCACATAGTCCTTTCTGTTTCCCGCGGTTGGTGAATCTCAAGAATGCACCTTGGAAGCACGCAAGTAAAAACATCAAGGCAACAGCTATCCTACATTGGCACCTAGCATTCAGATATAGTGCCTCTGACCATGGAAGGTCCATTTAGCTATCTTAGCCAACAGATGCTGATAGGCCTATCTTCCAAGAACTTGCCGAAGCCTTTTTAAATGCTATCTGCGCTTAGCAACCATCATCATATCTGGAAGACCAGTTAATTTACACACTGATTTGGGCCGACAATCCCTCGATAGCAAAGGCAGCTTGGAAATTTGGTATCAGAGCCCTCCATACTTCCTCACCCTTCAAGGATTAAGGTCTCTTTCCTGTACCAGCTCTGCCGGCCACGCCCCATCACATGCCCCCCTCACCTTGGAAAAGCTGCTGCCAACGCTGAACTCCGGGGACCCCAGATGCTGGGAGCTGCTGGAGTTAGATTCTTCATCAGAAAGTGGCGCTCTCCTGTTGCGGATGTAAAAGAAAACTGGTGAAATCCAGTCATGCCGCATCCTATGCACGTCGGATCCAGAATGCAAAGTGCCAATGCAAAAGCAACTCTCCTCCATCCTGTACCATGGTTGTCAGGTATCTGGCACTAGCAGACATAAAGCCTTTATTGGATGACTACAGACCATAGATATAGCCATAGATATCTGGCACTAGCAGACATATAGCCTATGGTGCTCTAAAGGGCATGCAGCCTGGGAACCTGGCTGAAACCAAAGCCAGCGCACCGGACCCTCCTCTGGGACATTTTGCTTTTCATCGACATTTGCTGCACCAACTCCCAAATTCCTGCTGTGACCCCTTTGGGTCTGGGAGCCCAGCTTTCGAAATTGTACCCTCAAGAATACTGGAATCAAGTTACAACACCAGAACATGGCAGGTAAATCCAGGGAGGGGGTGCTGTGGTTTGAGTGATAAAACACAGGCGTCACATGCAGAACACCCCAGGTTAAAACCTTAGCATCTTTAATAGAAGTATCTCAGGTAACAGAAGGTGTTGGGAAAGACCCCTTTCTGCCTGAGACCCTTAGAGAGCTGCCATCGTCCCTAGAGAGCCAGCGTGGTGTAGTGGTTAGGAGCAGTGGGCTCTAATCTGCAGAACCGGGTTTGATTCCCCACTCCTCCACATGAAGCCTGCTTGGTGACCCTGGGCTAGTCACAGTTCTCTCCGAACTCTCTCAGCCCCACCTACCTCACAAGGTGAAAGGCAATCATAAGCTGCTTTGAGATTCCTTAAGGTAGTGAAAGGTGGAGTACAAAAACCAACTCCTTCTTCTTCCTCCCTGGCTTTCCCTCTTCCATAATATTAGCATTCAAGGGCAATGAAGTTGATGGGTAATAGGTAAAGGACAGACAAAAGGAAAACTTCTATACTGAGAGCCAGCGTGGTATAGTGCTTAAGAGTGACGGGCTCTAGTCTGGAGAGCTGGGTTCAATTCCCCACTCCTCCATATGAAGCCTGCTGGGTGACCATGGGCTAGTCACAGTACCCTCTGAACTCTCTCAGCCCCACCTACCTCACAAGGTGTCTGTTGTGGGGAGAGGAAGGGAAGGAGGTTGTAAGAAGAAAAAGAAGAGTTGGTTTTTATATGCCGACTTTCTCTACCACTTATGGAAGAATCAAACCGGCTTACAATCACCTTCCCTTCCCCTCCCTGTGAGGTAGGTGGGGCTGAGAGAGCTGTGACCAGCCCAAGGTCACCTAGCTAGCTTCATGTATAGGAGTGGGGAAACAAATCCAGTTCACCAGATGAGCCTCAGCCGCTTATGTGGAGGAGTGGGGGAATCCAACCCAGTTCTCCAGATCAGAGTCCACCACTCCAAACCACCGCTCTTAACCACGACACCAAGCTGGTTTGAGTCTCCTTAAAAGGTAAGAGAAAATCGGGGTATAAAAACCACCTCTTCTTCTTCAAACAACACTGCGCTGCCCGGGCCACTGGTCGGTCTCAGTGGAGTGCAGCCTCCTGTAGTTGTGTGAACCTCAGCTTGGTGAGGGGGGAATGAATGTTTCTCAGATTCAAAGAGCGGGCTGAGTGTCCAAGTTCAGACCAGACATTCTGAATTTTCCAGATTTCAAATCCGAGGGGCCCTAGTCTGGGAGCACCCGAAGCTACAAGCATTTCTGAAGCTAAGCGGGTGTGGACTCCATTAGTCCTTTAGATGGCAGATCTCCAGGAACTCCACAGAAGAGCCCAATACAGGTCTAACAAACAATTTTTTAAAATCCAGTTCTGAGATTTGGGTCAGGATTCAACGTCGAAATCGGGTTTTACAAAACGCATCTTCATTTCTGAAGGGTCTTTTCATGCATTTTTATGACAATGTCAAACACCAACTTGCCAATTTCGATAACTCTGTCATAACTTTGCTCCCCCAGACCCTGACAAGATCTGTCAAAAAGGATGATCTTGGGGGGAAAAACTGATTTGACTGGGGAAATGTCAATTTAAACTTTGGTACGCTCGAAAATTGCCTCTCCCACATTCCTTCAAACTCACAAACTGTAGAAACAGACTTCCCTTCCCCAGCCTCCCGTCCCGCCGTTTCAGCTTTACAAAGAATCCAGGGGCCTCTCTCGAAGCAACTGCTTGAACCCTTTCTCCCGGACACGCACAGCCTGCACGCACGCACCTCACCTCTCTTCGTTGAGTCCGCACATGCGAATCCGCTCGGCACCGGTCCAGTTATGCACCCCGTTGTAAAGAGGTGCTGCAGAGATCATGACAGCCACTCGGCACCAACCAGACTCGGTCCTGTCAGGGGCTCCGCCTGTCAAACCAATATAAAGCATTAGGGCAGTATACGCAGTGCACGCTTGTTTTGAGCATAGGAAGCTGCTTCATAGCGAATCGAATCAATAGTTCATCCAGCCCTGTTTTTTTCTGCTCTGACCGGCAGTCTCTCATGCAAGAGTGTTTCCTGGCCCTTCTATCAGAGATCCCTTGACTGGGGACTCAACCCCGGTGCCTTCTGCATGCAAAGCGCGCATTCAGCCACCGAGCCACGTTTTCCTCTGCACGCTACCAAGAGGCAACTTGGACAGATCAAATGCAAACTAGGAAGGAAATGGCGCACGAGGGGAGTATCCACATCTAGCTAAGGCAGGACACTACTATGCACGAAGGGTGGGGTAAAACAGAGCTCTGTCTGAGAAGGAATGTCAAGGGAGAGAGGCAAAGGCTTGCAGTTCCTGCCCCCAAGGGGCCCTAAAATGGCAGTTGGAGGGAAAAGCCTCCAGCTGAATGTTTTCTGGTTGCTGTTGTTGTTTAAGGAGCCATTATCTATCAGGAAAGGGTTCCAAAGACAGCTCTGCAAGTCAAGTTGCCGGTGTGGGAAAGGCGAAGGCTATTCTTGAGCAAAGCAGCGCGAAAGGTCCTCTGATTTCCACAAAGAGCCGCTAATGCCGGTACAACAATCCGAAGTAAGAAAGGAAATGGCAGAAGCAAAGAGAGAGGTATCCCAGCCAAGTGTCAGCAGCAATACCCACCAACCCTGTGCGTTGCATCATGAGTCCAGGACTTTCAAGGTAATACGTTTACGGTCCTAAGGGGCTTGGAGGCAGAGAATGGGGAGAGAAGACCAGAGTCATGCAGAAAGGACCCGTCCCTTACAAAAGCTAGTACCGTCCGGCCTCATAGAGGAAGACTTGTGGGATCGGGGAAGGGTAAAAAACAAAACAGCAAAGCCCTGTGCTTAATGGAAGGACCGTCAGAAGAGAAGCAGAGCGCAGATGGGGCAGAATCCCTGCGGACCGAAACGAAAGATGCCAGAAGCAGAGGACGCGGCTGCAGGAGCCTCGCCTTTGCCGAACGAGAGAGCGAGGAAGACGGGGTCAGCGGCGGAGGCAAGAAGGCCCCGAGAAGGATGCAGCCACAGAAACGGACATTGTTAAGTGCATTCTTTTTTTCCCAGGGAGGATGTGGGACGTTAGCCAGACAGAAGCATTCCCAGGGAACAGAGGGAGGGAAGAAAGAAAAAAAAAAAAGGGAGAGAGGCAAAGGAGCCCTGCCAGTCGGGAGGACGGAACCCAGGGATTCCAAGTGGGGGAGAAGAGAGAGAGGAAGAGAAAGAAAAACACACACCCCAGATCAGGGCAGTGCGAGAACAAGTTCCCCAGGAAATTACGGGGAGTTTCCTTCTGGACAGGAGGCGAAGGGGGAGGTGCCAGGAGCAGAGAGAATTCCACAAAGGAATTTGCCGAAGCCCCGGCCCACCCGGACCGGCAGCTGTCCTCGCCACCGGCTGGGCGCTGCGATAGGCGGCCGGGCGTGCAGGAAACGGCTCGGAGAGGCAGGTAGCTCCGCCGCCCCGAGGCTGGAAGCCGGCCACGTCTCTCGCACGGCCCACAATAGTTCCTGTCAGCCATGTGGCTTGGCAAGCCCGGCCAGGAGCTCTACAGGAAGGTCTCCGGAGCGTCTGATCCCTGAAACGAGAGCCGTGTGGATGTGCCTTGAGACGGAGAGGATGGGCACGTTAGGGGAAGGGAGTGGGGGGAGAGCAGGCCCTTGCACCCTCCTTTCCTAGAGGAGACAAACCTGACAAATGTGAGGGAGGAGGAGCCACTCCAGACAGTCTGGAGGAAAAACCGCACCGGCCCTTCTGTTATTTCCTGCTCCTCGAGCCTCCCGTGGCAACAGGGGCGCAAGGCAAAGTCCTGTGTACAACCCCTTGGAATTCCCAGTGATTTCAAAGTCGCTTCCTGGGGAGCGAGTGGACACGGGGGTGGCACCCTAAAACAGCAAGTGCTCAACCTGCGGGGTCACCCCAATTCCATCCTAAACAGCAAGTGCTCAAACTGCGGGGTCACCCCAATTCCATCAACGCCTTAGCAATGGAGTTTGTCACATGGGAGTTGCGTGCAGAACCAGCAGGAAAGGAGTCAAGGCAGTCAGCTCCCCCCACTTATTCTTTCTTCTCTGCTTCAGAAGAAGCCAAGTTTTAATCCTTCAAGATGACCTTCATCGGGCCTCAACTTAACCTAACCTCTTCTTGCCGCAAAACCGGCACCACCAGCATCAAGCTCCCTGGTTCTGTATCTCAACAGATTTGCTCTAGAAGTAATCCATGCTCCATCAGAAAGATAGTCCTCTGGAATCCTGCATTTGGTTCTGAATCCTGAAGTTCAAGTGGGACATTGGCAAAATGGATGGGGAAATGGCTTATCCAGAGGATAAGCTCAAATGAGTACTTCACTTAAACCTTTATGAGCTACGCAGCAATAGGCAGGCTAACTCTAATTGAGGTGGGACAGCCTTGCTGCAAAGAGGAAGAATTCCTCCCCCACACACACACACACACACTCACATTCACCCTTTCTAAAGACTGGGTTGTGTGCTCAATCTCAGTGGAAGATGAAATACTCAACCTGAAAACAGGGCTGTAGCAACAGCTGAAAGGAACCAGTCCCAAGACAAAGTCTGGAGAAACACCTTGTCTGCGTCACTAATGCAGAAATCCATCAAAAGCCCAAAGATTTGTGGAGATGGGAGTGCTGAACTTGACAAAGGTTTCTCCTCAAAAAACTCAGTTCCCCTCTTGCAAGTGGAGCACTGACCAGAGTCAGGAAACAGCACTGTGGTCTGTATGTGTCCAGCCTTATAAGTGATGGCACGGGCACTATCCAATAGGCATCATTCAACACCTGCACAACCACATTCCAGACAACGCTCCAAATTGCATTGCTGCCAACACCACGGAATTGCATCGGGTAGACCAGAACCAATCACACCCTTCCAGTATGGCCTTCCTCCTAGGGATGTTATACAGGTAAAATGGGACGATCCTCATGTATGCCACCCTGAAGTTCTTGAAAAAGAAGGATGGGATACAAACATGATCAACTGGGAAACTATTTGGAAATCCTTCCTACCCCCTAAACTTTTTCACTCCAAAATTCTATGAGCTCTCTGAGGGTTCGGCAGGCCAATTTCCCCTCTGCCTCCCCCATATGACTCCAACTATTCCCATAATTCCATGTAAAATATTATATTAAGTTCTAATGAAGTTCTTGGGGGGAGTCTTTTAGCTGGTTAATTTCCAAATTCGTATTTTTCTGCACACCTGGCAAGGGCCTACAGTATGTGGATACCCCAAATTGTACATAGCTAGCCTAGTTTAGGGGTTTTCATAATCGGCACAGGGGCCTGCCAATTTACTATTAGGTGTCGTGGTAAGGAACCCCCTACCTTTAGACCAGATGCCTTAGGTACGAGCGAAGTAAGAACCCACATCCTCCTGAACAATTATTCCGCTGCATAAGTGATCTTAGTGTCATCTTTTGTCTATATCCAAATAACAAAATCTGGGTTCTAATGCTTAAGAATCTAAAATAGAATACAGAAAGCTATCACTGTTCCCTCCAAGTTAGAATTTTTTTCTGATTTCAACCCATCGCTTCTTGCCATATCTTCAATGCACGAGACGCAAGACAGACAAACATCAGTGAACCATCAGTGGGGAGGGGCTGTGGCTCAGTGGTACAGCCTCTGCTTGGCATGCAGAAGGTCCCAGGTTCAATCCCCAGCAACTCCAGTTAAAGGGACTAGGCAAGTAGGTGATGTGAAAGACCTCCACCTGAGACCCTGAAGAGCCGCTGCCAGTCTGAGTAGACAATACTGACTCTGATGGACCAAGGGTCTGATTCAGTATAAGGCAGCTTCATGTGTCCTATTTTCCTTCCTATAAGGCATGAAGGGGATTCTCTGCTGATGGGTCTAGACAGACTCTGAAGGGTGCAAGCAGGTGGAGGGAAACACATGCGGGGGGGGGGGAGAGGAGGAGCTCTCTAGATTGAGGAGTCTGGAGCTAGCGGGCAGAAGAGGAGAAATAAAAAGACTGGGTTCTCTTGCCTACAGAGGCTGGGAAGGCTTCTCCCATGAGATGGGATCTGAGAGATAAGGAAGGAACAAAATGGATGGGGTTCATGCTAGGAAAGACCTGAGATAGAGAAGGAAAGCACCAACAGAGACAGTTATTTAGGTGTCTGTGCATTCAGAAAAGCGGGGTTTGGTCTGAGCATTCAAGAAAGGGCAGGACACCAAAATCTGAGCCGTAAATTGCCAATCACGAGCCGGGGTGACTGCACCCTTTGATGCAATTTAGCAAACCAGTTAATCTCATTGTCTCGCCGGCTCCTCCTCCAGCACCCCTCCAACTTTCAAACAACGTCCGCCTCTAAAGCTCGAGCTTCCCAGCCCCGGCGTGCAGCGACTGGAGCTCGCCAGCTGTCCCTTTTGGAGGACGTATATTCTCCTGTGCCACGGGCAAAGGGATTTCGCAGAGAGAGCACATGACGTTACAGCTTTGCTACCGAATCCGAGGGGTACGAGATGCCTTGCCTGGGCTGCAATCCTGCCTTACGAGTTCACCCGAAGACCAGATACGTTGACTCAGCAAGCCAAGCCCCAAACGGATGCCTGCTTGCCCAAAAGGCAGACAGAAGGACTGGCACTAGACGGAACGCCAGTACTAGACGGAACGCCGGCATTTATTTAGCACTTTCAAGCACGTCACAGATTATTGCACTAATCCTTACAAACAACTCTGTAACGTAGGTCAGAACCTCACGTGGCGGCTGGCGGGGGAGACAGACTGAGAGACGGCGCTTTACCTGAGTCCACCTAACAGAGGCATGATGGAGGTAGGACTTGAACTCTAGACTTCTCAGTGTACCTCTCAGTCTGTAAGCGACTGCACAGGTCCCTCAGACCATCGCGGTTCAAAAGCTGATGTCTAGATATAGGTTCCATGGCAACACTTTGGCTCACATTCAGACCAAAATTACAACACTGTTTGAAAAAGGGTCTAAAACTTTTGTGGTGGTGGAAAGTGCTGTCAAGTTGCAGCCAACTCAAGGCAACTCCGTAGGGTTTTCTAGGTAAGCAATAAACAGAGGTGGTTTGCCGTGGCCTGCCTCTGCGTAGCAACCCTGGACTTCCTCACATCTAAGTACTGATCAGGCCTGCACCCGCTTAGCAGCTGAGATCTGAGAAGTCTGTGCTAGCCTGGACCATCCTGACGGGGTTCTCAAACGCTAACCCAAATAATCTTTTTAAAATCCTGCAGGGGTAATAGATTCTGAATGAACCTGTATCATCAGTGGCTACTACCCCCCAAAAAAGTTTACATTGACATCTCTGCTTTTGCCCTTGCAAGCCGCATTAACAGTTAAAAGCAAGATGGATTACCAGCCGTTTCTTATGGGTTCCCAAGTCGTTGGGTCTGCCACTCAGATGAAGAAAGAGGTTTCTTTCCAGACTACTATCTTTTGACTGTCTTTGATGGTCACTTTGTATGCAAACAAATAGCCTCCCAAACCAGAGTGTGTATGGCAGTAGCAACCTCCAAACCACTTGCCAGATTCGCGCCCCACCAAAAGACAAACACCCACCCACCACATCAGGACTAAGCATAGTTTACAAATCCAGCTAACAAAGATGATCTCAAAACTTTAGCAATAAAAAAACCCTGCAGAAATTATCCTATCGAGCAGTTATAACGTTTTAGGCAACTGCTTGTTCAAAGGTTGCAGGAAGCCAATCTGGCCCAGAGCAAAAGCCAGAACAAAACGAGGTGAAAGTAACTGAAATTTCTCGCCAGCACCATCTCTCTCAGGGAGCTCAAAGCAGAAGGCGGGGGGGGGGGGGGGTTATCATTTTGGTCACTTTCTTACCAGTACTCCGAACCAGCCTACTTTTACACCCCTGTGTAACACCTTTTATTAAGGCCAACCAAAACAACACACAACAGCATGCAATTTTTCTAGTTGTCCAGAATTCTTTATCAGGCTGGAAGTTTTAAAATATGAAAAGGCGGGGAGAGGAGAGATGTTTCAGCCCATTATCTTACGGCCTTTTGTCTGCATCCTGAGTAGAATGCTACACAGGCTTGAGCCGAGCAAGGGCTCAGCGTGGCATAGCGCCTCCGAAATATATACCGAATACTGCTCTTTCACCACTAAACAACCACAGATCAAGGCCAACGCAACAACCAGGATTCCTAAGACAGAGGAAGCAATCAACCCCTGTACTTCTTTTGGAAGACCACCACACACTGTCGACACACAAGCAGCAAATTTGATCTATAAATAATTCCAGCAACCCCTTCCAACCAGCTTTGAGGGTAGGGGGTTTAGCATCCAGGCCTCAGGGTGGAGGTCCCCTTCTGAGTCCAACTCTCCTTTCTCTACTGTCTAACGTGGCCAGTACCTACATCACAACCTGCCCCCCCCATTCACGCCAGGAAGATCTCTACCCGCACACCTGCTTCCCCCCCCCTTTTAAGCGTGCGCAACCAGGACAATGCGCTCCAAGCATGCGGAGACAATAACCCATCCTCACCGAAGCTAGGCTCTCTTGCGAAGTTTGCAGCGTCTCCCCCCCCTCCCCAGTTAAGCTTCCCCCCTGGCAGTGGGCACAGCGACCCGTTTGCTCGCTGCAGCCTGGGAGGGAAGCCTCACTGTGGAAACCTGTCGCAGCTGCAGATTAGCATCACGTTTTGGGCTTTAAAAAAAAGAAAAAAAGAAAAAGGCACACAGGCAGCCTACAAAAGGCTGGGAAACCCTCTGCCAGACCGCTTTGAAGAAGAAGGGAGGGGGACCCAGCCGCCTCCCTGCCCAAAGCCAGGATTGTCCAGGCGATGACGCGATGCCTGCAGCACATCCCCCACCCCCATTTGAGCTTCAAAAAAGTCCCATCCCTCCACTCCCCCCCCTCCTGCCACCGCCAGGCTCCGGTTTTCTTGGCAGGGTGAAACTACACGACAGTAAACATGCAAACGCTCTCTCCTCTGGGCGGCTGCCATTTGTGGGGCCAACCTGGAGGCGGAGGTGACTGGGGGTGGGGGGGCTAGCTGGCTAGCGGTCTCCCTTTCGCCTTTCACCTGGCCGGCCCAAATCAGCTGGGTTTCTCTGCCCAGCCCCAAACCTCTCTCTGCGCTCCCCCCCCCCTTTCCCCTGGAGCTCTGAACGCAATCCCAGCCCTCCCCCCCTCCTCATTTCCCCCCTCTGCCGTGCAACCCACCCAGGCATCCCATTTTTTAAAGGGCAGGCCCATCTCGCACGGCTTTCCCAGCGGATCCGCCGGCTCCGAGAGGTACCAAGGAGGGGCATCTCTGCTTGACCGCCCCCACCCCCCCCACCCCCCTATGGCAAAAGTTGCCCCAGCCTTCCGGAAAAGGCAGCGACCGTCTCTCAACCCCCCCAGCCCCCCCCAACACCACCCGCCTTGTGCAGATGTGGCATGGGATGCCTGGGTTCTCCGGCCACGCCGCCTGCAGCCAGCGGCCCATCTCCATCCTCCGCCCGTCTAACATCGGGCCGCTCCCGCTCTCCTGCAACGGCGTCGCGTCGGCTCTCCTCCCTGCCTGCCCCCGCACGACGATGCAGGCCGCCTCGCCCGTCCCCCTCGGGGCCGTCCCGGGCATGGCCCCGGCCTCCCCGGGGGAAGGAGGCGGCGGCGAAGAGCCCCGAGGCCGCCCCGAAGGCAGCGGACGGGTCGGGAGCCGCGCGCGCTCCCCCTCCGCACGGGGGGGGTGGGCGGCGGAGGGGCCGTCCCATCGACTCGCCCCCAGGCCGCGTGCGGAGCGCGGCACGCGGGGAGGTCTCCCCGGCTGGCCCCCGCCACCCGCCCCGCGCCCGAAATCGGAAAGGACGGGACGGGCATCTCTGCTCGGGCTTCCCCCCCCCCCCCAGTGCAAAGGGCGCGACGTGCGTCCTCCCCCTGCCGTGCAAAAAAAAACAACCCCCCCCCAGCGCTACCCTTCTCCTCCCCGAAGGCCGCAGCGAAGGGGGATCTCCCGGGGCCGTCGGGCCGTCCGTCCGCTCCGTCGATGGGAGGAAGCACGCAGGCAAGGAGGGGCGAGGGGACGAGGTGGGGGAGGGAAACAGGCGCCTCGCCCGTCGAGGGCGCTTTTTGTTGGCGGCGGGGGGGGCGAGACGAGCAAGTCTCCCTCCCCGTCGGGGATCCCCGCAGGCGCTGCAGGCGGCGCCCGGCCCTCCTGTCACCGTCCTGTCCTGGAC
The DNA here is from genome assembly GCF_029931775.1 of Euleptes europaea. Taxonomy (NCBI): domain Eukaryota; kingdom Metazoa; phylum Chordata; class Lepidosauria; order Squamata; family Sphaerodactylidae; genus Euleptes; species Euleptes europaea. The sequence continues at coordinate 20,224,447 of NC_079324.1, read as the reverse complement.
GGGACCTCCGAGAAGAGCGGGGCTGGGGGGAGGCCCGCGGTCCGAGGCCCGCTCCCTGTTTCCATGGAAACCCCACTCACACGCCGGGGCCCCCTCCCTCCCTCCCCCCCCCCGATGGCGCCGGAGGGGGGAGCGGGCCCCGGAAAGGGGGGGGAGCGATTCCACGCACCTGCTCCCGGGGCGGGCCCCCGCCCGGGGAGAAAGACGGCTCGCGGGGCGGCGGGCGAGCCCGAGAGGGGCCGGGGCGGCGGAGACGGGGCGGCGGGGCCGGCCGGCCAGCCAGCGAGACCCGCCGAGCAGCGGCGGCGGCGGCGGCACTGGCAGCCCGAGTGCGAGGACGAGAGCGAGCCGCGGCCGCCGCCGCCGACTGCTGCTGGCTTGCCGCCGCGGGGCCCGCCGGGAAGTGTAGTCCGGCCGCCCGCCCGGGCCCCACGCCCACCCCGCCCGGGCCCGGCCCCGCGGACCACACCTCCCAGGCTGCACCGCGCCTGGCCCTGCCCGCACGGGGAGGGGAGGGGGGGCTTCAGAGCCAGCCGAGTCCGGAGAAGCGATCGGAGGGAGGGAAAAAGAGGGGGGGGGAGAGATGAGAGGGGGAGGGGCTTTGCGCCCTGCCCGAGGAGGGGGAGGGGCTGGGCGAGGGCGGGGGGCAAGGGCGGCGACCGTCCTCCACCCGAGGGGAGGGAGGGAGAGAGATAAGAAGGGGTGGGGAGGAGGAGGAGGAGGCGGCAGCTGCCCTTAGGCTGTGCCCCCCCTTTTGCCCACGGCTGCTTGTTCACACGCACAGAACAGCCCTCGGGTGGGCACCCCTCTCAGAGACTCATTAGCCCTCCCCATCGATGAGGTCACGGGGACCGAGCATGAAAGGCCGGGGTGGGCTGCGGGGGGGGGGAGTACACGGAGCCTTCGGGATGTGCGTGCGTGTGTGTGTGCTATTTGGGAAGGGGAGGGTCTCCCGCGGATGAATTCGGCCCCTTCCCGAGAGGCTGTGGGGGGGGGGGGGAGAGAGAGGGACAGAGAGCTGCGAGAAAGTGGGGCGCAGAAACCCCGCGTGGGCTCCGGGGCGGTGGGGAGGAGGTTCCGGGGCGCCCGGCGGTCCGGAGCCGGCGGCGCGGCGCAGAGGTGCGCGCTCCTCCTCTCCCGGGCCGGCCCGCGAAGGCGGGCGAGCGCGCCGCTGCTCCCGCCCGGCGGTGCGCCGACGACTCCGGGGGAAGGGACGGCGGCGCGCGGGGGCGGGCGGCGGTACCTGGCGCAGCCCGAACGGCTCTGGGCCGGGGTCCGGGTCCCGCACCTGCGGTGGGCGGCCGTCCGTCCGTCCGTCCGGGCGCCCCCTCGGGGCCGTGGCGTAGTGCGGCGTCCGAGCCTGCCCGCCTGCCTCCCTCCCTGGGCGGCGCAAGCCGTGATCAGCACCGGCGCGCCCCGGGGAGCGGTTGGCCTGCCTACCTCCTTCCGTCGCCTGCTCGGCTCTTGGGGATGCGGCCGGAGGGAGGCGCCCCAGCCCGGCCGGAGGATCGCCTGCCGGGCTTGACCCCCCCTTCTCCTCCTCCTCCCCCCCCGCGGCCCGCCGCCCTCCACCTACCTCGCCGGCCGCGCTCCCGCCCTCCTCCTCCTCCTCCTCCTCCCCGCCGTCCGTCCGTCGGTCCGGGGCCGCCCGCCCCTAGAAGTTGCTCGAGCCTCGAAGGCCGCGATCGCCGGCCAGGCCCGCCGCCAGTCCCACCACCAGCAGCAGCGCAAGCGGAGGGGGGGGGGCCCACCGCGCCGCCCTGCTCGGTCCGGCCCCCCTGTGGGCCGTCTCGGCGAGCCCGGCTTGCCCTCCCCTGGGCCCGTCGGCCTCGCCGCTGCCCAAGGCCCTCCCCTCGGCCCGGCCGGGACCCTCCTCTCCCTCCCACCCACCCAGGCCACGGGCGGACTCTCGCCCCCTGCCCTGACCTGGCGCCACCCCCGCCTCGCCCGGCCGTCTAGGGCTGCGGGGGCCCCCTGCCCCGCTTTCCCTTTTCTGCCCCGCTGACAGCTCCCCGGCCCCCTGGGCACAGACCTCTCCCCCCCCCACCACCACCCCAATGCCCTACCTCCGTGCCCCAATCGCAACCACACCAACAAATCCTTCGGTTTCAAGCCGGTTCTCCTCTGTATGGCTAAGATCCTCTGCCGGGGTCCTTCTTCCTTGACTTCCTCTGAGCGGAGGGACTCTTCCCCCACCACACACACACACCCCCCCACCTGGCCGGCAAGAATTCCTCTTTCTAGTCCCACACCCTTATTTGGGGCTCCCGAAACTTTGCCACTCTGCCTTTCCCGGGAGGCTGCAGGGAGCATGGCTTTTCGTGGAGTCCCCCCAATGCATCTAGGATTCATTGGCTTGCAGCAAGGATCCTGAATTTAAGAGGAACACGTTATATGACAATATTGCATTTTTTAAAAAAAAAATCTTTATTTTATGTAGCCTTATAATCCCATGATTTCCTAGGAATAACTTTGCATGGGGTTTGTTGGAACTGTGGTCAATAAATCCCTGGAACAGGACTGGCAAACTTTAAGTCATGGTCCTCGGTTTTCAGAAGAGATTGGCTTCCTCCAGCCCTCTCTGCTCTTGCTCCGTCTCTCCTGACGCACCCTTTCTTTCTGTGAATTCCTTCCCTTGTTTCTCTTCTCAGTTCTCACTTCTGTTCAGACGCCTGTGGGAAAGCCCACTTAAGATTCCTGACCTGGCCCCATAATATTAAAGATTCTCTCCGCTGTTTAAAATCTGTAAAAACCGGACAGGGTTTAAAGGCTGCAGGAAGTGAGTTCGCCAGCTTCGTTTTAAGCTGCCTACACAAGTGAGTATTGTCAAGCGGGGCTAAAGTGATGCTGCCTATAGTTAAACCTCCATTACCTCCTCTGCCTCAAGTGAGGGATGCCTCTTTGCAAGACCCCTGTCCCCCGAGGGTGAGTCCTTCTCTTACCTCTGGTTCACCCTTCCTCTCTAAATGCCCATGTGTGTGCTCAGTTGCCATCAGTGGTGTATCTTGTCAGGAAGGTGCCCTCTCAGCCACCGTAGCAGCTGTTTCCTCTGCCAGCCCTAACTGCCGATGTTTGAACATCTGAACCTTCCTAACAGGAATGACCGTGGTGCAGCTGTTGGCCAAAGTGCCTGGGATGTGATACTGCAAACTCCTCTTTGTTTTGCACAGTGAAGCATCCTCACTTGGTCCCCAACTCAAAGTAACGTTGTTAAATTGGAGGGAAAGAAGACTGTAGTTCAGGTTCCGGCATTTGCTTCATACTACACTGATGAGCGTCAGTTGGAGGCTCGGGAGGTGGTCAGCACACGGCTGAGGTTTTGCAGCTGCACCAGAGGAACGGGCCTGAAGGTAACTGCGGGAGTAATCGACCCTTGCGGCCATATTGCTCATAAGTGCTCAGTGGTGCATTTCCCTACCAACTGTATGGGTACTGGGCAAAAATGGGCCTGAAGAACATAACTCCCTCTCTTGGTGTATAACATGTACCAGATAAAACTCCTTTGCCCTTGAAGTCTCAGATGCTGGTTCTTCCTGCTGTAGGGATTCCATCTCTTGAGGATATCTTGGGCTTAGTTCAAACGTTGCACGGCTTCCATTTAACAGCCCAGACCGTGGATTGAGCCTCCAAGTATGAAAGCAAACCTGGGTTTAGAACTCCTTAGTTCAAACATCGAGCCAAAGCACAGCTTCCATTTAACTGCCCAGCCCACGGCTTGAGCCTCCAAGTGTGAAAGCAAACCTGGGTTTAGCACTCCTTAGTTCAAACGTTGGGCCAAAGCACGGCTTCCATTTAACAGCCCAGACCATGGATTGAGCCTCCAAGTGTGGAAAGAAACCTGGGTTTAGCACACCATGGTTCAAACATCGAGCCAAAGCACAGCTTCCATTTAACTGCCCAGCCGGCGGCTTGAGGCTCCATGTGTGAAAACAAACCTGGGTTTAGCACTCCTTTCGTTTTTCATCTGCTCTGCATGTTGAACAGAGCTGCTTTTTTGCTTTCATTTTGCTTCTGCCTGGCACTCCCATTTCTACAGCACAGAAGCCTCCGGAGTTGGAGCGACATCTATAACTGAGTTTTGCCAGTTAAGGCATCGCACCAGAGCGCACCAGAGCACAGTTGGCATCAAGCATGGTTGCAAACCCACTTTAAGCCCATGCTTTGTGAGTCTGGTTTCCGGGCAGGTTCCAAACTGTGGTTTTAACAGTTGAGCATCACGGCAGGCTGTAGTTAACGTCCTTAGGGAGTTTGGTGTGATGTCTGAATAGAGCCTAAGAGCATGTGCCAAGAAAGCCCTTGTTCACCCCATCTGTAATATGGGGGTAAGAATACTGGCCTACTGTGCAGGGCCGTTGTGAGAATAACTGGTATAATATCTGAAGAGTATTTTGAACACTATAAAAATGGCAAGAAATTATAGAATTGATAGGAGGCACACAGTTGAACAATATCACCATCTCGATGGCTATACTTGCTGCTCTCCGGTCATAAAGGAATGAAACTGCAGTGACCCTTCTTCCGACATAAGGAAAATGTGAACATGGCTGGCCCAAGAGAACAGGACGTGCACTGTGCTGCAGAAGAATGTATAGGCTGAGCAGAGTGGGGGAATGAGAAGTGGGGGACCTGATGCACGGCACATGACTGTGTATATAAATACTAGTAGAGAGAAGATGGGTCTGGGATGACACAGGTGAGCCCTTCAGTCTGACCTTACTGGAGATTTCACATTCTGATCAGCCAGATCTAAAGGGCTGATTCACACGTCTCCACATTTGACTAGCATACCGCTGGAGCCAGTTCACATGTGCATGTTCATTACTTGATGGGAGGCATGCACAAAATGCTACAACTTACACCATCCACTCACAGTGCTTTTTAATGGAGGCAGTTGTGTGTTTCAAGGGCACATTAATGAAACCATGATATCCATTGATGTATGAACCACTGCTTGGTGACTGGCACGTTCCAAGAGCACTGTTTCTTGTTCGCCTGTAAAACAAGAAATGTGCAACTACTGTATTGTATCTCTGTTTTGAATATGATAGGAGTGTTGCTTTTATTATGAACAGAAAATAGAAATGGTTTCAGAGGAAAATGGAAAAGCATAGTTCAGGTTCTCAAATTATTTGAGTTCTGTCCTACAGTGTTCTGTGAGTGACAGCCCACAATTGAAAGTTGTGTGGCCATGCACGGCATTATTCAAGTACGCTTTGTGTGAGTCAGTCCCTAAACTATGGAAGTTGACCCAAAGGGCAGCAGGGCAGTCTACATGCAAAACTGGATTGTTGGTGCAGTGTCTCATACATTTCTGCCTAAGGTGAGGGAGAGGGGAAGATGCTCTCAGCAAGAACACTAAAAGGCACACCAAACAGTAGATGTGATGAGAGCTAAGGAGAGACCATGTAAGTCCCTCCGCCAGACCAGATCAAAGATCCATCTAGTCCTGCATCCTGTCCCCGAGAAGACCAAAAGCAGAGCATGCAGGCAATGCCCTTCTCACTCTGATGCTCCCATCATGATTCTGAAGATGTAGAGCCCAATTAGCCATCAGGGTTAATAGCCATGGATAAACCTCTCCTCCAAGTTCAGTAGCACCTTGGAGACGAACAAGAGTTTCAGGGTATAAGCTTCCGAGAGTACACACGAACACATGAAGCTGCCTTTTACTGGATCAGACTTTTGGTCCATCAAAGTCAGTATTGTCTACTCAGATAGGCAGCAGCTCTCCAGGGTCTCAGGTCAAAGATTTCATATCACCTACTTGCCTAGTCCCTTTAACTGGAGACGCCGGGGATTGAACCTGGGACCTTCTGCAAGCAGATGCTCTACTGCTGAGACACAGCCCCTCCTTTTCTCAGAATAGAGCTTTAACTTGAAAACCTATAACCTGAAATGCTTGTTGGTCTCTAGGGTGCTACTGGACTCAAATCTAGAACATAAGAACATAAGAAAAGCCTTGCTGGATCAGGCCAAGGCCCATCAAGTCCAGCAGTCTGCTCACACATTGGCCAACCAGGTGCCTCTAGGAAGCCCCCAAACAAAATGACTGCAGCAGCACCATCCTGTCTGTGTTCACAGCACCCAAGATAATAGGCATGCTCCTCTGATCTTGGAGAGAATAGGTATACATCATGACTAGTATCCATTTTAACTGGTAGCCATGAATACCCCTTTCCTCCATGAACATGTCCATTCCCCTCTTAAGCCTTCTATGTTGGCAGCCATCACCACATTTTGGGGCAGGGAGTTCCACAATTTAACTATGCGTTGTGTGAAAAAATACTTCCTTTTATCTGTTTTGAATCTCTCACCCTCCAGCTTCAACAGTTGACCCAATGTTCTAGTATTATGGGAGAGGGAGAAAAACTCATCTAGCTGTCCTACTGCAGACTAACATGGCCCCCCCACCTGAAACTATCTTCCCCATGAGTTAGGCTCATCCCCTTTTGAAGCCACCTCCACTAGCAACGGTGACAACATCTTGTAAAATCCTTAATGTAATTATATGCATTGTGATAGATCACAATGGGTAACCATGTTAGTCTGTCACTAGCAGTAGAAAAGAGGAAGAGCCCAGTAGCACCTTAAAGACTAACAAAATTTCTGGCAGGATGTGAATGTTCGTGAGCCACAGCTCATGTGCCTGTTTTTAATCTCTGTGAATCGCTGTTTCGATTGAAAAGCAGGAATAAAATATAAATACATAAAATGGCAACGAAGTGCTGTGGACCAAGATAGCAAATGTTCAGGCCACAGCTCATGAGCTGTGGCTCACGAAAGATCATACCCTGCCGGAAATTTTGTTAGTCTTTAAGGGGCTACTGGACTCTTACTCTTTTCTACATGCGTTGGCTCCTTTTCTCCTGCATCAATTGCTGATTCGTTTAACTGGATGTCTCCAAGTCCTGGTGTTATGGGAGAAGGGGGAAAAAGTTTGGTATACCTGTAAAAAAAAGTAAAGGAAGATGGGTGGATTCGGTTAGACGGGCAGCAAAGAAAGGCCAGTGTTCTATGCCACATAACAGATTTCTGAAACAGGGAGGGATGATGGAACCAAGAAAGAAACCCCTGCCCACATTCTCTTCCTCATCTTCTACACAGTCTGAATTGGGCAGAAGGCGCTGGATTATTGCTTCTTAAGAAAAGCCTCCCCTCCCCAAGGAGCCTTTGCAGTGAATGTTAATTGCAATTTGCGTGTGCGTTTTTAATTTCTGTGAACTGCTGTTCCGATTGAAAAGCAGGAATAAAATATAAACACATAAAATGGCAGCAAAGTGCTGTGGACCAAGAGAGCAAATGTCCAGGCCACACCCAAGGGGGGGGGGAGGGTTGCTCTGCCCACTTTTTAATTTTACAGGAATCTCGAAGCTACATTTAATCTGGGTTTGCTGCTGTTCTCGATACCACTTTTTTTTTTTTGTGCTTAAATCTCAAGGTTTCTTCCACGGAGCTCAGAGCAGCGAAGGTGTTTCTGCTCCCCCCCTCCCCGTTTAATCCTCACAACAGCCCTGCGAGGCCGGTTAGTCCGGAACCAGACCAAGGTCTCACAGCAGCCTCGTGGCTGGGTCTCTCCGGCCCGAGTCCGACACTCCGAACGGTGCATCCCTGAGGAGAGTCATTCCAGTCTAAACCCATGGGCTTAGGCTGGAGCAACTCTCCTTAGGGGTGCACGCTCAGCCAGGGTCCCCCGAGAAATCGCTGGGGGGGTCTTGCAAGAAACAGCGATGAATGGGCTCATCGTGTGTAAACCGTACGTGAGGGTTCCCCGAGACATGAACATCCGTTCAAGGGTTGCGCCAGGGTATGCTGCTCTAAGCACCAGGGGGGAAAACGCACGGTCGCTTGAGCCTCCTTTCTTCCCTGTTCCAGCCAGGATGCAGCCAGGATCGAACGCACGAACGTTCTTAGAACGTTCGTGCGTTCGATCCTGGCTGAATCCTGGCTGGAACAGGGAAGAACGTTCGTGCGTTCGATCCTGGCTGAACGTTCTTAGAACGTTCGTGCGTTCGATCCTGGCTGCATCCTGGCTGGAACAGGGAAGAAAGGCGGCTCAAGCGACAGTGCGTTTTCGCCCCAGGTCACGCCGATTTCGCTCCGAAAGCGCATTTTCCTGCCCTCGCGCGGCACGGGAAAGGCGTGCAGGGTCGGCTGAGTCGAAGGGGCAGTTTTCGGCTCCGGCCCCGGAGACGCCCCTCCTGCTGCTCCTCGGGGAGACCCAAGCGGGTCTGCATTTTCCGGAGGCCCCCCCCTTACTCCGCTTGGAGACGGAGCTCCAGGGAGGGGCCTCTGAACGCCTCTTCCGCGCCGGCAGGCGCTCCCCGGGAAAGCCTCGCGGGGAACAAAGCTGGACGGGAGCCTCCTGGGCATCTCGCGAAGGGGCGCGCCCGGGGGAGGGGGCGAAGGACGCCTCCCCCCGCCCCGGGCGCGCCCCTTTGCAATATGCCGCGGCGAGGCAGAGTGGCTCTCCCCAGGGCTCTTTGCATGCTGGGAGTGAGGAAGCGACAACTGTTGACCTTAGTTTTCAGAGGGGAGGGGGCCTGCCGCGATCCACTTTTTTTTTTTTAAGCCAGCGGCCGCGTGACGCAGCTCGCCCCCGCCGCGCGCCCTCTCCAGCCGGGGATGGCAAGTTCCTTTGAGCATGCACAGAGGGTGTCCCCTGCTCCGCTGCCTGCAAAAATGGATACTAGTCCCGATGCATGCCTGTTCCCTCCAGGATCAGAGGAGCGTGCCTTTTATATCAAGTGCTTTGGAACATAGGCAGGGCAATGCTGCTGCAGTCACCTTGTTTGTGGGCTTCCAGGAGGCACTTGGTTGGCCACTGTGTGAACAGACTGTTGGACCTGATGGGCCTTGGTCTGAACCAGCAGGGCTTTTCTTATGATAATTATATTGTATAATTATATTAGGTGCTGTGGAACACAGGCAGGAAGGTGCTGCTGCAGTCACCTTGTTTGTGGGCTTCCTAGAGGCACCTGGTTGGCCACTGTGTGAACAGACTGCTGGACCTGATGGGCCTTGGTCTGATCCAGCAGGGCCTTTCTTATAATTATATCATGTATAATCATATTAGGTGCTGTGGAACACAGGCAGGACAATGCTGCTGCAGTCACCTTGTTTGTGGGCTTCCTAGAGGCACTTGGTTGGCCGCTGTGTGAACAGACTGTTGGACCTGATGGGCCTTGGTCTGATCCAGCAGGGCCTTTCTTGTGTTCTTATGTATCTGGCCACAGTTGAGAAAGCAGAAAGTTGGTATAGTTCTCTGCCAGGGCAAAGGCGGCAGACGAGTTCTGGCATCTCACTCTTCAGAAAGCACAAGGGCAGCCCACGCCGTGGCCTGCCACCTGCTCTGCGAGACGGAATCACCTAACCTCCGGTGTATTATTATTATCAGCCTCCTTTTTATGATGGGGGGGGAAAGAAATTTTCAGTTTGAAATTAGCAGGGCTTTCCAGTCTTTTATAAGATCGATAGCACCTTCAGTTTTACAGTTATTGTACCATTGTTTAAAATTTAGATATTTATACCTCAATGTTCTCCCCACCGGGGACCCAAAGCAGCCTTATGCTTGTCCTGCTGATAACCACCCTGTGAGGTAAGTCAGGCTGAGAGTATGCGACTGGCTCAAGGTCACCCGGAAATTTTCCACCGCAGAATGGGGATTCAAATCGGAGTCTCCCAGATTCTAGCCCAACATTATAATTACTACAACACTAGAGTCCACGAAAGCTTTTGCTGGAATTTAAAAAAAAACTTGAAAAGGTGCCACAACTCTCTTAATTTATTTTTGGCACAACAGGCTAACGAGGCCATGTGCTAAGCGTGGTGTGGTGGTGAAGAGCAGTGCACTCTAATCTGGAGAACCTGGTTTGATTCCCCACTCCTCCACATGAGTGGCAGACTAATCTGGTGAAGTAGGTTGGTTTCCCCACTCCTACACATGAAGCCAGCTGGGTGGACTTCTGGAAGATGGCGGACGGGGGGTGTAGGTTGCTCTGTCTTCAAAGGTGTTAGCTGATTTGTGAGATTTTATATGATTAATGATTCAAAAGCCAGCTGGGTGACCTTGGGTAAGCCACAGCTCTGTTAGAGCTCTCTCAGCCCCACCTACCTCGCATGGTGTCTGTTGTGGGGAGAGGAAGGTGATTGTAAGCCGGTCTGAGTCTTCCTCAAGTGGAAGAGAAAATTGGCATATAAAAAACAACTCTTCTTCTTCTATCCCTCTAGAATTATTTCCGCTCTCTTTGTTCTCATAATGACACCCCCCCTCAAATGCTGTGATACTTTAAAAATAACAGGTTTACTGTACAGTTTTTTTGCGGACTACAGCCCACTCCATCAGAAACAGTACTATCCTCAAATAGCACATATAAACACATCTTTGGGGGTGTGTGTATGCCATCAAGTCACAGCTAATTTATGGTTATCCCATCAGGGGGGTTTTCAAGGCAAGAGACTAAGGGCACTTTCACACAGACCAAATAATGCACTTTCAGTCCACTTTGAAGGTGGATTTTACTGTGTGAACTTGCAAAATCCACTTGCAAACAAAAATTAAGGTGCACTGAAAGTGGTTTGAAAGTGCATTATTTGGGCTCTGTGAAAGTACCCTAACAGAGGTGGTTTGCCATTGCCTGCCTCTGCCTAGCAACCCTGGCCTTCCTTGGTGGTCTCAAATCCAAGTACTAACCAGGGCTGACCCTGCTTAGCTTCTGAGATCTAATGAGATCGGGCTAGCTTGGGCCATCCAGGATAGGTTACACTTTGGTAAAGGGAGGGGGGAAATGGAATGAGCGAAAGGGCCATAAAATCCAGCAGGTCAGGTCCAAGACATTTGTAGTCAAAGTTTAAAAGTATACAAAACAAGCACTGTGACTTTCCATAGCTTCACTAACACAAGACTGAGCATGCCATGACAGCTAAACAAAACCTCCATTTACAGAAGCAGTATGCCCCTGGATTCTAGAAGCATAAAACATCAAAACCTTCCTGTGCTCGAGGCATGATCAGCCACTGCAGGGAATCAGTGCTGGCCAAGATGGGACCTTGGTCTGATCTAGCAAAGAGGTTGTTATAATCTTTATGAATAAGGGTTTGAATCTGAATCTTTCGGGCCCGAATCCAGCAGACGGCAGGCCCTTGCCCGAGGCAAAGGAGGTGGTAAGGGGCCCACAGAACCAAAAGAGGTATCATTCCCGGTTTGCCCAGGATGTTGTTAGTATCTCTAAGGCTGTCTTGGGTCTTCCCAGTACGAAATAAGATCACACTCCTCCAATCCTCAACATTAACAAAAGTGGTGGTGGTGGGGGGAATTAGGAGGCCAGAGGCCAATCACATGTAGGAGAAGGAGCAGCCCTTCCTCCCGTGCAAAGTCACAGCATTCTTGGAGGTCTCTGGTAAACTTCTCTCTTCCCACCACCTCTTAAAGGGACCCCCTGATGCCACATCGCCTGAGGGTTTCCCAAGATTTGGAGCTTTATTGCTTCCTCACTTTGGGGGGGGGGAGCTGAAAATGGAATGTTGGAACAGGCCCGAATTTCCCTGCTTGCCAAATTCCAAAACGTAAGCAGTTTATAAATCAGCAGGTCACGACAATCTCCACACCAGTGTACCAAGATCTTTTCAAGCCGTTTTCCAACTGATTCTGAAAGAGGAGAATTTTAAACTAAAGGGGACATTGTCAATTTCCTACTTATTCATTTGGGAGACTGATGCAGACAAGAGGGAATGAAATGGTGGGATATCAAACAACTGTGTCTCAAAGGAAACTGCCCGCTGGGCAATTTGGATTGGTGATCTGAGAGTTCAGACTGGGAAGGGTAGCCACTGGCTTTTTATTTCTGCATATATAACATATTTGTACAATGCAAAATCAAGTACTGGAAAAAGATTAAAAGCTGGCTGAATTATGTTTCCTTCACTGGGACTTATCTCAAGCGGGATGTATCTAGGTAGGGTCTAAGCTGCATACCTCTCCTATTATCAGTGCTGTTTTTCAGCGGAAGAAGAGTTGGTTTTTATATGCCGATTTTCTCCACCTTTTAAGGAGAATCAAACCAGTTTGCAATCTCCTTCCCCCTTCCTCTCCCCACAACAGACACTTTGTGAGGTAGGCGGAGCTGAGAGAGTTTAAAGAGAACTGTGACTAGCCCAAGGTCACCCAGCTGGCTTCATGTGTAGGAGTTAGGAAACCAACCCGGTTCACCAGATTAGAGTCCACAGCTCTTAACCAATATACTACACTGTATTATTACAGCATCCAAAAAAGTGAGCGCTAGCTTATGGAAGCTCATGCTACAATAAACATGTTTGTCAATAGCAGTAGAGCGGTAGCAATAGAGCAAAAGTCCACTAGCACCTTAAAGACCAACAGCATTTCTGGGAAATACCTAAGAAGTGAGCTGTGACTCACGGAAGCTCATACTCTGCCAGAAATTATGTTAGTCTTTAAGATGCTACTGGGCTCTTGCTTTTTTCTACTGCTACAGTAAACGTGTTAGGCTTTAAGATGCCACACGGGTCTTTGTTATATCTGTACCATTTTCAAAAGCTACAGCCTGGAAAGCAGCACAAAAATCAGTCCTGCTAATGTATCACCAGTATACCATAAGGGTAAGTGTGTCAGAGTAGGGGTCAGAGAACCCAGGTTCAAATCCTTGCCATCAAACTCGCTAGGTGACTGTGGGCTAATCACTATCCCTCAGCCAGGCCTACCTCACAAGGTTGTTGTGAGATTTCTTCTGTGTGGGAGGAATAATAGATGCTGTTACTCATTGGAGGAGAGCAGGATAAATATGTAGTCTCATACACTGGAGACAGGGTTGGTTGGACCAGACCTTTCTGCACAGCAAAAAAAATCCGTTAAAAGTAACTTTACTAATAGCGCCATCTCAGAAATTTTCTCTCCCTGGGGCTTGCAAAGCCCAAGCACGAGCGTTTCAAGAAGAGTCATTAAGATCTCCTTGTTCAGGCTTGCTTTTAGCAGGAAGAGTTCAGCAGGTAGAGGATTCCTTTAATTTAATGGCATTTTATATTAAAACAAGATATTTTATCCAGTTGGGTTGATGGCAGATGTTGGAGTGGTGTTACCAAGCTTTGAGACAAAGCAGTAACTGGTAGTAAATAATCTTCTCAATATTAGGGGTTGTCACCTGGTTAAAGAAACTTTAATCCATTAATCATCTGAACTTCAGTTGGAGCTAGCATGGCATAGTGGTGAAGAGAATGAACTCTGATTTGAGAGACGGGTGGCTAAAAGTCTCATGCGACAAACTCACTAGGTAGTTTTAGGCTTTCAGCTTTGCCCCATACCTGTATTATAGAGGCAATCATACTAGCCGAGCTTACAGGGCTGTTGTAAAGATCACTGCTACAATATATGTGAAGCATTCTATGTTTTTCAGTGCTGCATATGTATTCGGCAGCAGGCACCATTTTACAGGAGGAATTCTTTTTTATGCGAGACGAAGAGGAAAGCTCCTTCTAAGATGGCATCTGCCACATGCCAATTGGGCTAAAAAATAATTATACTTAAAAAAAACATATCTGAGGTCCAGTTAATCAGAGGCTTCTTTATAAGTCAGTTAAACCCATTTGTTGACTAGCAGTGTCATCCTAAGCCAATCTACTCAGAATCCTACTCCGGTCTAGTCAATGGAATGCATTTGTAGTATTGCACTATCAATATTTCAGTCTTACTAAATAGTAATCACAACTCTATAGTAATACAAATGTAGGTTTCTGTGCACGTTCCTATTGGGGACAGTTGCTGCTATTGTGGAACAGTGACTCCCAAACTGCCACTATGTGCTATGGGAAAACTGCTGGTGTGCCGTGAGAAAGAAATTAAATACTAGAGCTTGGTTGTTAAACATAAGGCCCGGGGGCTGGATCCGGCCCCTTGAGGGCTCTTATCCAGCCCATGAGCCACCCAAGGCAGCCACCTCCCCCATCCTGAGGTGTCAATGATCAAAGACTGTTAAATAAAATACTGTAAGAGTGCTATTGTTTTAAGCATGTTTGTATTTTAAGTAAAAAATAAAGTAAAACATAATTTCATTAACTGTCTTTGCCTGTGTCTTATAAAGTTTGTATCTCCGGTACCTGGCATTAATTTTATGGTATGCATGGCCCCGCCTGACCAAGTGACATTTATGTCATATCTGGCCCTCATAACAAATGAGTTTGACACCCTTGTACTAGAGGTTCTTTCAAGGCCAGGGTCAGAAGAGGTTGTCTTTTTTTTATCTCTGTATGAATTATTTTGAGAGCCTGCATGGTGTAGTGGTTAAAGTGTCGGACTAGGATCTGGGAAGCCCTGACCTGGATGGCCCAGGCTAGCCTGATTTCATCAGATCTCAGAGGCTAAGCAGGGTCAGCCCTGGTTAGTATTTGGATGGGAGACCACCAAGGAATACCAGGATTGCTGTGCAGAGGAAGGCACTGGCAAACCACCTCTGTTAGTCTCTTGCCATGAAAACCCCAAAAAGGGGTCGCCATAAGCTGGCTGCAACTTGACGGCACTCTACACACACACACACAGGATCTGGGAAACCCAGGTTTGAATCCCCACTCCGCCACGGAAACTTGCTGGGTGACAGTGGGCCAGTCACACACTCTCAGCTGCGACCCTGGCAAGTATTTGCATGGGAGACCTCCAAGGAATACCCAGGGGCGTGAAGCAGAGGCAGGCAATGGCAAACCACCTCTAAACGTCTCCTGCCTTGAAAACCCTACGGGGTTGCCATAAGTCAGCTGTGACTTCACTGCAAAAAAATAATAAATTATTATTACTTTGGTCATTTCTCCATTGGGAGAGGGATAATTCTGTTCTATTTCTGCATTCAGTTCTGGTCACGACATCTTCCAACCAACCTCCACTGGGATAAAGGGGGTAATTCTGCTCCATCTCAGCATCAAATATGATTGCAGCATACTGACACAAGGATGCAGCAGAATGATTTGCCCTCTGAAGAAGTTGCCCCCTGCATCTCTGTATGAGATCCCTCTCGCCATGCCTTCTTCCAATCAGGAGGCACACCCACAACATCAATATGTCTATGCACAGCAGAAAGGTACCTCTTGTAATTCGTACACTCTCCAAACGCGCATGTTTTCAGGTGTAGAAGTGAAGTCTGAGGAAAACAGCGCATATTTGATCTCAGGAGTTTGGGGAATACTGTCACAACGCTGAGCAGTAAAATGGAGTCTCAGATCAAGTTAAGGAACATGGAGCCATGCAAGAAAAAAAACAAACACCCATGGGGCACACAACATTTGAAAACTAACGCAAGAGCGGGCTCTGGGGCGCCTGGGAAAACGTGCGAGCGGTGAAGCGGAACCAAAGCACACCCACTGCAAAGCTCACATCTGTGTTCAGGCGAAGCCCACTCGCACACGCAACTCTCCCTTCCTCTTCCCGCAGGGTCTGTTCATTCCCTGGTCAGCATTTGGATGGGAGACCACCAAGGAAGACCAGGGTCGCTGTGCAGAGGAAGGCACTGGCAAAACCACCTCTGTTCGTCTCTTGCCATGAAAACCCCCAAAAAGGGGTCGCCCTAAGTCGGCTGCGACTTGACGGCACTTTACACACACACACACACACACACACACACACACACACACACACACACACACACACACGTTCATTCCCACGTGCTCTATTTATCACTAATAAACTTTTCTGCAAAGTTGCACGGGCTTTACAACATAGATCTATCCAACAGAGCGAAGGCCATTGCAAAACCAACGTGGTCCTTCGCTGACACCCCGCGCCAGGTCTGCCCCCCGACGAAAACCCGAGCGCTCCCTCCCCGCCGGCCGCACGGGCTCCCCGGCGCGGCACACTCCGCGGGCATCGCGGGGGCCGAAAGGGCTGGTGGCACGGAGGCGGGGTTTCGGGCTGAACGCGCGCCAGCATCGCCGGGCTTTTCGGAGGATTGTGGGAGTCTGGGGGCAATGGCTCGCGGAGGGTCCCGCGGGGGCTGAGAAACGCGGGGACGGCGCGGGATCGGAGACGAGGCCGGGGGGCTCTGGCGGAGTTTTCGGCCCCGGAGGGGAGGAGAACCCGGGGGAGCGCGCGCCTGCCGAGGCTCGTCCCAAAGCGCGGCCGCCTCGTCCCGCCTTTGGAGCCACGCAGGTGCCAAATAACAATAGAAAAGGGCAAGAGTGCAGGAGCACCTTCAAGACTCACAAGAATATTTTCTGGTAGAAAAGGGCAAGAGTCCAGTAGCACCTTAAGGACTAACAAGAATATTTTCTGGCAGGGTAGGAGCTTTCGTGAGCCACAGCTCACTTCTTCAGATACAGCTAGAATGTGAATCCATCTGTCTTTAATTCCCAGTGGGTAGCCGCTTTAGTCTGTCTGCAGTAGTAGAAAAGGGCAAGAGTCCCGTAGCACCTTCAAGACTAACAAGAATATTTTCTGGTAGAAAAGGGCAAGAGTCCAGTAGCACCTTCAAGACTAACAAGAATATTTTCTGGTAGAAAAGGGCAAGAGTCCCGTAGCACCTTCAAGACTAACAAGAATATTTTCTGGTAGAAAAGGGCAAGAGTCCAGTAGCACCTTCAAGACTAACAAGAATATTTTCTGGCAGGGTAGGAGCTTTCGTGAGCCACAGCTCCCTTCTTCAGATACAGCTAGAATGTGAATCCATCCGTCTTTAAAGACAGATACGTACACTTTTTCTTTTCTTTTCCTTTGATGTAATTGTTGTGGCATGACTTGCGTCGGGCCGTTCATCCGCTTTCCCCCCGCGCTTTATTTTATTAGAAATTAACATTATTATTTTGCAGTGGGTAGCCCTGTTAGTCTGTCTGCAGTAGTAGGAAAGGGCAAGAGTCCAGTAGCACCTTAAAGACTAAGAAAAATATTTTCTGGTAGGGTAGGAGTTTTCGTGAGCCACAGCTCACTTCTTCAGATACAGCTAGAATGTGAATCCATGTGTCTTTAAAGACAGATATGTATACTTTTTCTTTTCTTTTCCTTTGATGTAATTGTTGTGGCATGACTTGCGTCGGGCCGTTCATCCGCTTCCCCCCCGCGCTTTATTTTATTAGAAATTAACATTATTATTTTGCAGTGGGTAGCCCTGTTAGTCTGTCTGCAGTAGTAGGAAAGGGCAAGAGTCCAGTAGCACCTTAAAGACTAAGAAAAATATTTTCTGGTAGGGTAGGAGCTTTTGTGAGCCACAGCTCACTTCTTCAGATACAGCTAGAATGTGAATCCATCTGTCTTTAAAGATGAATATAAACAGAACAGAAAAAAAACAAGAGAAAAGTAGAAGTCATGCCACAACAATTACAACAAAGGAAAAGAAAAGAAAAAGTATACATATCTGTCTTTAAAGACACATGGATTCACATTCTAGCTGTATCTGAAGAAGTGAGCTGTGGCTCACGAAAACTCCTACCCTACCAGAAAATATTTTTCTTAGTCTTTAAGGTGCTACTGGACTCTTGCCCTTTTCTACTATTGCAGACAGGCTAACACAGCTACCCGCTGCAAAATAATAATGTTAATTTCTAATAAAATAAAGCGCGGGGGGGGCGGGGCGGGAGAAAGTGGATGAGCAGCCCGATGCGTTGGTGGGTCCACCGGACGCCTCTCCCAGGGCCAATGGCCAAAGGAGGTCCGCGGGGATGGTTCCCCCATAGAAATGCCAGCTTCTCTGAAAACCGTGATGGCAAAGGGGAGAAAAAACCCCAAACAGACCCGCACCTGGATGGGGCCCTTCTTCGGCCGTTTCCCCCATCCCAATTCTCCAAACTCAACAATACGCCCCCGTGCAGAGTTTGGAGAATTTGGATGGGGGAAATGGGCATCTAGAGAGCGGCAGACCCAAGGCAAAACCTCCCCTGCATAAATGGCCTTCCCCTCTGTTCCTGTTAGGGTGGGCACAAGATCCTTGTTAGGAAGTAACTTCTGAAGAAGTGAGCTGTGGCTCACGAAAGCTCATACCCTACCAGAAAATATTTTTGTTAGTCTTTAAGGTGCTACTGGACTCTTGCCCTTTCTACTACTGCAGACAGACTAACACGGCTACCCACTGTGAATTATCTTGTTAGGAAGGGCAGAGTTATGGGGATCCCGAGTGGGGCTGCCCCTGCCTCTTCCAGTCCTGATTCTGTGAGATGAATAGGAGGAGTGGGGTAGGCCGGGATGTTTTGGGGGGCCAAGCAGGGGAGAACAGGAATTTGTTAACAACTCTGGGGTTGTTTCTCGGGGCTCAGACAAAAACCGGGGGCAGTTCTCCCTCTACGTGGTATTTATAAAATGTATATTTATTTACAACATTTCTGTCCTGCACTCACAACTCTTCCAGGTTCGCAACCACATAAAAGACCCCCCCCCCAAAAAAGAATATTTTTAAAAATACATTTGCAAACCACAACAGTACAAACAAAACATGGGGGGGGGGTTAAAGTTAAACATCTGGATGAAAAAGTAAGTCTTAACCTGATGCCCTTTTCTATCCTTGTGTCTCCCTCACTCCCTCTGGCAGGAACCATCTTCATGGATGGTGTGGTATAAATAAAATAAAATAATCTAGGTGTGTACTGAAATCTGGATCAGGCAGCCGCTGTTCCTCTGGCAGGGTTTTTGGCAGCTGCATGAAACTCTTCCCAGCGGTGTGATGAGAAAATGGTAGTATCTTACATTTTTTAACTCCTGGGAAAGCACCCTGCCAACAAAAAAGTGGCAGCCACATATATAAACATATGAAGCTGCCTTCTGCCATAAGTGGTACCCTGTAGGATCAGACCAGCGGTCCATATAGTCCAGCATCCTCACATAGCGGCCAACAAGTTTCCCTGTAGGGCCAAGAACAGGGCAGAGAGGTCAAGGCCTTGCCCGATGCTGCTTCCCAACACTGGGAGTCAGGTTTACTGCTTCTGAATATGGAAGTTCCCTTTAGTCACCATGGCTAGTAGCCTATGACGGACCTATCCTCTACAAACCTGTCCAAATATCTTTTACAGCCATCCATGCTTATAGACATCATTACATCCACTGACAGTGAATTCCACAATTTCATTACTCATTGAGTAAATAAGTATTTCCTTTTGTCTGTCTTGAATCTATTGCCCATCAATTTCACTGGTTGCTTGTGAGTTCCAAGGTTATGGAAGAGAGAAAGAAAAAGGTCTATCAATCTGCTTCTACCCAGTTCTATAAACTTCTTTCATGTCTCACAATTAGTCATCTTTTCTGTAAACTGAAAAGTTCTTATTTAGCCTTTCCTCATAGTGAAGGTGTTTCAACCCCTTATTCATCATGGTTGCCCTCTTTGGCACTTTTTCCAGCTCGGCGATATCTTACTGTCCACTCTAACCTGGCAAGCCTGAGGATGAGAAGGGTCTTTTCCAATACCTGCCACCTGAGATCCTTTAAGTGGAAATGTTGAGAACTGAATCTGGTGTCTGTCACAGGCAAAGTGTATGTTTCTGCCCCTGAGAAGAAGAAAAAGAAGAGTTGGTTTTTATACCCTGATTTTCTCTGCCTTTAAGGAGTCTCAAACCGGTTTACAGTTGCCTTCCCTTCCTCTCCCCATAACAGACACCTTGTGAGGTAGGTGGAGCTGAGAGAGTTCAGACAGAACTGTGTGACTAGCCCAAGGTCGCCAGGTAAGCTTCATGTGGAGGAGTGGGGAATCAAACCTGCCTCTCCAGATTAGAGTCCACGGCTCTTAACCACTACACCAAGCTGAGCTGTGACTCCTTCCATGGCCCTAGTAATTCATACTCCAATATCAAGGTGCATTCTGACAAGCAGAAATTGGGCCAATGTTGTTCTCATGATTACATATGGTATGGAGAGAGAGTTGGACAGGGAGAAGCTTTTCTCCCTTTCTCATAATACTAGAACGCGGGGTCCTCTGCTGAAGCTGAAGGGTGACAGAATCAAAACAGATAAAAGGAAGTATTTTTTCACACAACGCATAAATTGTGGAACTCCCCGCCCCAGGATGTGGTGATGGCTGCCAGCTTGGAGGGAAGACATGTTCATGAAGGAGAGGGCTATTCATGGCTACTAGTAAAAATGGATACTAGTCTTGATGAATACCTATTATCTCCAGGATCAAAGGTAAGGTAAAGGTCACCTGTGCAAGCATTGGGTCATTCCTGACCCATGGGGTGATGTCACATCCTGACGTTTACTAGGCAGACTTTGTTTACGGGGTGGTTTGCCAGTGCCTTCCCCAGTCATCTTCCCTTTACCCCCAGCAAGCTGGGTACTCATTTTACCGACCTTGGAAGGATGGAAGGCTGAGTCAACCTTGAGCCGGCTACCTGAAACCAACTTCCATTGGGATCGAACTCAGGTTGTGAGCAGAGCTTGGACTGCAGTACTGCAGCTTACCACTCTGTGCCACGGGGATCAGGGGCACATGCCTATTATATCAGGTGCTGTGGAACACAGGCAGGATGGTGCTGCTGCAGTTGTCTTGTTTGTGGGCTTTCTAGAAGCACCTGGTTGGCCACTGTGTGAGCAGACTGCTAGACTTGATGGACCTTGGTCTGATCCAGCATGGCCTTTCTTATGTTCTTATGCTATGTTCTCATTGTGCAGCTTCAGTAAAAAGGAAAGCAATGCCTGCTGAATTTCTCAACACTGTGCCACTGTTTCAAGGCAGAGAAGCCTCCGTCGGGAAAGGAAGTGGCATCTCTGCCACACTCTTAAGCAACTTAGTTATGCTGCAACCTCAGCTCCTTATCTGTCATAGGCGAATAGCAATGACTTTCCTCACAGGGCTGTTGAGAGGACAACCACAGTAAAGAAAATGAAATGGCAAAGACAGTCAAATCTCCCACTCAGCAAAATTCCTTTCCACCTAGTGACATAAGAAGAGTAGGTTTTTATATGCCGACTTTCTCTACCACTTAAGAATCCAACCGGCTTACAATCGCCTTCCCTTCCCCTCCCTGCAACAGACACCCTGTGAAGGAGGTGGAGCTGAGAAAGCTCTAAGAGAACTGTGACTAGCCCAAGGCCACCCAGCTGGCTTCATGCATAGGAGTAGGGAAACCAAAGATTAGTGTCCGCTGCTCATGTGGAGGAGTGGGGAATCAAACCAGGTTCTCCAGATTAAGTCCATCGTTCCAAACCACCGCTCTTAACCACTACACCACGCTGGCTTAAGCACTGTGTTACAAATCTATGGAGGGCTCAACTACCAGCGGCTACTAGCACCAAAAGCATAGCAGATGTACTGAGTGGGTTCAGAGGTGGTGAATCGTTAACAGATTCTGGAGGGGAAACAATCTGGGAGGGCCTTCATGCCCTGGTTTGTGAGCTTCTTGAAACAGCCGGTTAGCACTGGCCATTTAACCCATGGCAAATTCCTGGTGGACCATGAGATTCGAATCCAGCAGCACCTTAGAGACCTACAAGAATTTTGGGGGTATAAGGTTTTGAGTCAGTTTCAGGTAGCCGGCTCAAGGTTGACTCGGCCTTCCATCCTTCGGAGGTTGCTAAAATGAGTACCCAGCTTGCTGGGGGTAAAGGGAAGATGACTGGGGAAGGCACTGGCAAACCACCCTATAAACAAACTCTGCCTAGTAAACATCGGAATGTGACGTCTCCCCATGAGTCAGTAATGACCCGGTGCTTGCACCGGGGACTGACTACCTTTACCTTTAAGGTTTCAAGAATCAAAGCTGACAAAGGAAGCTTTGACTCTCAAAACCTATACCCCCCCCAAATAAATCTTGTTGTTCTACTGCAGACCAGCACGGCTGCCCTCTGAAACCATCTTGGTGGGCCACCGCCCTGGATGGCTGCTGCCAGCCAGGAGCAGGCAGAGTCAATCCCCAGTAGTTCTGCCAGCACGGCAGGGACTATTCAGTTCCAGACCTGGCCAAGTACCCCAATGATGGCTTTCAGTTGAACTGCTGGCAGTGCATGAGGATGTACCAGGTAAGTTGATACACATCACTGGTGCTGCGGGCCAGGTCTGACCTGAGTAGCCCTGCAGACATAGCTTGCAGCACTGCAGGGACCAGAGTAGTGTAGTGGTTAAGAGATGCAGACTCTAATCTGGAGATTAGGGTTTGATTCCCCTCCTGCAAAGCCGGGTTTGATTCCCTACTCCTGCTGGGAGACCTTGGGCTAGTCACAGTTCTCTCACAACTCTCTCAGCCCCACCTACCTCAAAAGGTGCCTGTTGTGGGAGGAGGGGACGGGAAGGCGATTGTTAGCAGTTCTGAGATTCCTTAAAGGTAGAGAAAAACCGGGGTATAAGAACCATCTCTTCTTTTTCTTCCTGGATCATTCTGACTTCCCAGCAGACCTCTGGTGTCTGGCCACTGCTAGAAGCTGGATGCTTGACTGGAAGGATCTTTGGTCTGGTCCAGCAGGCTCTCCTTATGTTCTTGGCTCAAATGTTATGAGTTCTCCATGCATTGCAGCAAAAACCAAAGTCTTAATTGCTTCCAGCAAACACATTGAGTACTATTTAATTTCTAAAAGGAGATGTCAGGATTCTAGCCTGCCTTAGGCACTGGGCTGTCTTTTGCCTCCAATCCCACAGGGTTACTCAACTGAGAGGGAAAACTATCCTGCAACAAAGCTGAAGTATCCGTTCCTCAAAAGCAGGATTCATTTCTTTACAGTATATAAGTCATAATATAAGCTACTTGTGCCAGAACTCTCTAATAAATAGTTTCCGGGTCCGGAGCTATATAGAAACAGGATTACACTGAGCTAAATCTGGAATACCCACCAAATATGTCGCAAACAGCATTTTTTCCCCTTTGGTCATAACCCGCTGAAACAAGCAAAACAAATGTTTAAAAGCGGCCACGGCCATAAAAAAAATTTTTTCCTCAGAGGCTGCGTCTTGCAAACCTACGGCTGCGAGTCAGCTGGCTTTCTGCTTCTTTCCAGGCATATTACAGAGGAACCAAGCAAAAGGAAGAGGGCAACCATCCATCAGGAGCATCTCCTGGGTGAGCCTATTTGAACGAACGGGAAGAGTATAACAGCCTGGGAGCACTCCCGTTCATTTCAATGGGCCTTGAGTATTTCCTCCATCACTGATGCCCAGAATTTTAAAAAGCAAGATATGCTTGTATCCTGTCTTGCCCAGTCAAAGAAGAGTTGGTTTTTACATGCCAACTTTCTCTTAAGGAATAATCACCTTCCCCTTCCCACAACAGACACCCTGTGAGGTAGGTGGGACTGAGAGAGCTGTGACTAGCGCAAGGTCACCCTGCTAGGTCACCCAGCTGGGGAATCAAACCCGGTTCTCCAGATCAGAGTCCACCGCTCCAAACCACCGGTCTTAACCACTACACGCAGTCCCCACCTTTCTGACCACCTTGGCTAAGCCTTCCAAACAACCTGTTTTCCCTTCCCTCTGCCCTGTTTCCTGAACCATCCTGTGTTTTGGTGACTCCAACAGTAGCCTGGGCTCACCTAAACTGAGAGCCCAGGAGAGTCCTGGGAACTTGCAGTGGCCACATCGTGGTGTAGTGGTTAAGGGTGTCAGACTAGGATCTGGGAAACGAAGACCTTTTATGCGGGGATGTTTCCCCGCAGTCACCCCTTCCGACTGCTTCAGGGCTTCCTTTTGATTATGCATGCCTTTTCCGACAAAGGTCGGCTTGCCCTCCTTGCGTGTTTTGCCCGTGTTTTCTGGATGCTGTTTTAGCCAAAATCTGGAAAATGCAGGCAAAATGCGCAGGGAGAGCGAGGTGACTTCTGATGATTGGAAAATGCATGTATGATCAAAAGGAAGCCCTGAAGCAGTCAGCAGGGGTGACTGCGGGGAAACGTCCCTGCATAAAGCCCCATTCAAATCCCCTCTGCCATGGAAAGTTGCTGAGTGACCTTGAGCCAGTCGTACACTCTCAGCCTCAACCCTGGATGGGAGACCTCCAAGGAATACCAGGGTGGTGACACAGAGCCAGGCAATGGCAAACCACCTTTAAAAGCCTCTTGCCTTGTAAACCTTACGGGGTCGCCATAAGACAACTGTGGCTTGACCTCAAAAAGAAGAAAAAAGCTTCAACCCAACCATAGCTTAGACAAAGTTCTGTTCAGAGGAACAGTGAACGTATCTTTTAATCTGAAGTCCTGGGAAATATGAAGCCCCTGGGTATGAACAGAGTATATTTCCTCCCATATTGAAGAGGAGCTGGGGCTCAGTGCGGTAAAGCATCTGCTACGCATGCAAATGATCCCAGGTTCAATTCCAAACATCTCTAGTGGGTTTTTTTTTTTTAAATTGGCTTCACTGATACTCTGCCTTTCTCCCCAAGGGGGATCCAAAGCAGCTTATATGATCTCTCATCTCCTCCACTTTATCCTCACAACAGTCTTGTGAGGTAGGCTAGGCTGACAGCGTGTGAATGGCCCAGGGTCACCCAGCAAGCTTCCATGGCAGCATGGGGGCTCAGTTATGGGTCTCCCAGACCCTAGGCTGACACTCTAACCACTACAGCAAGCTGGAGATGTTAAAGACCACTGCCTGAGACCCTGAAGAGCCGCTGCTGGCCAGCGTAGACAATCCTGGCCTTGACAGACCAAAGATCTGCCTCTGTGTACGGCAGTTTCAAACGCGATCACTTATTTCCAAAATTCACACACCACTCTACAGCAACAGGGTCTTGTAGACCCCAACCGTGGTCAGGCATCACACGTCTGAAGTCACGGCTTCTAGGCCTGAACGTGGGGATTTGAAGCTTACCAAACGCACCCTTCCGGAGGTTGCTTCACCCATTACACATGCTTGCTGTACAGAGAGCCACTTCCATGCAGAGAAGGGGCATGCAACACAGGTCACGTGGTACAACTGGCACTGAGGCCTAGTCTGCACATGCAACACAAGAGGACTGAGGTGGACCCGTGGACCGAACCACGACCAGAAGAAGAAGAGTGGGTTTTTACACCCCAATGTTTTCTAGCTTGTTAAGGAGACTCAAGGCAATGGCAAACCACCCCATAAACATAGTCTGCCTAGCGTGACGTCACCCCGTGGGTCAGTAATGACCCAGCGCTTGCACAGGGGATTCCTTTTACCTTTTTTTTTTTTAAACCGACTTAAAATCGCCTTCCCTTCCTCTCCCCACAACAGACACCTTGTGAGGCAGGTGGGGCTGCAAGAGTTCAGAGAGGACTGTGACTAGCCCAAGGTCCCCCAGCTGGCTTCACCTGTAGGAGTGGGGAAACCAACCGGGTCCTCCAGATGAGAGCCCGCCGCTCAGGTGGAGGAGTGGGGAACCAAACCCGGTTCTCCAGATCCGAGCCCACGGCTCTTCACCCCCCCCCCACGTTTATGAATCCTCCTCTAGCCCAACGGGCAAGCGGGGAAAGCAAAATTTTCTATTTGACAAGCATTGTTGGTGGGGAGGGGGAGGCGGTGCGAGTGTGGGGACCTCCCCCCCCCGGGGGCCCAGCCCCTTTGGCCATCCCAGCTCGACCCAGCCTTTCTAAACGCGCTGAGAAAGTCCCCACCTCCTTTAGGCTTCCTGCCCGTGACGTGCGAACCCGGCCGCCCCCTCGAACAAAGCGCTCGCTCACGGGCATCCGTGACTCGCGTGGGCAGCCCGGCCTCTGCAAGGGGGACTCACCGGAGCTCGCAGCTGCCGCGCAGACGAGCGGCGAGGCGGCCGAATCGTCCTTTCCCAGGCGCCGACGGCGTTCAGACGTGACTTTTGACCCGACACGAAACGCGCGGGGACACCCCTGGCACCATAAGGGGTGGCGGCGGGGTGGGGAGGTGGGGAAAGCTCTCGGGCGAGCGAACAGGCCACTTGGGACCAAGAAGTACTTTCCGCGTCGGAAAACACGTAACGTCTGAAGGGCTCCCCGGGGTCGCAGGGAAAGGCAGCCGCGGGTGGGAGCGAGGGCGGCCCGGCCCCCACCCGCCGGCCTTCCTTCCTGTTGGACGGGCGGCCCTCCCCGCAAGCGCCCCAACGCCGCGGAGGGCAGCCGCGCACGCCGCTGGGCGTCCGAACACGTGTCTCCGCCTGGCTGCAGCGGCGGCGCGGGAGGGCCGGCTTCCCCGGGAAGGTCCGCGAGTTCGGATCCCTCTCTCTCTCTCCCCCCCCCCCGGAGGCGCCGGTGGGCCTGCGCTGGCAGCTGCAGAGCGAACAAGGCGCGCGCATTAGCAGATCGGGGACGGAGGGAGGGCTGCGTGGGGCCGCGCGGCTCCGCTCCAGCCGCCGCCCGACGCCTTGCTTTTCAAGGCCGTTCCTGCACGGGAGGCTTCGCCTGGGGGCCGCCGCTCTCCAGCCGCGCGTTTCCCCCGTCCGCACTCTCCGAACTCAGCCACGAGCGCCCGGTGCACAGTCTTGACGATTCGGATTGGGGGGTGGGGGTGGGGGGTGAAGGGCGCCTCTTGTATTCCCAGCGACGTGCTAAGAGTTTGGGGGGGGGAAAAATTATAAAAAGTTATAAAAAAAAATACTGTTCGCACTTCCTGTGTATTCCCACCGATGTGTTAAGAGCTTGAAAACGTTATAAAAAATACTAGAAAAGGGCAAGAGTGCAGTAGCACCTTAAAGACTAACAAAAATATTTTCTGGCAGGGTGGGAGCTTTCGTGTGGCTCACGAAAGCTCCTACCCTGCCAGAAAATATTTTTGTTAGTCTTGAAGGTGCTACTGCACTCTTGCTCTTTTCTACTACTGCAGACAGACGATCACGGCTACCCACTGTGAATTAAAGACAGATGGATTCACATTCTAGCTGTATCTGAAGAAGGGAGCTGTGGCTCACGAAAGCTCCTACCCTGCCAGAAAATATTTTTGTTAATCTTTAAGGTGCTATTGGACTCTTGCTCTTTTCTACTACTTGCAGACAGACTAACACGGCTACCTACTATAAAAAATACCGTTCGCACTTTGTTTGGCCCCTTTAGCTGCGAAGGCGTCTTCCAACCATTTATAAGCCGTGGTATCCAAAAACCCTTTTAAAGTGATGTTTTTTATAATTTCAAACTCTTAATACGTCGCTGGGAATACAAACTGTGGTAACCCCCATAGTGTGTGTGTAAAGTGCCGTCAAGTCGCAGCCGACTTATGGCGACCCCTTTTGGGGGTTTTCACGGCAAGAGGCTAACAGAGGTGGTTTGCCAGTGCCTTCCTCTGCACAGCGACCCTGGTATTCCTTGGTGGTCTCCCATCCAAATACTAACCAGGGCCGACCCTGCTTACCTTCTGAGATCTGAAGAGATCAGGCTAGCCTGGGCCATCCAGGTCAGGGCAAAGTGCATCTATAGAGTGGCAAATGCAAGGCAAAACCTCCCATGCATAAGTGCCTCTGCGCGCAGCGAAAGGGATATCGGGCCTTTTACGCTTGACGCCAGAAGCACCTTTGTGGGGCTTTTAGCCTCAGAGCGCCCTGACTTGGTTAGCCCAGGTTAGCCCGATCTCGTTAGATCTCGGAAGCTAAGTAGGGCTGGTATTTGGATGGGAGGCCTCCAAGGAAAACCAGGGTCATGGCGCGGAGGCAGGCAATGGCAAACCATCTCTGGCCGTCTCTTGCCTTGAAAACCCCTACGAGGAGGTCGCCATAAGTCAGCTGTGACTTGATGGCCCTTTCCACCACCAGCAGCCTCAGAGTAATGCTGGTTTTCAAACAAGAGGGGTGCATTTTTTGTACCTGCCCAGGAAGCTATGGTTAAGGCTGCCAACCTCCCGGTACTAGCTGGAGATCTCCTGCTATTACAACTGATCTCCAGCCGATTCAGATCCCCTGGAGAAAATGGCCGCTTTGGCAATTGGACTCTATGGCATTAAATCCCCCCCCCCAAAACCCCTCCTTCCTCAGACTCCACCCCTCAAATCTCCAGGTATTTCCCAACCCAGAGCTGGCAACCCTAGCTATGGTCCTTAAACAGGACCACATAAGCAGTGGTGACTGGATGGGGATGAGAGGTACAGGCAGACATTTGAGGAGCAGTTATTCCATGCTTGTTCATCGCGCCCTGACTTTAGGTGCAAGGGATAACTTGCTTATTCCAATCATCCACCATGGATCTAATTGCACAGACAGAATTTAAGTTTCACCCGCTGCCAAGCTCAATTGTGGTTCTACTATTTAGCAAGGGCTGATGGACAGATTGAGTGTTATTATATGCAGGATGGGGGTGGGAGGGAGAGACAAAAGGCTAAAAGGAGGAGTAAATTTCAAGCAGAAAGTTTGTTAATAAATTTTAATGCAATTAAATTAACGTTCATCCAAAAGTGTCCATGTCGGGGGCAACTGTAAATATCAGTACACACAGGCAAGAAATTAAAATGACATCACTGTGAGAATAACACCATCAATCTATAACAGACTTGAACAACAATCCCATCAGAGTACAAAATGCATAAGGCCCCGAAACTCACAGGCAACGCATAATTATCTTAGCATAAGGACGGCATATGGAATCCTCCTTTAAGAGAATAGTGACAGCAGATTTATAAATGAATCATTTCCCAACCATCTTCCACACTCATGCCCCCAAATATACGAATGTGCGAACCAGTCGTTCACATAAGGACGCATACAGATTGCACTGTCTCCTAGTGGGACGTGCTTTCTGTATAATTGGTAATGTGTAAAGCAGCCCTCAAGGGTACCTAATTTCTAAGTAGAGATACCCAGAGCTGGTACTGATCCCAGTGAAGAAATTAAACCTTTCAATTCTGGCACTATTTGTGTACATGCTAGAAGAGTTGGTGTAGTGGTTAAGCGTGGTGGTTTGGAGTGGTGAAGTCTGATCTGGAGAACCAGGTTTGATTCCCCACTCTTCCACATGAGTGGCGGAGGCTAATCTGGTGAACTGGATTTGTTTCCCCACTCTTACACACGAAGCCAGCTGGGTGACCTTGGCCAAGTTATAGCTCTGTTGGAGCTCTCTCAGCCTACCTCACAGGGTGTCTGTGATTTTAAGCCGGTTTGAGTCTCCCTTATGTGGTAGAGAAAGTCGGCATATAAAAACCAACTCTTCTTCATATGCAGACTTTCTATCCCTTTTAAGGAGAATCGAACCAGCTTATAATCTCCTTTCCTTCCTCTTCCCACAACAAACACCTTGTGAGGTAGGTGGGGCTGAAAGACCTCTAAGAGAACTGTGACTAGCCCAAGGTCACCCAGCTGGCTTCATGTGTAGGAGTGGGGAAACCAACCCAGATTAGAGTCTACCACTCCTATCCACTACACCATGTTAGAATGATGAATACAGTTTTGAGTGGATACGTTTTTGGTTTTTAAAAGATTGAGAGCCAAGCAGGACAGCGGGGCTGACACCGATGATTCAGCTTTCATGTGCTTTTGGATTCACTGGTGCTCAGACAGCTCTGCTGTCCATGTAGATGTCATGGAAGAAGCAAAAAAAAAGTGGGTATGGGGGAGAAGATGTCCTTTGCTGCACTTGTGGTACGGGAACCCTTCTAGTAGGAGAATCTCCACATGCAAATAGACATTGGCTGCCATGTACTCACCTTGACTGCTCCCAGATCCAGCACAACTGCCAGTTGTCAAAAACTAACTAGAATTCAAAGTGCAACAACTTGGCTATAGTATTTATCCTTGCTCCCTGTTTTGCTTTTCCTGGACTGGTTTTATGTATTTCTTTTTTTCCCCCATCAAGTTGCATCCGACCTATGGTGACCCCCCAGGGTTTTCAAGGCAAGAGACTTTCAGAGGCCGTTACCTGTCTCTGAATAGCGTCCCTGGTACTGCTTGGTGGTCTCCCAACTAAATACTAACCAAGCCAACTCTGCTGAGCTTCTGAGATCAGGCTAGCCTGGGCTATCCAGGTCAGGGCACTGGTTTTATTAGGAGTTAATTAAAAGATTAACCCTAAAAAACTTAGGAGTTATTTCTAAAATGAGACGGTCCAACCCTGTTTGGACGTTCATATGTGGAAGCTCTGGTCCTGTCTTAATTCCTAACAGGGACAGCCAGACATCATCCTGCTTATGAGAAACAAGAGGAAAGTACTCTGCACGTACCTAGGGGATAACTATTTCACAGCTCTGTATGTTACATGTCGCCTCTTACTAAGGCCTGATGCTTCCTCAGGATCAAAGTGATCACTAGTTCTGCTCTGTTTTCTCTAAACAGCACAATCTTATGCAGTTATTCCTATCTGGCACCATTTTCAGTGGGCTGAGACTGGAATAACTCTGCAAAAGATTGCACTGTAGGTCTACCAAAGAAGCCTTCTTGAAGATATAGCCCAAAAGCTTAGGGCGTTTTAAACAAATCACTTCCTCCCAAATATGAAATTGTTCAGCAATTACTGAAAAAATGCCAAGACCAGGTTACTTCTGGCAAACCACTAAACAAAGCTCCAAATCAAGTTAGGCTCCCCTAACAAACTATACCAAAGACTCAGCTACATAATAAAAGCTCAGATTTTGCTTTATTGTAAGTAGGTTTAACAGAACTTGATACTAAGCTGCTAAAAGACTGACCTGTGATCTGGAAAGTCTCTGGTCCAAACCTCCTTTGGATCACAAGGTAGCCTTAGGCAACCTACTCTCATGCAGTCCCACCACGAGGATAAAATTGGTCTTACCTTAGGGGGCTGTAAGAAATACTCTGGACACTGGAAATTGTCTTATATGGAGTCAGACTATTGGGTACTAGCTTCTGTCTAGTCTGACTAGCAGCAGCTCCCTGGGGTCTCAGAGAAAGGATTCCCCCAACACTTGCTACCCAATTTAATTAATTGGATGTAACAGGGCTTCCACTTGGGCCATTTCAGTATGCAACACATGCACTCTACCACTGAGCCAGATTAGCCTCCGCCCCTCCTGTGGAGGAGTGGGGAATCAAACCTGGACCTCCAGATCAGAGTCCACTGCTCCAAACCACCACTCTTAACCACTCCACCGTGCTGGCTCCGAAGCACCCCCCCCCCCGGAGGCACAATCATCTTACTATGAATCCTTCTCACCCAGACAGGGCACTATGTAATCTTTTTTATATGATTAAATGCACACGGAATTCTGCAAATTGTGTGTGTACATACATTTTACATAAATCAAGTGCATTTTTACATACCTGGTTGGGTTTGTAAACTATTCTGCTTTTCCTAAGGGGAAAATCCTGCTCTGCCCTATTACCTTCTTTGGCTTCTGAAATCTCAGGAAATTTTTCCCATTCTGTCAAGCCTATATTTTGAGCCATAAGGAATAGAAGTGTTTATTTTAAATGAAACCAGCTTAAGCTACTGAACCTTGTGCTAGATTTGGTGTCAGTATGGTAGTGTAATGGTTGAGTGTCAGACTAGAATCTGCTATGGAAGCTCACTAGGTGACCCTGGGGCCAGTCACTCAGCGTAACCCACCTCACAGGGCCGTTGTGAGGATAAAATGGAAGAACAATGTTGTCAGCCGTTTTGGGTACTACTGGGGAGAAAAGAGGGGTATAAATATTCAAATAAATAATAGCTCTGGGCAATTCAGAGAAACAAAACGCATTCTCCAAGCCAACCCAAGTAAATTTTAATGGCGGATATCTCCACATCACACAGTACCCTGTGTCCTGTGGTGATGCCCTTGAAACCTTGGGATGAAGAGCTATGACTATGTGTAAAACAAAAACACATATTTGATATTCTGTTGCAATCCTGTGGCCCAGTATTTATTATATAGGAACGGGGCAGACGGGTAAAAATCCACACTGCCATGTAGCACAGTAGGTGATCTTGGGCCAGTCACCCTTCTCTCAGCCAAAAACCTTCTTAAACAAGGTAGATTTTATATGCCGACTTTCTCTACCACTTAAAGAAGCTGCTTACAATCACCTAAGAGCTCTAAGAGAACTGACTAGCCCAAGGTCACCCAACTAGCTTCATGTGTAGTAGTGGGGAAGCCAACCCAATTCACAAGATTAGTGTCTGCCGCTCATATGGAGGAGTGGGGAATCAAACCCGGTTCTCCAGATCAGAGTCCACCGCTCTTAACCCCTACACTAGCTGATCTGCTAGACATGAACTACCGTATTTTTCGCTCCCTAAGACTCACTTTTTTCCTCCTCAAAAGTGAGGGGAAATGTCCTTGCGTCTTATGGAGCGAATTGTGGTTGGGCGCGTGCACGTCGGGACGGCGTGAGCCGGGGTTCCCCGCCCCGACGGCCAGCTGGGAGGTGGGTGGGGCCACACAGAGCCGGCTGGGTGCGTGCGCCGGCTCGCTCTGTGTGGCCCCGCCCGCCCCCCAGCTGGCCGCCAGGGCAGGCTTTCGCTCCATAAGACAAGTTTTTAGAGGAGGAAAACAAGATTTTTTCTTGTTTTCCTCCTCTAAAAAATAGGTGCGTCTTATGGAAAGGTGCATCCTATGGAGCGAAAAATACGGTAGCTCTGGATGACTCATGCAAGCAAGTCAAGCCACACACATGCGCACTGTGGATAGAGATTTAAATTCCTTGCTTGTACAATATGGGGGTGGGGTGGGGGTTCAAACTAGATCTCCCAAGATCTCATGTGGAGGAGTGGGGAATCAAGCCCAGTTCTCCAGATCAGAATCCACCGCTCCAAACCACTGCTCTTAGCTGCTACACCACGCTGGCTCTCTTTAAAGGCAGAATAAAAATATGTCAACAGTAGAATGGGCTATGGCTGTGAAGAAAGCAAATGCTTTGCAATGTAGAAGGTCCCAGGTTCAGTCGCTGCTATATGCAATTGGCAAGGCTCTGCCCAAGAACCTGGAGAGGCAGCAACAGCCAGGACAACAATACTAGGCGGATTCAGTGCAAAGTAGCTTTCTATTTTCTCCCTAATATCAAAATAAGGGGGAGGGGGGGAAAAGCACAAAGAAAGCAGACACTGGAAATTTAATTTTTATTGCTTTCTATCTTGTCTACCTTTGTTGTTAGGGAAGATGGAGAGTTTAACAAAAAGGATGGAAATGCTGAATGACATGAGCTCTTTTTTTAGTCCTGGATAGCAATGGGAGATTTAGAACATGGCAATGTCATTCGGGGGCTTGTCACATGGTGATCAGGACCTCATTTTGGTGGGAGTTCAAAGGATGTGCTGGGAAAGTTTGGGCAGGACAGAAAAATAGCCTATATGAGGTATGTGATATGACCGGGACTCTGCAATTTCAAATATATGCACGTCTCCACCACCCTTTTTATTGTGCTCTTTGGCTCCACTGTTGATACTGGAAAGAATCGGGGGCAGAATAGGTGTCTCTCATCTTGGGGGAATGCCTTCAAAAATGGCTTCCCTATAGACATTCCTACAGTGCACGGGAGACCATGGAGATAGATCATGATGGGAAGCGTGTTAGTTTGTAGCAGTAGAAAAGATCAAGAGTCCAGTAGCACCTTAAAGACTAACAAAATTTCTGGTAGGGTATGAGCTTTCGTGAGCCACAGCTCACTTCTTCGGATACTTGGTATCCGAAGAAGTGAGCTGTGACTCACGAAAGCTCATACCCTACCAGAAATTTTGGTAGGGCAAAAACACATGGTCAATTTATCCTCCTTTAATCCCTGTTCTAGCCAGGATCGAACGCACATTAGGTGAAACGCATGCATTCGATCCTGGCTGAAACAGGTATTAAAGGAGGATAAAGTGACCATGCGTTTTCGCCCGTAGTCTTTAAGGTGCTACTGGACTCTTGCTCTTTTCTACTCCGGGAGACCGTGGAAATTCATAAGGTGATAATCTTGCTTGGGAAATTTTTGGCTTTGGGACTTTTCTAGGCAGCACCAGACCAATGTACTACAGGGAGGTCACATACTCTGGCTCTCAGTTTCTACCTTTAAGGTGGAGTAGATCATTGTTATATGAATAAGCAGTTATGCTTATTGTTTACAAACAATAGTAAATGGGGGCCCTCCACAGCAACTCCGGAGGAAGAGAAGGATTTGCACCTGGGCCCAGGTTTCTAGAGAGGAAGATTATTTCCTTCTCAGCCTGATTATCCAAGGAAGAACTGGCCCCAAACAGAAGTATTGGCCCTATACAGAAACAGAGCTGGTTTCCTGAGAGAAAAATCATCCCACATGAAGAAGACTGGAGGCGTGGCACACACACAGATTCCTTGTGAGCAGCCACAGGTTCCGGTAACGCTCACCCCTGCAAAAAAGGTGGGGCAGATCCTCAGAAAGAAGAAACCAAGATCAAAAGAAGGGAAAGGGTGGGATCAGCGCTTCCGGGCTTTCTTTTTTGAGGCACTGTGGCGTTTGGGAGGAGATATCAAATCCAAGGCAGCTTTCTGCCCTGCTGCTTTCGCCGTATCCGTTTGGCGGGTCAGGTAGGTATCCTCGACACTGATGGGGCTGATGATGTGGCCAGGCAGGGTGACGACTCGGGGGGCTGTCAGCCGCTGAAAAGCACGCTGGGTGTTCCAGGTAGAGCCCACGGGCGCTTGGATGCTGCGCTCAAACTGCTGGCTGTTTTCGAAGGGGAACGGCAGCTGGTTCACCTGTGGGGAGAGAGGCTCAAGGTCAACCCCTGAGTGGAAAAGAGTGCACAACAGCAGAGCCTGACCACTTTCATCCAGGCTTGTAGCTTTATGATGGGGGAGAGGACACAGCCTTGTGCAGCTGTACTTCTAATTATGTATTTCTTTAAAATTATGTCCCCCACTCTATCCTCTGGGCAGATAAGCTGAAACCTACACAAGCCAAAGTAAATCCCTAGTGAAATATATATTACAGGGTTATAATCAAACTCTTCATGTTGGACATAAAGAGTTGGTTTTTATATGCCGACTTTCTCTACCACTTAAGGAAGAATCAAACTGGCTTACAGTCTCCTTCCCTTCCCCTCCCCACAACAGACACCCTGTGAGGTAGGTGGGGCTGAGAAAGCGCTAAGAGAACTGTGACTAGCCCAAGGTCACCCAGCTGGCTTCATGTGTAGGAGTGGGGAAACCAACCCAGATTAGCATCTACCGCTCATGTGGAGGAGTGGGGAATCAAACCCGGTTCTCCAGATTAGAGTGCACCGCTGCAAACCACCGCTCCTAACCACTACCCCACGCTGGCTCTCCCATTACGCACACATAAAGCACACTCCTATTATGCCTTCCGTCCTCCTTCTTTCCCACCTGTATTCTGCTCTCCCTGCAGATGGAACACTGAAGGGCAGCTGCCCAGGTCACACCATGCTCGTACCTGATGAGCAGCAGCTGAAATATTTCGCTTTTCACTAAGGATCACATGGGGCAGATGCTGGTCTCTTCTTGGGAGTCCAGGGGCGGGTTTGATAAGAAACCTTGTTAAAAAAGAAAAAGAAACCGGTAAGATAAAGATTGGAGAATGGAGGGGCACCAGCCCTTGTGCCTAAACGTACCGTCTCCGCTTCTTGGTGCTAGGCCGTAGGCCGGTGCCGCCCCATTCACCCCAGCCCGGGAGCACCAGGTCGACCACTTTCGGTTTGCTATCCTGCTCTGCACGGCGCTTCTCTTTCAGGAAGTCTGCCACAACGTTGTCACTGGCAAAGGCCTCACGGATCACCTGCCGCTGGTCACTGGCCAACTCCAGCTGCAAAAGAAAATTAGGATCAGCCACGGACCTTTCATAAGAGCAAAAGGCCTCACTGGGTTTCCAGATAAAATGTGGATAAACATACGAAAAGTGTACACCTTGCAGTATCTTTTATGCTCTCCTTTTAGTTGTCAGTTTAATATACATTTTAATAGGATAGTTTTATAGTTTAAACTACTCCAGATTTTTATGAGAAGCTGTGTAAGTTGCCCTGAAGGGTCTATTGGACTCTAAAGGCAAACATAAATTGGGATTCAAGCATGCACTTGAACCCACCCAGAAACTAGTTACAAAATGCACAGAAGTACATTCAAATTACTTAATTTCCTTTGGGGCAACTCAATAACTTAATCTTTCTCATACTCAGTCTGACTTGACTCCAGTATTCTGAACAAAAAAGGAAGAGTTGCCCAAATAAAAGGACTTAACAAGGAGCCCTTTAAAAAGGAACATGTGGCTGGGCTCTCTTGCTCTTATCCGGGTTTTGTTGGTCTCCTCTTCCAATACTTTGGTACATAGCACAAATGCCCAGTGCTCCAGGCGCAGAGTGTGAAGAAAATGAGTGCAGATGCTTCACATCAGGTGGCTGAACTTGGAGCCAATTTATGCCAATCAGAAGAGTCCAGTTCTTGGATGATACAATTTCAGGGTGAAGTTTGGGGCATGGGGATACAAAGAGCATTCAGTCAGGTGGTCTAGCCCCCATACCACCAATTCTGACCAGCACTGGCTTTCTAAGCTCACAGGCAGAAGA
This sequence comes from Euleptes europaea, assembly GCF_029931775.1. NCBI lineage: Eukaryota > Metazoa > Chordata > Lepidosauria > Squamata > Sphaerodactylidae > Euleptes > Euleptes europaea. Next base: position 20,188,245 of record NC_079324.1, on the reverse strand, counting down.
CTGCTCTCAGTCCTGCCACCTGAGATCCCTTTCAGACCAGAGATGCCAAGGCACAAACCTTCTGCATGCCAAGCATAGGCTCTGCCCTTAGCACCTAGCATGCTGCATCTCAGAATATTCATAGGCAGAACTTCCTGCATATAGGAAGATACATATAAGAAGTTCAAACTAGTTTTCTCCCTGGACTACCGTGAAGCCAGCGTGGTGTAGTGGTTTGGAGCAGTGGACTCTGATCTGGAGAACTGGGTTTGATCCCCCACTCCTCCAGATGAGCGGCAGAGGCTAATCGGGTGAACTGGATTTGTTTCCCCACTCCTACACATGAAGCCAGCTGGGTGACCTTGGGCTAGTCACACACTCAGTCCCGCCTACCTCACAGGGTGTCTGTTGTGGGGAGGGGAGGGTGATTGTAAGCTAGTTTGATTCTTCCTTAAGTGGTAGAGAAAGTCGGCATATAAAAACCAACTCTTTTCTATGCAGAAGACCTCTCCCTCCCAGCAAGAAAACATTCAAACATACAATCCCCACCCACGTGCACCCCTGCAGCTTTCGATTATTGCGATGGTTCAGACTGACCCTTCAAGGCCCCTCTGCCCTTGGCACTCACCTCCTCCTGTACCACCTTGGGCACGAGCGGACATTGTGTGGGAGTGGATGTCTCAGCCAGGACCGCCTTCAGATCAATGAGGGCCTGGCGCTTGCCAGCTGTTCTGTTCTTGGCAGCTGGGGCCCTTCCACCCCTGGGCTGAGATGACGGCTCCACCGGCTGCAGAGGTTCAGCATCCTCTGATCGTGCCGGCTCGAGTCTCTGGGCATCTTCCTCTGGCTCCAGGGCTTCCACATCCTCCAAGGTGCGGAGCCGCTCTAGCTTCTCGCTCAGGAGGGGCCCCTCCGGCACAGGGCTTGTGGGAGCTGGCGGGAGCACATCGGGCACAACAAGGGCAGCCTTTTCTCCACCGAGACCTGCAGATGGACCACCACAGTGGGAGGCTCTGAAACACTGCGATGCAAGCACACCCCACAACCCCTGTGCTGGCACCATGTTTAGGGCTGTATACATTTTGAACTACAAAAACCTTTTGATGTGTTTTTGAGAGCTGATGAGGGACAGTGGTTAGAGTGTTTGGACTACATATACGTTCAAATCCCTACTACCCCACTCCAGCCGTGCAGCCCACTGGGTGACGTTAGGCCAGCCACTCTCACTCCGCCTAACCTACTTCACAGGGTTGTTGTGAGGACAGAATGGGGAAGGGTATTCCCTGAAGGGGAAATAAAAATGTGGCCAGTAGAAAAGGGTTCTCTCAATCAAGCAGCAGACTTTTCAATGCAAATATGTATTCCCCGTTCTGTGTTTCACACAGAGGAAGGAATGCATGTTCTGTGATGACATCTCCTATGACGCACATAACCCAAAAATGAGTGCAAATTTAAATTTAGAAGATTTCTATAGTTAGGCAGCAGCTGCGACACCTATCTGTAACTTCCCCAACCAGGAGTAGAAGCACCCCAGAGGTGGATTTCCTCAGCGAGAAAAAGCCAGGCAAAGAAAGAGTTGAAGTGTTCCCATCCCACTACATTGTCTTCCCTGAGAAAAGCAACCCCAGCAGCTGCATTTACATGTGGAAAAAATTGTCAGAGACAAACATGGGATAAAGACAAACATGTAGCTGAGCTCCAAGACAGGATTTGAATTTGGATCTTCCTAGTCTTATTCTAGCTAATATACATCATTAGAAGTAGAAGAAGAGTTGGTTTTTATATGCCGACATTCGCTACCACTTTAGGAAGAATCAAACCTGCTTACACTCACCTTCCCCTCCCCATAACAGATACCCTGTGAGGTAAATGGGGCTAAGAAGGTTCAAACAGAACTGTGACTAGCCCATGGTCACTCAGCAGGCTTCATATGGAGGAGCTGGGAATCCAACCTGGTTCACCAGATTAGAGTCTGCCGCTCATGTGGAGGAGTGGGAAATCAAACCCGGTTCTCCAGATTAGAGTCCACCGCTCCTAACCACTGCTCTTACCCACTACACCACGTTGGCTCAGAACCTTAACCCTTCTTGGACTTATGGAGCCCAGAACTGAACATGAGACTCTGGAGGGGGTCGAAAGCACACCCAACACTGCCTTCCCACACTCAGCCAGCTCAACCGTTATCTCACCATTGGCTTGAAATTGACACAGGCTCTGCCGGCGTTCATCAAAGTCTTGCAACAAAGCTTCCTCGCTGGACACCGCCAGCTCCTCCTCCTCCTCCTCTTCCTCCCCACTCCCTACGCTGTCTGCTGGAGCTCGAGGCTCTTCCTTAGACTTTGCAGAGGCCTTGCCCAGCATCCAGGGGTTATCTGGGTCTGTTCCAACATGGCCCTCATTGATAACATCAGGGACCAGGCACCCCTCCATTTCAGTGTCCTTGCCATCTTCCTCACTGTCCGACGCTGGGCGTGCTTTCTGCGTCAGTTCTTTGTTCCGGGAGAGCTGTTCTTGCATGGCTCGCCTAGCCTGGGGAAAAGGGCAGGAGTCAATGATTTGGTAGGCAGGTTTTAAAAAAACCACATTGGTTCTACTGCTGTAACAATTATTTTAGACCAGCACATTATATTCCATCTCATCCTAGAATCATAGAGTTGGAAGGGACCACCAGGGTCATCTAGTCCAACCCCCTGTATAATGCAGGAAATTCTGAACTACCTCCCCCCCACACCCCCTGTGACCTATACTTCATGCTCAGAATATGGCCAAGGTGCCCTCCCTCTCATGATCTGCCTAAAGTTATATTCATCAACTAATACTATCAGTCTCTGGGAGGAAAAAAAAAACCCACACGAACTCTCAGCAGTTGCGGAAGCAAAGACAGCTATTCTATTTTCCTTCAGGAAGAATTTCTCCAATAGAAAGCTGATTTTCTGGAAGGCTGTGAATCATGATTTGACCGCAAAAGCGTTTTTTTTTTTAATCTGGCTGTAAAGTTGATGATGGATATAGTGGGAGGGAAAGCTTTTCAGAATTCTCTCCTCCCACCACAGCTACAGCCACATCACTTTTTAAGCGCCCTGCTAGTATCTCTGTCGGAATAGTCTGGAGTATTATTCCTTCTGGGGGGCGGGGACGACACTTCAAGCTTGATCACAAACATTTCTCAACAACAGTAACACTTAGTACTGGTGCAGTATTTTCAAGTGTTCAAAGCAGTTCCCATGCATTAACTTGTTGTAACCTCTCCAACAGCTCTGTAAGGTAGTCTTAGTGTTCCCATATTCTAGATGGGAAGACTGAGGCTGGGGCGGGAAACAACAGCTTGCCTAAGTCTGCTACGTGGTTAGATTCAACCTGGGAGCTTCAGAGCCAGATCTCTCAGCCACCCATTCTTCTTCCGCATGTGTCTTGGTTTGACTAGATGCTGATAAAGAGTCTTGGCCATGAGCCCTCCCTCCACACACCCATCAATCCTGCTGCTCACCTCTAAGTCATACTTTGCCATGATGACAGTAGATTTGGCCCATCGGCCCTTGTTCTGATGTTTCAGACTCATTCTCTCCTGTCCAGAGACATAAAGGAAAACTTCAGCATGGCAGCAGCAGAGTGAACACTGAGTTCCAAGAGAAAGGAGTCCTGCCTTAGTGCCACCGGAAAAGCCTCCACCCCACCTCAATACGGGCTCTCTCCATCTTCTCCAGCTGTTCCAGGGCTGCCTCGGGGTTGCATTTCCGCAGCGTCTCAAACTCTTGCAGCGCCTTACGACTCTTGCCTTTCCTAAGCACTTTGTGGTACCTTTGGGGAGAGAAAAACAGCTGTATCACAGAGACAGGCAGCCAAGCCAGCTAAAAACAATCACCAACACATCCTGGGGTAGGAAAGCAACATAGTTCAGTACTGCCCACCCACCCCGTTCCTCAGGGGCTGTACTGTTACCAGGCATGGGGCTGCATGTGTTCATGCCTGAGCCGCCTTTTAGTCAACAGGCATGGGATCTGCCCTGTGCTTTAGAATTTGCCATGTTCCAATCATCCATGTTTTTGCAAAAGGAGGTTTTAGGCCTACAAATGTTATTGCTCCTACTTTTACTTACTGTTCCTTTCCCACAACATGCACTCCAACAACTTTACCAGTTTCAGCATCCATGCCCTTCGTCTCTGGTAGTTCCCTCAGCTTTAGCAAAAAGTCAAAAAAGTCTTTCCATAAATGGCATTTGGACGTGGCTGAGCACATGCACAGGGCTGGGTATGCACCATACGACTGCAACTTCTTGCTGGTTTCGCAAATTAAATGGATGTGTATACGTTTGCCAATTCTGCATAATGCATGTGTCCGCCAGTTCCAATTAGTGTGCAGAAACTACAGTGAATACTAAAAATCTTTTCCACCAGTGCCCTACGTTTTTGGCTTTTGACATTCCAAACACTGTCCAATATTTTCAAGTCTAGCTTTCCAGACTTAGGGACAAGGAACTCCTGGGGTGGGAGGAGGAGGAGGAAATGAGCTTCACCATCCAACAGCAGTTTCTGGGCTTATGCAAAGCATGCACAGCCCTGAATCTAGGCTTCTGTGCTCAAAGTTGATTAACTGGCATTATTCTGATTGAAGAAGCTGAGCTTTCAAGGTGCAGAGATCACTCAAGTTTTAGCCACGATGACTTCAAATGCAGTTTACCAAATCCTCTCATGCATGAACTCCAAAAGCTAAGAAAAGTCATTGGTCTATCAGGGCCAATACAGTCTATCCTAACTTGTTACCACCTGCATGCAAAGCAGATGCTCTGCTAAAGGTGGATAATGATGCCAACAGTCCAAAATGTAGTGGTATGGGGGGGCAAAGATAAAGAGGGTAGCAGAGGTGGGGTATTTTCGGAGGGCAACCCCCCCACCAAGCCCAATTTCCTCCTGGCTATTACGTCTCCAGGCGAAAGAGATCACTTATTGCCTTTCAGAGTAACTCCCAGCCACACTGGACAGAGCTTGTGCCTGCACACTGCTCTTAGCACCTCAAACGTTTGGCAGCTTGTGAGCAAGCACAGCCCCTGGCCCCAAATCAGACATGGGGGGAGGTTCCTCTTCTATCATCAAAATTTTGGCAGCTTGTGAGGTTCCTGCAAAAGGGCCCTTCTTTTACCCTGCTTTTAGCTCACCCCTTTCAATTCTAACTTCTGGCCTGCTTCTAATTTCACCTCCCACTTTGCTAATTCAGGGAACGTCCGTGCATTTCCAAGCACTGTGACATTAGAGTTGCAAAGGGTGCCACGGCAAGCTGTGCGCCATCTATTTTAATTATTAGGTAATCTGGAATTGTATTTTAATTAAGATGTTTTAACTATGTATTGTTATGACTCTTGTTGTTCCCCACCCTGAGCCTGGCTTCGGCCGGGAAGGGAGGGCTAGAAATATAATAAAATAAACATTGTGACCCCCCCTTAGCCCCCCCCAAAGGGAAAACACAATGCACGCCCACAAAAGAACCCCCTGCCCACAATGCAAATAGTGCTCCAAAGCACAGGGCAATCCCATACTTCTTGCTCTTGATTTTGCGCTCACGGCGTGCCTTGGCTTCATAGTAGGACTGCAAGGCCCGGGCTTTCTGGAGCTCCATCCGGCGCTGCTGAGCCTGAAACACGCAAGACGAGGAGAACTGGCTGTAGACACTGGACTGACTCCAAAGCAAAGTGGGTTGAGGGACGGGGAAAGAGCAGAAGCTCACCTCTTCCAGGCTCATGGCCTGCAGCGAGGCCTTTTCATGAGGAGTCAGAAGTGGATCCTTCACCGGCTGCTGTGTTTTGTGGAGAAGACTGAAGATCTCTTCCTCCAGCGGTGTCCGGGGCTTTTGTGTTGGAGAAGGGCCAAGGATACAGAGAAGCAAGCTTAAATTGCGCTACAAGCATTATGATGCAGTTGAATAAGACTGAGAGAAGAAACTGGAAAACAGGGACCAGAGAATCTCACTTGTTACTATATATGCATCTTTCACAGCTGGACACTGCCCCCCTTATTTACAGGCCAAATTTTTTCAGGGGTGGAGAACCCTAGCTCCTCTCTATTGAGTGAGGATTTATTATTTGCTCATTACACTGCTACTGCACCTCTTCCTCCAAGCACCCTCACGTAGCTCACAGATGGTTCCCAAGTAATCTCCCCCACCTCCTCCAGTTGCTTTTAGGCTCCCTAAGATTCAGCAGAAAACCACATCAGGTAACTTCAGATCATTCATTAGGCATCTGGCCCTATAACCAGGGATACCATACCAAATGTGCCCTGGGAAGGGGACTTCTGGGGCTCTGGCTCCAGCTGTTGTTGAGCTATAAATCATACGGTCCCTCTACTGTGGGGAAGGGGAGCATAATTTTGACTGTCATTCTCAGCCTAGCCTATATTACAGAGATTTCTGACTACTAACCCAAGCTCTTTGAAAGAATGGTGGGATAGAAATGTTAGGTGTGAGTATGATGCGCTCAGAAAAAAACAACCACCCCAATTATTATCCCATTCATGCTAACAGAAAGGCCTATGATTTGGTTTCATACTATTGGGTTGGGTCAGGGTGGTGTGAGAGGCAGCCCAGAAGGAATTTTTGCCTTTGGGCTGACAATGGCTCTCAGCAGCCCTGCTCTCAACAAGGCAACTTTCAGCCTACATCAGCTCACAGGCAGCTGCTGCACTGCCTCAACCCCATATTTCAGTGGGGCTCAACAGAAATGTCACCCCTTTCTAAAATGAGGGCAAGATCTGCATTCCAGAAGGATAGCTCCGTTCCTTCATTCCGCCCAGCTGTTGCAAGACGGTTGAAGATTCTGTGCACAGTAAGTTTTAACAGGAAGGAACACTAACTACAACCAGAGGGCGGGTGCCCACGTTGAGGAGGTGGCATTGCGTAAGGACAGGCCTGTGAGCGGCAAGCTGCCAGCAGGTGGGGGCTGGGATGGGACCTAAAACAGGCACAGTCCAAGGGTGAAGTCAACTTGCCACCAAGAATTACTCAGCGCCCACCATTTTACCTTTTCAACTGCACTTCCAGTTATCAAAGTATCACACAAGCTTTGTAGTTTGTTTTATAACTTCTGATCACAATGACAAATTAATATAAAACCTAAAGCATTAAGGGATGGATCCCATGGATGGAAGTTTTTCCACCTGCTGAGTGTAACTTTCTTGCCTCCTCCGTCCTGCTGGGGCCCAAAATGCCAACAGACATACTGCTTCTGGAGAACAGAAAACTAAGTTGGGCTACAGGGGCAGAAGAAATGCTCTGCTGAATTCAAGTTTATGGTCTTACATTATTTTTCACCCGATCATTCAAAACTTTCTAAGAAACTGTCTAACTCCCCAGTTTTTGGGGATTTGGACCATCATTAGCAAATTTAGGCATAAACGGAACATTTTATATCTGATCTTTTTTAAAGAATTAGGCAATGGTGGAAAAATATATTATCCCAATAACATTATAGAACAATTACTAGACAAGTCACTAGTTCTAAACCTGTTTTTTTCAAAGATTTTTTAAATAGATAGGCCAAAAGCAGTCAGATGATCAGACAAAATTCCAAGTGCCCCCTGAATGAGAATGTCTGGAATCTGTTAAGCATTTCTTGTTTCCGAGAGGAGAAACCAATTGGGAGGCACTTAGCCAAATCTCCGCAGAGTCCACTTCAGACTCAGCGGTGGGACCACAACTCAAATAGCCAAGTCAGACTCTACCCACACATCAGACACCTTGAGCACTTAGAATCACAGTGGGTTGGATCCAGCTGGCTATTTTGCTTGGATGCCCTCCATCCTACAGTCCCTGGTGCTGTGGAAACATCTCCCTGCTGGGAATTATTTTGGTGCCATGAAATAGGCAACCTGTGCAAAGTTTCAGTGTGTATAATGAATTTTATATTGTGTATTTTATTATACTAGTTTGATTACATTGTATTTTAATTATGACGTGAGCCACCCTGAGCCCGGCTTGCTGGGGGAGGTGGAATATAAAGTTGTTATTATTTCACATGTCTTTTGTCCATGCAGGTCCCACGATCCTCACCATAGCCTTCATGGTGATCAGATGGGACACCCTCCCCTCTTTTTCACCAATGGAAGAAACTAGTTAGATCCAACCCAGCGTGGTGTAGTGGTTAAGAGCAGTGGACTCAGATCTGGAGAACCGGGTTTGATTCCCAGCTCCTCCACATGAGCAGCGGAGGCTAATCTGGTGAACTGGATTTGTTTCCCCACTCCTCCACACGAAGCCAGCTGGGTGACCTTGGGCAAGTTACAGCTCTGTTAGAGCTCTCTCAGCTCCGCCTACCTCACAGGGTGTCTGTTGTGGGGAGGGGAAGGGAAGGTGATTGTAAGCCGGTTTGAGTCTCCCTTAAGTGGTAGAGAAAGTCGGCATATAAAAGCCAACTCCTCCTCTTCTAAGTAAGCAACACAGCTTTCCCTGTGCGTAAAGCCACAGGAGAACAGAGCAGATACTGCAACCGGGGTCCAGCCCAGACTCAATCTTCAAACCAGCTGCCCAGCCAAACCAGGACCCACCTTCCAATTGCTTATCACTTCTTCAATGGGTGCTACAGTCACACAATCCTGCTGCAGCGGGAAGACCAGCTGCTCAGCATTCCGGTTTTGTCGGACTACCGGATCCCACTTAGCCAAGGCTTGGGATGTCTCGGTATATGCAGCTTCTCTCACCACCTGCAGGGAGACAGTAAACCCTTCAGCAACAAATCCCCCCAAATAGTCCAGGCATAAAGAAGGTGTGTGGATTGTTCACTGCAAAATGCAAAAACTCCTTTCTGGTAGCAGTTAAGTCCTCACCAATAACCCAATGCTATCTGATTAACATGCATTAACCAGTGAGGTTATCAACCCATTAAAATATGTTTACTTAGTAATTTTAATCTTTTAATGGATTCGTTTTAAATATATTTGCCTGTTAGGAAAAAAACTCTCAGTATAGCTGTCTTTTTGGGGAAGGAAACATAAGTTACTGGTCCATGGTCCAAGAAGAAGCTATCCTCAATTTAGTTCTTGTTCTTATTGCCATCATACACAAGAACCAAACCAGCACTGAGAACTTTGAGTAGCATGCTAATTAAATCACAGCCCTCATTACTAGATTATGTGGCTATAAGGGGCTTTGAAGAGGCATTTTTGCTGGTTATTTTCATATTCTCAAGGTGCACCCAAGGATCAAGATACAAAAATGACCAAGGACATACAGCAGCATAACACATGGACTGATTCAAGTCTGAAAAACACAGCTACTGGATCAGCTTCAGGGAGCTTTTTCCAATTTGGGGTCAATTTGCACATAGCTGCCCATTTTTGAATCACAATAGAAAATATTGGAAAGCGTCAGAGCAACAAGAAGATCATAGAATCATAGAGTTGGGAGGGACCTCCATGGTAATTTAGTCCAACCCCCTGCACAATGCAGGAAAATCACAACTGCCTTCCCCCCCCCCAACATACCCCCAGTGATCCCTACCCCATGCATCAAAAATGGCCAAAAAAACCCTCCACGATCCCTGGCCAATCTGACCTGGAGGAAAATTGCTTCCTGATCCCAAAGCGGCTATCAGCATTACCCTGGGCATGTAAGAAAGGGCCACAAGAATCAAACACTGACGCAAGCCTTCTTGCCCTCCATCTCATGACATGCCTAAGTTCACAGAATCTGCATTGCTGATAGATGGTCATCTAGCCTTTGCTTAAAAACCTCCAAAGAAGGACCGCCCACCACCTCCAGAGGAAGCGCTCTGTCAGGAAGATGTTAAGCTTGTGTAATTAATTGACAGCAGTTATGTAGCAAAAGTCATTTTCATCAGCAACAGTTTCCTTTCAGCCTTTTGGATGGGAATACTAAAGACACCCAAACCACCTGCTCAGAAAGGGGCAGAACTACTGCCTTGCTGGATCTGACTATCTAGTCCTGCATTCCCAACAACAGCCAGCCAGATTCCTTTGGAAACCCACAAGCAGAGCACAAAAGGGTAGTATGCCATTGCCTTGTATGCTACCACTGAACATGAAAGCTCTACTTTGCTATTTGCTTAGACAGACTTATTGGTCATAAATTTGTATAATCCTTTCTGAAGCCATCTAGTGATCATCCCCTTTTTGTGTGGTATAAAATTTCCTAAGACAAGGTAAAAAGGTAAAGGTAGTCCCCTGTGCAAGCACCAAGTCATTACAGACCCATGGGGTGACATCACATCCCAACGTTCACTAGGCAGACTACATTTACGGGGTGGTTTGCCATTGCCTTCCCTAGTCATCTACACTTTACCCCCAGCAAGCTGAGTATGCATTTTACTGACCTCGGAAGGATGGAAGGCTGAGTCAACCTTGAGACGACTACCTGAAACCGACTTCTGTCGGGATCGAACTCACGTCATGAACAGAGCTTTTGACTGCACTACTGCAGCTTACCACTCTGCGCCACAGGGCTCCTGAAGACAAGGTACTAATGCATAATGAAGATAAACACTTTTATCGGTCTTTCTGTTACTGCCCATCCCCCTTGAAATTCCTTCTGGTCTCCTTTCACCCAAGTTTCTCAAACTTCTGCCTCCAATGGCCAAAGACACACTTCCTCAGCCAGTTTCCTCTTTCCCCAAGGTAAAGCTGCCCACCAGCTGTACTCACCCGTTCACTCTCCTCCTTGCTCAGTGGGAGTTGGACTGCCTTGGTCTGCCGGACTTTGCTCAGCTGTTTCCGAATGGAGCCAAGAGCTGATGTGGTGGAAACAGGCTGCAGCAGCTCTGAGAGCATCACTTTCTCACCAGCACCTGTGGCAAACAACAGATTTTAGCACTGAGGATTGGCAAGTGCTCCTTGGGCCAGATCCCACATTCCTTCCTACCCATGCCCACAGTTAACAGAGCCTCTGCCCAAGGCTGGAACCACCATATGGTAGGAAGCCTCAGTCGAGTCTCTCACCTCCACCACCCACATCGAATTCAGAGACATTTCTGCTCGCCTCTGTACGCTCAGCCGCTCGCTGCCTGCAAGAAACAGAACAAGCAGCTTTAGGAAGGGAACAGAAAAGCAAGCTGTACAGCTCATTCATTCAGGTCAGAATGACAACAGCTCCCCTTTTTTTCTCTTACCGCTTTCCTCCAGCCAATGTGCTGAGTGCATCCACAAGCTGCCGGTGCTTCTTTGCAGCCAGTTCATCATCCTCCTGGGGAAGAAGAAATAGTCAGGAAGCAAGACCAAAGGAACATCTCCCCAAGGGTTGAATCTGAACTCATTTGGGACAACAAGAGCAACAATCAACGGTGAACTCACCTGTCAATCCCACGATTTCTCTTATGAGAAAAAACAACTAGCAGTAAACCAGACTGATCTATTTTGCATTTCAAATGCAGCACATTAACCACAGAACAGGAGCAATACCAACTGTCCCGGAGCGAGGCTAAAGAGAAAATTGTGTTTCAGAGAATCTACAGACAGCTTTTACCACTTTGGGGAGGCAAACACGATCAACAGCCACACATCTGAGATTAGAGAGCACGGCTCAGAGAGTAGGGAGGTTGCCAAAGAGGTCTTGGCCCCTTTCTTTTAAAAATACATTCTAAAATCTCTACAAATAAAAGGGAGAACAAGGGCTCACCTCATCTTCAGGATCACTCAGGGCCGCCTCGATCGCCACCGGCTCCTCCTCACCCGCCATTTGGGAACCACGGAGACCAACAACTCTTTCTAACGTCCCCTTCCCTTCCTATTCAGGTAAAGAGAGCGGCACGTGTTATCACGCCAGCCGGGGAGACACACACACCGCCTGCCGTAAAGTGCGACAACACTTCCGCCTTCAAAGTTGGGCATTTGCAGCACTTCCGCCCTCCCTCCTCATCCGGCTATAGGGGTCGCTATTGCGCAGTTCTGGCTGCTTCCGAATTTGTATATGCTCATTAGCCAAACACATGCAGATTTAAAACCTCTTTTTGTATTCAGAAGCAAACCAAGCAACGAAACGGAATAATTGATGATTCCACACACACCCAATCGTTTAGACTTCATCTAAGGCCAATTAAAATTTTTTTAAAAAAAGTGGTGTCTGGTGCTTAGCCACACCCATTTTAGCCAGATTATCACTCCAGGGGCGTGGCTCACCCTGTCAATAGTGTGTTGGAATTGTGGCCAACTTTGCCGCTCCTTCCCCCTCCGTCTGACACTTTGACGTAAAAGATCCGGATAGTCCTTTCCATGCCCCGTTCCTTAACTCAGCCCATCAAGCCTTCCCGCCTGCGGTGATCGTTTCGAATGACGTGCTGCTGGGCCAATGAGAAACCTCGTCCCGCCCCAGTAGGCGGAGCTGGGACGCGAGCGAGCCAATGGGGGCCCACTCTCCTCTTCCCTTAGCACGACTACCGCGAAAGAAAGCCCCGTTTCTTCCCAAAGGTGATCGCCGTCTGAATGACACGCTGCCCCGCCTATAGGAAGCCGCCTTCTAGAGCAGGAGGCGGTCCCGGTCTCGAGCGAACCAATGCCCGTCTCTTCTGAGAGGAGAAAAGCCTAACCAGACTCGGCCTCGCCCTGGCCCCTGTGCTCCACACCCCGCGTGCAATATTTATGACAGACGTGCCTGTCGAGCCAATAGCCAGTCTCTTCTTGACACATGAGGCGGCATCGAAACAGAATTAAACCAATGAGAATCTTAGCTCCTTCACACACACACACACACCCCGTCAGTGTTCTACTAGAGAGAAAAGGCCTCAGGAAGAGGCGACCGGCCTCGGCCCCGATGCCGTACAAACGCCAGGTGAGGGGAAGAGGAATATGGGAGCCACCGAGACAAAGAAACGGGCCGGACAACGGGCCGGGTGCTGCCCCCGTTCCCCGCCGGGACCGACCCTGGAATAGGGCCCGGCCGAGCGGGGGGCGGTGCCCGGACGATTCCCTCAGGACGCGTGTTATGCTCTCCGCCCCTCCCCCCTCCTGTCAATCACAGCGGGCGGGGAGTGGCGTGCGCGTGGTGTGTGCGCGCGCGGGGGGGGTTGTTGTCGCGCGCGGGGCGTGGCGCGCAGCTGGGCCCTTCCAGCGCTCCGTGCCCACAACCGCCCTCCCCGCCTGCCTCGGAGGAGCGGCCTCGTGTCGCTCCCCTTCGATGAACTGGGTGTGTCCCCTCGATGCACGTGTGTGTGTGTGTAGGGGGGCGGGTGCGGAGAGACCCGTGTCGGACGAGATCCTGCCTCGGTCGTCGGGATTCTGGCGAGAATACAAGGTCAAGTCGGGAACAATGGGAGGCAGCCACGCCTGAAGGAGCGCGGGTGGCAGCCAGCTGGTGCAGGAAGGGTGGGTGGCCGATCCCGGGGGTCTCGCCTCGTTCGCTCGTCTCCCATTTTTAAATTTTCGTTCTTTGTTGTCTTGCATTGCCTATGGGTGGGGCGTCAAGTGGGATCGTCCGTGCATTTGCGATGCATCTTTGCTTTTGGATTGTGTGCGTGAGCGAAGAGGTAGGTGAAGAGCGGGGTGTGTGTGTGTGTGCGAAAACCATAGTATTAGTCAAACCCCAATAAATAAAACGAGGCGCTTGGACGGCTGCTTTTTAATTGACAAAAGGTAGAGAGGTTCTTCGGTGGCGTTTCCCCTCCCCTCCCCCTCAATCCCGTAGTGAGAAGCGTTGGAAATGTGCCTGCTTTCCCAGGTGCTGAAAGATGGGGAATCGCAAATGTCCCTAATACAAGAGCACACTTCTTGTTTTCTTGCTTCGGTTTAACTAGCCAGGAATATCTGCCATGGCTGGTCCATTCCTAGTCATTGCAGTGGAGTAGAATCCACACCCTACAACTATAAGGATGGTTTTTGAATGTTCGAGGGAAATCTGCCTTGTTACTTCGTTGAACATCTGCTAATGTGAGTATACAAGGGTTAGAATACATTGACAGCAGTTGCGTTTTTAACTTCTAGGCAGAATCCGTAAATCTCTCTCTTCCAGTATCATACTTTATACCTCTCTTATACATTAAACTGCTGTGTGCCTGTGGGAATTAGCAAAGCCAAGGAGGAAAAGTGAATTGGGGTTTAAACGACCTATTGCACTTTCCAGTCCACTGTTAGATCTCTGTGAGGGTTTCTTCAGAGGAGATAAGAACAAGGGCGGGGCAGGAAAAAATGCCAAGCAGCTTTTGTTTTTTAAATAAACTATCATATAATGTTCTGTAGGAGGAGGATGATTTTGTTGCTGGATATTTTTGGAATAGCCCACTGGAAGCAGCTCTCTAAAAGCTCTGCTAGGAGGGCCGGAGTTTAGTGCAAAAGCTACTAGCTAGTAATTTATCTGGTCAGTGAGATGCGGAATTGTTGATTTAATGGTCTGCATTTGGCCTGGAAGTTTGGTTACTACAAAAATGTCTGTGCTCTGAACGTAAATCATGCCAAACATTCTTCAGTATGAGCAAGGCTTCAGTCTGCTATAATCTCAATTGACTTGCCGTTTGCTAAAAAGCAAATCTTGTGTAGGGTGCCATTGCAGTTCTTGGAGCCTGTCTGGCATTCACCCAGGTGGCATGAGGGGAAATTCACTTGTAGGTGGGTGTGTCTTGGGGCTGTTTTAGCCAGCCTGCAGCTACTTGTTTGCCATAGGACAAGTGCTGATCACTTACAAAGCCCTGGGAGTGTGTAGGTTTCCCAAGTGCTAGGAGTTGTGGCACAAGCCTTGTTCTGTTTTTCCTGTTGGGTCGGAATGGATCCGTCAGTCACTTATGAAAAGTGCTGCATGATGAGTGAGTAAACCTCAAGATATGGGCGTGCCAGGAAGGATGTCATCCCTCTAATCGTGGTTGGGACACTTTTTATTTTCCCAGTGTAGGTGCATCGTGAGGAGCTACGCTGACTGGTTTCCTTGTCTCTCATCTTTCTAGGGGCTGAGGCTGGGGCTCTGAGGATGGTGTGTACGTTCCAGTGGCTGGAGTGGAGACGGACCACAGCTCATCTGTCCTGCCTTCTGTGAAGGTGCAGCCATGTCTGTGATGATAGCAAGAAAGAAGGTGACGCGGAAATGGGAGAAGCTGCCAGGAAGGAATACATTCTGTTGTGATGGGCGCGTCATGATGGCCCGACAGAAGGGAATCTTCTACCTGACTTTGTTCCTCATTGTGGGGACATGTACCCTTTTCTTTGCATTTGAGTAAGTTTATAATAGTTGAAAGTTTATATTTGGGGTTGTTGTTGTTTTGGTGTTTGTTGTTCATGCTTGGAGCATGGAGTAAGGACTATTTACAGGTTACAGTCAGGAGGGAGAGGAGCATCTGTAGGAGAAATCTGGATCGAGCCTATGGGCCTGCCTCTATTTTTACACATTTGGTATGACTTGCAAACAAGCCTATATGCATATAAGTGTAGGTTTTGAGATCCTATATGTGTGATCAGGACCCTATATTTGTTAGGGTTCTCAGTTGAACATACAGGGCCTACGTGAGTACCTTTGTATCACTTGTTCACAAATATCAAATTCATATAGGTGTGGAGCACAGTTGTCCCCAAACTGGAACATGTGAGCAGCCCCATAAATTGAGCCCCAAGTTTACATTCTTGTGGGTTAGAATAGTGCTTCCTTGCTAGTCCCTTTATGGGCCCTTAGGGCAGGACTTGACAATTTGGCTTTAAGCCAGACTCATTTTTAAACCTTCAGGGTTTCATATTTTAATGACCATATTTTCTAACTATTGCTACCACAAAAACTAACCCCCCTCTCTTCACAGTGTCTTGTAATTTTATCAAGCTATGACAAAAGTATATAGAATTAAATATAGCGGTAACCCTTGTTATCATAACCACAACAAACAGCTCACTAACTAGTTTCTTCCATTTCTCAGAACTCCATTATCACTTTAAAAGTTATATTTAATTGAATATGAAGCCAGTATAGAAAGCAACCAGTTAAGAAATTAATTCCTCCACTGTCAATGAATGGGATAAAGTTAAGTTTACACATGAAGACGTAATGGCAGGAATTTAATGCACTTCTTATGCCACACAACAAAACGTTCTGACATGGAATCACAAACTTTGTACTTCCACTGATAATTGCTGAGAGAGCCTACAATAAAATCATTGGTGAAAATAACCGGGCAAGCCCTATCCTCTCTGAATGACCTGGTGACACTGGTCTTCTTTTTTGCTGCCTGAAATACCGGTACTTTCTCCAGAAACTTCCTTCTGGTGCCTGTTTTTGGAAGGGCAGAGTTCTTGTTATAAGACTGGAAAAGGAACTGGAGCATGGTGCCTGTGAGTCTCATTTTAGGCCTGTTTGGTGTATAATCTGACATAGTGAGGGTTTTTTTGTGGGGGGGTTGGCTGGTAGAGAGGAGATGGGTTCGGTTTGGTATAGTTTGTCACTGCAATTCAATCTGAACTACACTTGAATGTTATTTTTTCCGAACAGTGAAGATAGAGGCTTGATAACTAATTAACAACCAA
Source organism: Euleptes europaea (assembly GCF_029931775.1). Lineage (NCBI taxonomy): Eukaryota > Metazoa > Chordata > Lepidosauria > Squamata > Sphaerodactylidae > Euleptes > Euleptes europaea. The sequence goes on along the minus strand of NC_079324.1, from coordinate 20,171,845 downwards.
ACAAAAAGATGTTGCTTCAGCCTTTTTCTGCTAATTATGCTTACAACATCACTTCTGAAAATTGCTGGTTTGCTCTCATAAGAAAGTGTTCAGTTAGCAAGTGGGCTGTTTGGTAACACAAGGCTTACAGCTTGTTTACCTGCCTTATTGGTACCCCAGGTTGTGTAATGTTGTGGCTGGTCATTTGACCAGGACAAGTGAGAACTCTTTCTGGGAAGGGACTATTCAAACCCACTACTGAAGCTGTCCCATGATACATACTCTACATAGGTTTTTGAGAGCAAAAGCAATGTACATGAAGAATCCAGTCTGTGTTTAAGAGTCTATGATTGTCTGGTGGTTCTGCCCATAGGTGTTTCCAAAGAGAGTATACACAAGACGTTAGGAGCCAGGAATCCCTAATATATTTAATCTTTTAGAGGTAGTGAATCCTCTGTCAGCCTTTCTTATTTCAAACATGTCAGTAGACCTTCAGGGCTATGTGAGTATAACAGTTGTCAGGATAATAAAGAGATCAACCTGCTTCTACCTAGTAGTTGTGGTTGAAACAGGATTTTATGTTGGAACCCACATCCTTTCTAGTTCACCTTATTAAGTAAAGCAGTTGCTGATGAGGTGGTGTTAGGTTGGTTTGAGTTTGTATTTCTAATCCTATGTTGAGCCTTCAGGTCTTTCAGCCTGAGAGGTTACTTTGACTTCTGTCCTAAATGTGGCATGAACAGAATGGTGGGAATATTCCCAGATACTACCTGTTGGGTTGTATGATCAAGACACTTTTCTGATACAAAACCATATGGGTTTTTTTGTGATAAGGAGATGTTGTTGACTGATCCCAGGTGAGGAGAGAGTGTAGTGGGAACTGGCATAGGGCTTTCCAGCTAGTCTCCCCCGGATCTGGAATTGATAGATCATAGACATAAAGGTGGAAGAGTAGCTGGATGTCTTAGGCAAAGAAACAGAACATAGAGTGGTATGTTTTGTCAGTTTAACAGTGTTTAGCAGGTTGCCTCACTTTGCTGTAGACTCTGCAGGTTGTGAAGTCTGAAACTTGGAGTCCTTTATTGTTCCCCCTCCTCTTACCTGGGTGTTAATTCTTACATTATTGTTCCTATTTTGCTGTTAACCAGCCTCCCTCTAACTCCCCCCCCCAAAAAAACCTGTCTTCCTGTTGCACATCTGAATTCAAACACTGCTGCTTTGATCATCTGCCCTTTAGCTTCCCTTGTGTTTTCCCAGGGTCCTGCTGAATAAAATCCTGACAGCCACCTTTGTACACAGATAAAACAACTTAGGTAAAAATCTCTAAGGTGAAAGGTAAAAATCTCTAAGGTGAAAGATAAAACCAAGGACTACTCTGTACACTTGGAGTATAACTGTTCAGCATTATGTTCATATGTTTCTATTTTCAATTTATATCCCCCACTCCCGCCCAAGCGAGCTGTAGCCTTTTATGCAGGGATGTTTCCCCACGGTCACCCCTGCCGACTGCTTCGAGGCTGCCTTTTGATTATGCATGCCTTTTCTGCCTGTCAGAGGTCACCTTGCTCTCCCCGCACATTTTGCCTGTGTTTTACAGGTGCTGTTTTAGCCAGAATCTGGAAAATGCGGGCAAAACGCGTGGGAAGAGTGAGGAGACCTCTGACAGGGGTGACCGCGGGGAAACGTCCCCGCATAAAAGGCCCATGTTGGTTTTGCCACAGCATTTCATACTGCTGTCTAACCTAAGGAAGAAGGTTGATTGGCTTCTTGTGTTTTTATCAGTTCTTGTGAGTGATGTAAAGAAGCCCAAGACATTAATTGTGCTTCTGATTCAAGTGCAGTTGTGAAGCAAGAGTTTGGAATGTTTGGCATTTGAATCTGGGCTTTATAGGAGGTCAAAGCAATACCAAAAGCTTCTTGATTTATGACTCATTTAGGCTGCTGTTTTAGCCATCTTCTAGGTACAGGAGTGTCCGTCAGACACTCTTTCAACTCTACCAGTGTATTTTTTAATTTGCTGAGTTTGGATTTTTTTCTAGAGAACTGTAAAATAAATGACTAGAATTTCTGATTCATTTACCCTTAAAGAATTCCTCTTTAAAAGTCAGATTCTTGATGATTGGGGTGTCTTGAGCACAGTCTTCACCTTTTTAAAGTGTGTCTAGATTGCTCTTAAAACTGATAAGTTTTATTGTGTCCGGCATAATTACCTGGAGTTGCTGTCTGTTAGTGTTGTCACTTGATCGCTTGAGGTTTGTCCTGGGCAAGGTTCAGTCATGTCGCATTCACTTCTGTTGCTGTTTGTGCTGCTCTGTTTGCTCATTTGGGGGGTGGGGATGCTTCCCAAGCTTTCTCCACCCTGGCCCCTGTCTGGTGGAATAGCCTCCCAAGTGAGACCAGGGCCCTGCGGGACCTCAGGGATTTCCACAGGACCTACAAGACAGAGCTGTTCCACCAGGCCTATGATTGAGGCCAGCTACGGTTGGTTTCCATCAATGCTGGCCTTTCTACCCTTCTCTCTCACTCTCTCTCACTCTCTCTCACTCTCACCCCCCCCCCGGAATCATCCTATTTTGGGGGGATGTGGAGTGCAGCAGGTTTTTTGCTGTGGCCATATTTCACATTAGTGGTGCCTTTTGGATGTAGGTTAGTGACTGTACACTTTGGTTTTAATTTGTTTTAACATGTTTTTTTTATCTTATATCTATTTTATCTTATAATCTATTTTATGTGATTCACTCTGAGCCCGATCTTGGCTGGGGAGGGCAGATTATAAATGGGATAAAATAAATAAATAAAATGTGTTTATTCACAAGCTGGTGCAGTCAATAGGCTGAGAGTGTGTGACTGGCCCAAGATTGCCCCGGCAAGCTTCTGGGTATAGCTCTGGAATATTTGCAACAGTGAAAGAGGGTACAGGTGTTTAATTTAATCTGATAGAGCAGCTATGCATCTTGCCAGTGGTCACTTGGGGCAAGTAGCAGCCCATAATGGGTGAACAGATTTGTGCCTGACTGTAGCTTGACTACCCTGCCTTCCATCTGCCTGGTTTTCTGCTTGTGCTAATGCCTGGTGTCCCACCCCTGATTGGTCAATGGAAGTGCCCTGTAGCTTGATCTCTAGGCTGTACCTTGGTCTCTAGGCCTGTGCTGTGTCACCTGTCTTGAGTTGCTTGTTCTTGCTTCTTACTTTAAAGAGCTCCTGGCCCTTTAGGGCAAAGGATAGACAACCACTCACGTGACTGGCATAATTTCCATTTCTGGATAGAAAACCAGAATGTACACCAGGTCCATACTCTAAACTTCCAGGGTGATGGAGTATAGTGTGTGTGCTGTGGTTAGAGTATCAGATCAGGATCTGGAAGACTTGGGTTTGAACCCCCACTCTGCCTTGGAAACTTGCTGGGCAATCTTGGGCCAGTCACAGCCTAACCTACCTCTCAGCCTACTCTCAGCCTAACCTACCTCTCAGGGTTGTTGTGAGGATAAAAAAGGAAATGACATGTTGGGTTCCCATGGAGGAGAAAAACAGGGTATATAAAGTAACTTAAGTAAGTAAGGTGTAACTGATGTGGAGTGGTGCCAGCAAGGGATGATTACCCCCTGGAATTATTACTTATGAGACTGTGTTTGTTGAGTGACTTGCTATTTGCCCATCATTAGGCATTACTCTAAAATTGGTTTGCACTTCAGCCTGGTTGCTTCCTTGTTTGCTGAGTAGTGCTTGCAATTGTGGGGGAAGTCTTGGACGCACTATGAGGGTAGATGACTGTAGAAAATCTTTAAGAATGGGAACTTGACATGATTGCTTGGGCAGAAGGAATATCCAGGGCAGCCAATGGACCAGCAGGATATGCATATGGTGCCTGTATATATTGGTGATGTGTCATAACTTTGGCCATTTGGTTTCTGAAACTTCTCCACTAGGAGGACTGTCTTTTTTAAAGAGATGCTTGTATACATGTGCAGAAGAAGGTCCTAAGGTGCATGTCTTTAATACAAATTGAAATATGTTCTAGGTTCCTTTTATCCTTGCCAGCAGGATCAGAGATCCATACGTAAGGGTGATAAAAGTGTGAACCTACAAGTATTGCCAGTTGGGTTTCATAATTATAGCTTGTGGCGTTGGTGGTACGTTAAACTGTTGAAGCACCAAGCGTTTGCATCATCTCTGTTTGAGTTTGTCGGAGTCATGTGATCGTAGTTCCGGAATCCTTTTGGATCCTCTTTGCCACAGTTTCCAGTTAGAGTTTGTGTACTTTTGAAAGCTGCAGTCCTTAAATGTTGGGACAAATCCTTCTTGTCGTAGGAGTTGAAATTCCACTTGCCACCTGACGTTTGAAGTCATTATTGGAGGGGTTCCCACTTTAGAGGGGTTGATCCGTAGCCACCAGAAATTGGGGGTTTTCTGTGTGGTCTTGCATATGGAGTTCTCTCTGTGCATCCTTTTACCTGGCACCTTCTTTCTTGAGTTTTAGGTGCAAAATGAGAACATTCCTCTTTTTCTAGGGCTTTGACCATTTGTGTCACTTTATTGTTCCTAATTCCTGTTTTGTTACTGTTTTTTTTTAAACTGGGTGCATGGATTGCTGTTTGCTTTTTGTAAATTTCAAAGTTGTTACTTTTATGCTGGCTTTAATTTTTGAGCTGCTTAAAAGCTTTTTGTTAAAAGGGGATTCTAAATTAATAAGTCCCCACTGGCTGGTTAATATGAATTTTGTTTGGAGTGCAGAAGACTGCGTTGAATAGAATTTCATAGATTTATGTGTTTGGTGAGGACACAGAAGGGGGTGGTGGCAGAGACTGGCTAGGTAGCTGGGGGAAGCTAGGATTAGTAGAAATCATTTTTGTAAACTGTTTGGCTAAGCGCACGTGGTATGATCCAGGGACTCACGTAGCTGGGGTCCTTCCTCTGTTCTCCCTATTCCAAATGCTGTGCGCAGAGTAGGTTGCTAACCTCCAGGTACTAGCTGGAGATCTCCTGCTATTACAACTGATCTCCAGCTGTTAGAGATCAGCTAACCTGGGGAAAATGGCCGCTTTGGCAATTGGACTCTATGGCATTGAAGTCCCTCCCCAAACCCCGCCCTCCTCAGGCTCCGCCCAGGAAACCTCCCACCGGTGGCGAAGAGGGACCTGGCAACCCTAGTGCAGAGAGAAATTCTGTCAGCTGTACCGGATTGTTTTGATGGGACATGAATTGAGCTCGCTCATATAGAGTCACCTGACTCCACCCTTGGTAAAAAGGCTGAGTTTCTATTTTGAAATCTTAATTTTAGTCAGCTGAAGGTACCATACCAAAAACATTTAAGTAACAACTCTAGGATTCTGTGAGAATATAGGTGCTGGAATAGATCTGTGATGTAACTTGCAAGTTACCTGGTCTGAAAGGTTACAGTAGCCCAGAAGTGGTTAACTGCTCTGAAAACAGTGAAGGATGAATTTTTAATCCTCTTGTCTGGTTCCCACAAAGTAATCTAAAACTTTAATAGTTCCCAGAGTTTTGACTCTTTATTTATTTCTTTTCTTAAAGGTAAAGGTAGTTCCCTGTGCAAGCACCGGGTCATTACTGACCCATGAGGTGACATCACATCCCAACGTTTACTAGGCAGACTGTTTATGGGGTGGTTTGCCATTGCCTTTCCCACTCATCTACACTTTACCCCCAGCAAGCTGGGTACTCCTTTTACCGACCTGGGAAGGATGGAAGGCTGAGTCAACCTTGAGCCAGCTACCAGAAACTGACTTTTGTCGGGGTCGAACTCAGGTCGTGAGCAGAGCTTTTGACTGCAGTACTGCAGCTTACCACTCTGCGCCACGGGGCTCTCTATTTGTTTTCTTACTTACTTCATTTATACCCCACCTTTCTCCCCAGTGGGAACCCAAGGTGCCTTAGATCATTCTCCTCTCCTCCATTTTATCCTCACGACTCTGTAAGGTTGGTTAGGCTGAGAAAGTGTGACTGGCCCAAGGACAGCTGGCAGGCTGCCATGGCAGAGTGGGGATTCGAACCTGGGCCTCCAACACTCTAACCATTATACCGTGCTGGCTTTCTGAAGGGTTGGGTAAGTTTAAAGTTAAGGTTAGCTAGAGTTAGGTCATTGCACTCAAAATGCCACATATTAGAAACTAATATGGAGCTTCCAGCATGAGTGTCCTGACCATTTAATTTACAAGGAAAGTTTCCGGTGGGCTGCTATCAGTGGCAGCCAGGAGCAGGCAGAGCCAAGTCCCAGTAGCTTTGCCAGTGCTGCAGAAGCCGCTTAAGTTGGACCTGTCAGTGGCCACAATGATTGGTGTTGGCTCAGTTGCACGAGCCATTGGCAGCTGGTTGTAGTACAGAAGGAGGCCGTGGGTGAACCGGTGCATGTCACGGGTGTCACTGGCTGGTTCTGAGCCGAGTGGCCCCTGCAGAACTAGCTTGTAGCGCCGCAGAGGCTGCTCAGCTTACTCCTGGCTTCTAGCGATGTGAAGCTTTTGTGACCTTTTCCTTTCTCCGGTCTGCTAACTAACCTTGCTGGCTTATGAACTCCATTCTGTCTTCTGTATGTCTAATTTTTTTTTTGAAAAAAGGCTCATGCATTTAAGACCCACCCTCAGAAGCATAACTGTTTATACAAAACATGTAAATGTGTACATGTTCTGCACGTTCTTTATAGAACACTGGGTGCAGAATGTGGGAGCTATGACATACTTCAATTAGAGGGGTAAACTGAGAAACTGTGCAATGGCAGCTCCTTCTAGATATCTTCTCCTAGACGTAGGCATGAGTAGAAAAGAGCGACAGGAACACAGGGGAAAGGGAAGCTGCAGAAACACCTGGAATCAGCTTTTGCTCCATGCAGAGGTTGTTCCCTGTGGCCTCCTTCAGAGAAGTCACGTCTGCAGAGCAACTGCCGGCATCCCGCTTCCTGCTTATGCAGCAGGGGAGGGGCTGTGTTTGGCAGCTGCAGCCAAAGGATTGGTGTTTCCATCTCCTCCCCTCTTGGGCATTGTACTCTGCTGCGAGAAGCTGCTGTTGGTTTTGTCCCCACCTTCTTTAGTGTGCAGCTTACTGGCCACCTGGCAGTTTTTATCAGGTTGACCCTGCAGGCAGGATCTTGATCCAGGAGAGGAGGCATGGTCATATTCCACACACACATCTCTGTCTTCTGTCCTGTTCCAAAATCCCAGGTAGTAGTTGGCAGTGGGTTTCCACAGGTGATAGAAAAAGGCAGCAATTCACCCATTCCCATGAAGCGCTGTTACTATGCTGTCTTCACACACACACACACACACACACTCTAATCTTTGTAGTTCTAGCAGTAATCACTTCTTAGATCCCTCTGTATTTCTGCACAAGGGCTCAGATACTGGAATATGGAGGAAGAATCCAGCCTTTGTGTGTTGGCTAGGTTACAGAGGGTCGTGTCGGGTGCTTGGGCCAGAGTGAATTATATAAACCTGTGAATTTTTGTCAATGTCATACCTTTAAAAGGGCTGCTTTTTAATTACAACCCTTCCTGGCACTTGCAATCACTGGAGTAGAGCTGTATTCCAAGATGAGTTTTCAGTAATGGCCACAAGAGAAGCCCAGGAAACAGTGGAGGATGCTGCATAAATTGTCCTAGTTTGTAAGCCTTCATTGGAGGCTGCTTGAATATCTCTAAACTCCTCTCATCAACAAAGGTACAGATTGGATTTTGCACAGGGAGTGTCAGGATCCAAGCCATGTCAATGAATTCCAGTGGTCATTCAGACAGAGATATATTGGTCTGGCATTTACTTTGAAGCTTGATAGAATATTTTCTTCTTCCATTTGGTCTCGTGGGGGATGGTGCCAGTGTGGTGTAGTGGTTAAGAGCGATGGACTCTAATCTGAAGAACCGGATTTAATCCCCCACTTCTCCACATGAGTGGCAGGCTCAAATCTGATGGAGCGGGTTGGTTTCCTCACTCCTACACATAAAGCCTGCTGGGGGACCTTGGGCTAGTCAAAGTTAGGAAGAACAGGTAGGAAAAACTTTCTAACAGTTGGAGTGGTTCCTCAGTGAAACAGGCCATCTTCTGGGGGAGGAGTAGGGGTCACTGGGGATGTGGGGAGGTAGTTGTGAATTTCCTGCATTGGGCACAGGGTTGGACTAGATGACCCTGGTGGTCCCTTCCAATTCTATGATTCTACGGGTTCTCTCTGAATTCCCTCAGTCCCACCTACCTCACAAGGTGCCTGCTGTGGGGAGGGGAAGGTGATTGTAAGCCAGTTTGAGACTCCTTAAAAGGTAGAGAAAATCAGGGTATAAAAACCCAACTCTCTTCTCTAAAGACCACAGTGTAAGCAATCAATTATCCTTGCTTTGAATGTATTCCAGTGGTCACCCAGAAATTCAATTAATTCCTCTGGCTTATTTGGAAGGAACAATGGTTACAAAATGCATTCTCTGCAATTTGTTTTAGTATGCCTCTTCATCAGCATCTGCTTGAATGTTTCTAAACTCTTCTCATCCACAAAGGCAGAGATTAAAAAATGTTGTTTGAAAGTAATTGAGGGCTCAGAGGAAAATCCTCCCAGCTACCACACCCTTATAGGAGGACGTCTGAAATTCTTGTAGCCTTTTTGCTCAGCCTTGATTCTTCTGCTGATGTCTTTCTTGTTCTGGAGGCATTAAACCTCAGAGAGAGATGTATTAAAAGGTCACCTTTTTAAGCCATCTTTATTCTTTCCTGAAAGCTTAATTTGGCACACGGGTAGGCTTTGTGTCTGATTTGCAGTCCCTCTGGGTTTCTCTCTCGCTGTAGATGTCGCTATCTGGCTGTCCAGCTCTCCCCAGCCATCCCTGTCTTTGCCGTGGTCCTCTTCCTGTTTGCAATGGCCACACTTTTGCGGACAAGCTTCAGTGATCCTGGGGTCATTCCACGAGCCCTGCCTGATGAGGCAGCTTTCATTGAGCTGGAGATCGGTAAGTGGATGACTGTACCTTGCAAATGACGGTCAACAAACTGGACCTCTGGATGTGAGAATGGTTTCCCCACTGTTCCACCATGATGGGAGAGGGGAAACCATTTTTGCCCTGAAAGTCGAGCGCGTGTCAGTTTTTGTCAACCCCGTACAAACAGTAATCACAGATCGGTTTGTGTTTTCAGAGGCGACCAATGGAACTGTTCCTCCGGGCCAGCGGCCACCGCCACGCATTAAGAACTTCCAAATCAATAACCAGATAGTGAAGCTGAAGTACTGCTACACATGCAAGATCTTCCGTCCACCCCGTGCCTCGCACTGCAGCATTTGTGATAACTGTGTGGGTAAGTAGTGGAGCTGGGCCCAGGACCCTGTGGAGCTATTTTTCCAACTTGGGAGGTGGCTTATTGAGGGACTTCTCCTGACAGACAGTAATAGGAAGTATGGGCAGGGTTGTTGTATTCTGTGCTAACCTATATATAGTAATTCCCTGCCAAGGAACACTGAATTCTGTGGCTTGTATAAATTTCGCTCTAGTGGTCATGGAAGGGAGTTGAGAAGTTTTGTGCAAACATCAGAATTCCTCTTTAACTGCAAGGTCCAGTTACTTGCCTTTTTTTCTTGGTAGATAAAGCTAAGATTCTAGGGTGCTGAAAATCTGTAGCTAGTGCTGCTGAGTACCCAGCTTGCTGGGGGTAAAGGGAAGATGACTGGGGAAGGCACTGGCAAACCACCCCGTAAACAAAGTCTGCCTAGGAAACGTCAGGATGTGACGTCACCCCATGGGTCAGGAATGGCCCGGTGCTTGCACAGGGGACTTTTACCTTTACCTAGTGCTGCTGTACCCTGTGACCATGAGGTAGTCCTTGAGATAGACCAGTGGGTGTATTGTGACTTAGAGCCTCCACGCAGCAGGTTTTAGGACAGTTCTGCCTGACAGTGGAGCTTAATCAGTTGCATGCAAAACTGGGACCAAAGCATGTGAATTTCTCCTTAATATCCATGCCTAAGATAACTAACTGCCATATCTGCACATTTCTAGAAAAGATTCCATTTCTGTAGGGTGTGGTAAAATGAGACATGTTGAAGGAGCCCAACGGAAGGGCTGTAGCTCAGTGGTAGAGCATCTGCTTAGCATGCAGAAGGTCCCAGGTTCAATCCCCGGCATCTCCAGTTCAAGGGACTAGGCAAGAAGGTGATGTGAAAGACCTCTGCCTGGAGAGCCACTGCTGGTCTGAGTAGACAATACTGACTCGGAAGGACCAAGGGTTTGATTCAGTGTAAGGCAGCTTCATGTGTTCACAAGACCATTTAGTCTTACATGTGGGAATAGTAGGGAAAAGCTGCCATTTGGTGACTCTGTCTCAAAAAGGATGGGTGAATCAGTCCATACTGCATAGGACAAGGAGCTGCGATGTTAACAGAATTCAGTTACGTATATGCTGGCTCTTGCTGGGAGTTGTGCGGCCAGCAGAGAGGGGCGTTGCTTTGGCAATGCTAACTTCCTTCTCTTGTCTGTCTCCTGTAGAACGATTTGATCACCATTGTCCCTGGGTGGGGAACTGTGTTGGGAAGAGGAACTACCGTTACTTCTACCTCTTCATCCTCTCCTTGTCTCTACTCACAATCTACATCTTCTCCTTCAACATTGTCTACGTTGCCCTGAGTGAGTCCTGATGATCTGCAGGTTTGGAGTGGAGGGGGTGAGGATTGCTGGAGGTCAGCGGGGCGCCTGGGAAGGGAGAGCAGTCCTTGCTCCTTTCTTGATATTTTTTATATTTGTTGACTGATCAATTTCATCTTCCTTTCCCCAGAATCTCTGCAGATCGGCTTTTTGAATACTCTGAAAGAAACACCAGGGACATATCCTTTTGGTTTCCACCACACCTGCCTCTCTGTAACCTGTCTATTGCAGGAGGCGAGGTCAGAAAGAGGGGCAGTCGATGCCTTCCGTCTCTTTCATTGGGCTGGAGTACGGCAGGAGGGGGAACGGGGTGGGCTGCCTGCAGTGAAGGGAGAAGCTAAGTAGCCTGCCATGTGACTCATGTTCCTTAACTCAACTGCATACGGTCCTGGAGGTTCTGATCTGCTTCTTTACTCTGTGGTCTGTGGTGGGCTTAACTGGCTTCCACACTTTCCTGGTAGCACTGAACCAGACAACTAATGAAGATGTGAGTACTTAACTCATGCTTTTCCAGCCTCTTATAAATGATCAGCTGCTTTCCTGCTTGTTCTGTCTGTCTTGCTCTGCAGTGGACTGCAAGACGTAACTATCTACATTCTTGGCAGAAATACTGTGAATGGGGGATGCTGGCTAGGAAGTCTATTAGGAGTCTAGACCGTTACTGTTCCCCCCAGGCTGCAGTGGTTTCAGGTCTATGGAAACAGTGTCCTTTCTCCTTTGGATGGATTTAAACCCATGAAGTTTCCATATCAGTACATGATGGACCCTTTCTAAAAAAAAAATCTCAGTTTCTTAGGAGGGTTCTCTCTATCCTTTTCTTCCTTCTGTTGCCATTTTGGGGATGTTTCTTTCCTGCATCCTTTGTTTTTAGGGCATGGCCTTTACAGAATGTAAGATTGGAGGTAACTTATCATTTGAGAAAGACATGAGGCAAAAAAAATAAATAACAATCTCAGCCTGTATATGCAGCTACGGAGCAGCTTCTGTTGAACTGTGAGAGGTAAAGAGTCTTTGGTGGATATACCAGCCTCTGTTGGAGCCCAACTGTTTTGTGAATGAGTAAGGGACTCTAGTGGGTCTGAAGTAATTAGTAAAGCAGCATGCGCCACGCTCTGAAAGAAAGATGACAGGAAAGCCAGGATAAAGTGACAGATGCCCTTTCCATTGGGGGTGCCATCCTGTGGATTAGCACTGGCACTGGCTCAGGTTTCTTCTGGGGCACCTTCTGCCTCATGCTGTTCTTTCAGATCAAGGGTTCCTGGACTGGGAAGAACCGTGTGCAGAATCCCTATAGCCATGGCAACATCATGAAAAACTGCTGTGAAGTTTTGTGTGGACCCCTGCCTCCCAGGTAACAGTCTGATCTGGGTCCGGAGACTGTGCATGTCTGAGCTGGGCCCAGTAGAATATAGAACACTTAAACTGACATACAGCTAAAATGAAGAAGAAGAGTTGGTTTTTATATGCCGACTTTCTCTACCATGTAAGGAAGAATCATAAGAGCATAAGAAAGGCCTTGCTGGATCAGACCAAAGCCCATCAAGTCCAGCAGTCTGTTCACACAGTGGCCAACCAGGTGCCTTTAGGAAGCCACAAACAAGACGACTGCAGCAGCACCATCCTGCCTGTGTTCCACTGCACCCAAAATAATAGGCATGCTCCTCTGATACTAGAGAGAATAGGTATGCAGCATGACCAGTATCCATTCTAACTAATAGCCATGAATACTATCACCTTCCCTCCCCACAACAGACACCTTGTGAGGTAGGTGAGGCTGAGAGAGTTCAAAGAACTGTGGCTGGTCCAAGGTCACCCAGCTGGCATCATATGTAGGAGTGGGGAAACCAATCCAGTTCTCCAGATTAGAGTCCACTGCTGTTAACCAGTGCTGTTAACCACTACACCACGCTGAGGAAGATGCTGATTTATTTCCCCCAGTATATATGGGTTAGCCATTTTTCACTCTCTTTCTCTTCCAGGCTAGCGCCTGCATAATTTATCCTCTTGATATCCCAGTCTCGGTTGGGATTGGACACAGCCTGCCTTATGGCCCTTTTGCTGGGTCAGTCACTGGGCAGGAAAAAAAAGGTTCTTTCACTTTCTCCTCTCTGCAGTGTACTGGATAGACGGGGAATCTTGCAGCAAGAGATCGCAGCCCAAGAGAGCAGCAACGGGCTGGAACTGAGAACGCAGGTGGAGAAGAGCACAGAGGAACCCAGTGCCCAGGAAGCCACCGATGCTCCAGAAGAGGGCCACGCCCTTACGGAGGAGAGTGCAGTAAGTCTGGTGGACTGTGGCTTGTCTGGAATGCATTTAGCAAATGATCTCCCAAGCTTGGCAGTAGGGTTGCCAGGTCCCTCTTCGCCACAGGCGAGAGGTTTTTGTGGCTGAACCTGAGGAGGGCGGAGGTTGGGGGAGGGGAGGGACTTCAATGCCATAGAGTCCAATGGCCATAGCAGACATTTTCTCCCTCCAGGTGAACAGATCTCTATCGGCTGGAGTTCATTTGTAATAGCAAGAGACCGCCAGCTAGTACCTGGAGGTTGGCAACCCTACTTGACAGTAGTGGTTCCTTCTGAAGTGGGCAGGGGAGGTGGATTGAAGGCTCTTTGGGGAGCAGTTTCTACCATGACTTCTAGCCCCACGTGCAACATCCCGAAGACATTTTCAGAATTACTGTAGTTGGCAGCCTCTTCTTTTGAAGGGTGTCTTGTTGTTGTTGGCCTCTTCTCTGAAGCATTTCCCCCCCCCTCTCTCTCCAGCTCCCTGTGCCAACATGCGAAGTGCCACAAGAAACAGTGCAGCCGCCTGCTGCTGTGGAGCAATCTGTTCCACCCGTGGAACACGGGCAGTCAACGCATTAGCCTCTGGAGTGGACATGAACACTGCTTTTGTTTTGGCTTACTCCTCGTGGAGCTGCAGGGGGGATCAGGATGGGAACAGTGGGGCGAACGGCAGCCTTCCAGTTCCCCTTTGGCCGTCTGTTCATCAGTGGTGATAACCAGTGTCTACCAACGGAAACTGAAGTATGCTAACACTCCCTTTCTAATGGATGCTGAGCACCCATTGTGCTGCTGAGAGCCTCTCCCCCCTCAAGAAGCCGCTGCTGCTGGCTGGGGCAGGGTCCTCTCTCCCCCCCCCCATCTTCAGTCTCTGACACTAAGCGGAGTGCCTCTCTGGCCCCGCCCCTGACATTGCTGAAGCGCAAAGCCTGCTGGGAAGGAGAAACTGCTGGCCGGCATCGTCGTGTCCCATTTTCCCACTTGTGGTTGCAGTATTGCCTGTCATTTGAATCGGGGTGACTTTGCCAGTGGAGCCAGGTTGCTGGTGGGGAGCACAGGCGACCAGCTGCATAAGCAGGGACCCTTCGTAGATGTTCCCTGATTGCCGGTGCCATATGGGAGCTGGGTGGCCCCGGTGGCCCATAGTCTCAACATAGTCAGAAGGTGGGACTCACGAGTCCTTTGTGGTCTTGGCCCCCTCCATTGAGTATATTGGAAATCCGTGGTGCAGTCTGTATTCCCCTCCCCCATGTGTCTTTTCGTCTCTGTCACTTTCCACCTATTTCCCTCTTTTTCCTCTATGAGTGCTTGAATTGGCTAGCACTTCAATCATGGCTGCTGAAAAGATGGGTGGGCCATGCAGTCGCAAAGCTGCAAGAGAGCCATGAGCTTTTCTTTCTTTTTTAAAGATCAGGTGCCATCACTGTACAGGAGTGCAGGAGATGTGGGTTCTGTCCCAAGATCCTGTAAATCTCAGCACCCTTCATTCAGTATGAGGTGATCCTCTAGGTATTGCCTGGCTCTATGGTAGCTGCTCTTTTGGTATCCTCTTGTATGCTCCAACCCTCTCCCTGTATGTACAATGCATGGGGGCTGGCTAAAACTAGGGCTGCCTGGGAAGTCTCCTTGTTCAAGGTGGACGTGCCAGATGCCACTAATGGGTGGCTAATCAGGTTTCGTGTGCCGTTTCAGGTTGTCTCCTTGCTCTTGGAGACGAGCTGCATAATGAAATGGCATGGGGCTATGTTTCCTGGATTGTGCCATACACTTTGAGGAAGAGTTATTTCCGCGTGCTCCCACACAAAAGAAGCCCTGGACACATGCTAACTTTATCATACAGATAGACTCCAGCTCCCTGACATGCTACTTTTCCATGGCAGGGAGACTCCCCCCCACCCCGTGGAGGAATATTCAAAAAAGTACTTTCCCCCCCCCCAGCTTCTCTGAATGGCACAGCCCAACCCCTCCCCTTAATTCTGTTCGTTTGGTTCAGCTTTAACCAAGTGGAATGGCTGTTCCATCTTCCTTGAGGGGTGTAGATAATTGCCAATCTTTTCTCCCTGTAAAGGTTGTACCTTTTCTGAGATGCAGACCCTCGGTGACAGAAAGGAGGCTGGAAATAACTTCTTCGCTTCCTTGAACCTAAACCTGAATCAAGCCTGTGAAATCTCAATTAATTTCCTACTTGTCTTAGGGCTGTGAGAAATCCAGCTCTTCTTGGGCCAAGGGATGCTTCAGACCCGCCCCCCCTGCCCTCAAGCCTCCCACAGTGTTTCTCTTCTTTAGTCCTCTCTTTGTGGAGGAAGGATCAGAGAGCGTTTCCAGCATGCCCCCTGCTGTTGATGTGGAACTGCTGGGTTTACCACAGAGTGGGGTCTATGTGACATCATCTTGCCTGCTGCACATGCTGAGAGCCGGGAGCAGGCAGATGCGCATCCAGCAGTGTTCCTCAGCTGTTACGCTGCTCTCCTTCCTGAGTCAAGGGCAGAGACTTCCGCCAACCTCCCCTGTTATTGACCAGATCTCACCAGTGTTGCAACAGTCTTGTTTTGGGGTATATTTTTTAATCTACTATGTCAGATTGCTGCAGGGAGCAGGGTGGTTCCCGGCTGCCTTGAGGCTTCAGTGTGTTCCTGTGATCTCAATGAAGGCTTTGGAATTTGTTTAGAGTATTGTACGTGTGCTTTTTTTGGGGGGGGGGGATACCAGGTTGGACTGCATTGGCTCTATCCATTTGGATTTCCTGCTTTCAATTCATGCTGGGGTTTGTGGTGTAGAGCAGCCTCAATTGAGCATTAACTTCTAGTGCTGCTCTCAAGAAAACAAGGAAAGCTGCTTGACAGAACTGATAGGTTTGGCAGGGCCCTGGCCTTGCTTAAGAGAGCCAGCATGGTGTAGTGGTTAAGAGCGGTGGTTTGGAGCGGCAGACTCTGATCTGAGAACCGGGTTTGATTCCCTACTCCTCCACGTGAGCGGTGGAGGCTAATGTGGTGAACTGGGTTGGTTTCCCTACTCCTACACATAAGGCCAGCTGGGTGACCTAAGGTTAGTCACAGCTCTCTTAGAGCTCTCTCAGCCCCACCTACCTCACAGGGTGTCTGTTGTGGGGAGGGGAAGGGAAGGCAATTGTAAGCCGGTTTGATTCTTCCTTAAGTGGTAGAGAAAGTTGCCGTATAAAAACCAACATTACTACTTCCTTCTTCTAACGTGAGCAAGCGGCCATAATGTGGTCTGTTAGCTGTGTTACATTGTTGGCTTCTCATGCTCCCAGCTGGAATTCTCAAGCCCTGCTTGGAGAACCCCTGGTTTTTCTGCTCTCCAAAGCCGGACTTCTGAGGAGGCCCCTAGACCAGGGGTCAGCAAACTGCGGCTCGAGAGCCGCATGCGGCTCTTTGGCCCCTTGAGTGCGGCTCTCCGAACTTGGTTCGGAGCCCCTGCTCTTGCGCCCGCTCGCGCCAGCAGCCGGGCTGCGGAGCCGGCGCGCCTGAGAGAGAGAGCAGGAGAGTGGGCGCTCTCTCTCCCCCCCCCCCCCCGCCGTGGAGAATGGTCCGGTCCCCCTTTCCCTTGCCCTCAATGGTTGGGAGGCTAAAGCCTCCCCTCTAGCCGTGCGATTGCTGGGCGGGTGGCTGGCGGTTCCTGGCCCGGGCCCGCCCGCCTATCAGCTGTTGGGTGGGGGGCTTCCTTTGGCGGCCCGGCAGCGGCGCTGGGCTGCGCGCCCCGTCTTCTGCAGCGCCGACTCCGTTCCCCCGTCGTCTTCTGGGCCTGCGGGTCCCTGTAAGCTGGGAAGAGGCACACTTTGGAGCCAGCGCAGGGGCTTGTCTGGTAAGTGGAGGGTGGTGGGAAAGCCCCGGGGCGTGGGGTGGGGCCCCTGACCCGGGACACACACAATGCTACAACTCGGGGCCGTCTGCTGAAGCTGGAGGGTGGGAGATTCAAAACTGATAAAAGGAAGTATTTCTTCACACAATGCTTGGTTAAATGGTGGGACTCCCTGCCCCAGGAGGTCGTGATGGCTTCCAACTTGGAGGGCTTTAAGAGGGGAGTGGACCTGTTCATGGAGGAGAGGGCTAGCCATGGCTACTAATCAAAATGGATACTAGTCATGATTCATGCCTATTCTCTCCAGGATCAGAGGAGCAGGCCTATTATATCAGGTGCTATGGAACGTAGGCAGGACAATGATGCTGCACTGGTCTTGCTGGTGGGCTTCCTGGAGGCACCTGGTTGGCCACTGTGGGAACAGATTGCTGGACTTGAAGGGCCTTGGTCTGATCCAGCACGGCCTTTCTTATGTTCTCATGTGTTTACTGCATCTGTGAATCTAGAAGTCTGCTCACATTGTTCACATTAAGTGTTTGTCAGTCATTGTCATGATTTAATTTTATGGATACCTTACTTACTTTTTTCCTTCCTCAGAGGCCATGTCTACCCACTGGCTTTCTTGGCGGTAGACCTGGACTCCGAGGAGGGGAAAAAGTCCCCCTTCAGAGGCCAGGTCCACCAATTGGCTTCTATGGGCCTCTGGAGGCCAGGTCTACTGCCAAGAAAGCCAATGGGTAGACCTGGCCTCCCAATGGGACTCAGCCGGAGGCCAGGTCTACCAATAGGCTTTTATGGCAGTAGACCAGGCCTCCAGTCGAGGACTCCGGACAGGGAGGGGGAAATGGCAGGGACTTACAATTTAATTTTTATCAATAAATAAGATCACTATTAAGTATGACATCAAGTTTTATTCAGTGTACCTATAGTTTAATTAAGACTTAAAACTTTAATTAAAGTTTATTAAGTTAATAAACAGTGTACCTACCTATATAGTTTAAGTTTAAGAAATTTGGCTCTCAAAAGAAATCTCAATCGTTGTACTGTTGATATTTGGCTCTTTTGACTAATGAGTTTGCCAACCCCTGCCCTAGACCAACTGGAGCAGAGGTTGAGGCGATGGGCTACAAGCATGAGTTGTCTTAACATTATGAAGAAGAAGATCTGGTTTTTATACCCTGCTTTTCTCTACCTTTAAGGAGTATCAAAGCGGCTTACAATTACCTTCCCTTCCCCTCCCCACAACAGACACCTATGACCTTGGGCAGTTCATGGGAGGGAGGGCATCTTGGCCATCTTTTAGGCATGGATTAGGGGTCACTGGGTGTGTGTGGGGGAGGCAGTTGTGAGTTTCCTGCATTGTGCAGGGGGTTAGACTAGATGACCCTGGTGGTCCCTTCCAACTTATGATTCTATTCTATGAGGTAGGTGGGGCTGAGAGAGATCGGAGTGACCGGTGACTAGCCCAAGTTCACCCAGAAGGCTTCATGTGGAGGAGTGGGGAAACCAACCCTGTTCACCAGATTAGAGTCCACCGTTCTTAACCACTACACCAAGCTGGCTGTTAAGAAGTCATCATGCCTTGTTTCTCTAGAGCCTTGCTCTTCCCAAAAGGTGTCATGATTTGAGCTTAAGATGTGAAGTGAATGCTTTGCTAGGCAGCAAGATGTGTTTTATTGAGAGTCCTGGGCCACAGACGGAATCATGGTCATCAGAGTCAAGCTGCTCTTGCAGTACAACCCTGTGAAGGTACAGTCTACTCCATCCCAGCGATACTCTGGGAGTCGTACCTGCCTGGCAGTGACCCTTACTTTGCCCTACTACTGCTAGCATCCAGGTGTTTATTAACAAGTCTGATATGGTCAAAGACAAAAGAAGCAAAATATCCATCCTCTTCTCTTTTCCACAGTCAGGGCTGGCTGCTGCTGCTGCTTTCAACCCAGGGGCCGTCTTTCCAAGCGAGGGGGAAGGGGTGGAGCCGCAGAGGTTGCATCCAGAAGTTCCTTCTGTGATGAGCGTGGCTCTGGAGTGCCTGCTGCTCCTCCGTGGATTGAAGCTGCAGCCACCACTACCCCACAAGGGGGAAAGTCAGGAGATATTTTTCAAATCAAGAAGGGGTACGTGAAGACAGTGTTGGCCCTCTTTGATTCAATCGCACATTATTCAGTAGCCCCCTTATCACTTTCTGGGTTGCAGGTAGCTTACGTCCATAGCTTGCAAAAATGTGTGAAGCACAGCCTGTTTAAATGGGGGAGGGAACCCCACTCCAGGGCGGGGCCTGGTGGCAGGAATGTCTGGCTAGAGGGTTTTGCTTGTCCAAAGAGGAAGGTTGTGATTTGTTCTTGCAGTGGAACTTCTGGCTTCAAGGCGCAGGGGGGCCTGAGGGAGGGGCTTCTCTCAGGATGACCCGGCCAACGAGAGAGGCCGCAGTCCTTCCTGTAACTTGGAGTCCTCCTGCATGCTGTCCAGTGTCTCCGCCCCTTCAAAACAACCGGAATCCCAAGGGATGTCCCCCTTTGGCTCTTCTGGCGCCAGTTGAGGCTCTGAGTTCCCTCCCTCTTCTTCAGCGTCACTGCTGGCTGTGGCGGGGAGAGAAATTACAGAAAAGAGTGAATGTTCTCGGAGCTGTAGCTGGTAGGGATGGCAGGTGCTAGTCTGGATTGGGTAGCTATCTTATACGCTTCCTCCCCACAGTTGTCAGCCTGCCCTGGCCTAAGAAGCCGTGGCTTACAGCCACTGTGAAGGAGGGCAGATCCCTGCTGCTTTTGCTGCATGCCGCCAGCCGGAGCTGCCCGCCACACCCTCTCCTTAAGCGATTAGTCCTTGTAGCACGGGGAGCCCTACAGTCAGAGAGAGAACCGAGCTCTGGGGATGCTTACTATCATAATCGAGCAGCAGGTCTGCTGCCGTAAGTAGTTTGGCGCGGTGCTGGGGGTCGGTGATGTTCAGCTCATTTAGGTCAGTCTCCTGCAACTCCTTGAAGTCCTCCAGGGTCTGGTAGCCATTCAACAGCAATGTGGAGGCATGCTCCTGGGGAAGGGAGGGGAGAGACCCGCACACGTGTTATTGGACCTCAGAACTGCAGTTGTCGCTGCTGTTACCACCCCATCCTTACTGAGCTTGGGGAGAATCTTGACCATGTAAAAAGCCTGCCTAGAAGGCTTTAAATGCTACACTAGGGTTGCTTTTGCATGGGTATGATTTCCCATTTTGCTCTGATTGCTGCTGTGAATGTAAAGGCAATGGATCCATAGGTAGGGTTGCCAGGTCCCTCTTCGTAACTGGTGGGAGGTTTTTGGGGTGGAGCCTGAGGAAGGCTGGGTTTGGAGGGGGGAGGGACTTCAATGCTATAGAGTCCAATTGCCAAAGCAGACATTTTCTCCAGGTGAACTGATTTCTATCGGCTGGAGATCAGTTGAATTAGCAGGAGATTTCCTGCTACTACCTGGAGGTTGGCAACCCTATCTATAGGGCTTTCCTCTGTGCTCTTCTTGTGCCTGCCATTCTCTTCCCTCCCCTCAAAAAAACCTCCTGGTGTGCTTTTTGCCTCTTTTAAAAAATGGTAGTTAGAATATCATGATAGTATTGCGGTGTTAGGACACGTAGCAGTACATTTACTGGAGGATGGCAGTTAACAACTGGAGATGGTACTGAATGAGTGTGAGGAGGCACAGCAATTCACACATTCCTTTTCACTACTTTCCCAAACCCATTTTAGGTTTGATCTTTACAGGAAAGGCAGTACCAAAACAGGTTAGAGAAACTGCAGGCAGAGCTGGGGAAAACCCGGCAAGCAGATGGCTCCAGGATGGTTTCGTGTCGCAACCTGATTGAAAACCGCGGCAGGGGAGGGAGTTCCATGCAGAAGCAAGCTAAGTAGAAATGGTGGGGCTATGCGTGTGCCTGTTGTAAGTTAAGGGGAGGTGAGAGCGATGCAGCAGAGGGCAGGCTGAAGAACCCAGTCCTGCCAGTTTTTCAAGGTTTTCCAGCTGTTGGGCCGAGGGGACTCAGTCAGTGAGTTTGTGCGCCCTCTAAAGACCCAAAGGGGAACTCCTGTTTATACAGAAATGGAGAGTTTCTGAACTAGGCACTTAATGGAGAACATAAAAGCCAGTCGTAGGAAAAGAGTAGGAGTTCAGTAGCACCTTAAAGACTAACATTATTTCTGGCAGGGTATGAGCTTTCCTGAGCCACAGCTCACTTCTTCTGATACAGCTAGAATGTGATTCCAACTATCCTTAAGTAGAGACAATGGCAATGTAAATGTAAAAAGCAAGTAAATGACATTAGCAGGCGTGATTAGATTAGGTGTGATATGCAGAGGGGTAGTCTTGAGTCTTAAAGGGGAACAATGTGATGAGATTTAGAATATTGTTTCCAGAGCCTCTCTGAAGAAGGCGTTGCTGCTTATGAATTGCAAAGCAGCTACAACAGTGTACTCACACTTCCTCTTTCTGCCATGCTCAGAAAGGAACCTTCCACACGTCAGCAATGACTGGAGCTCACATGTGCTCTACGGGGCACTGCTCAAGTTCCCTTTTTGCAGATTACAAGGAAGGCAAAATATAGTGCACACACTGTAAAATACGATGGGCTACTGGTCTCTTCCCATAACACTGGGGATGCCCAATTAAGTTGATGGCGAATAGCTTTGGGATGGAGAAAAGGAGGTACTTTACTCAACAATTAATTGCAGAATTTGCTGCCAGTGGATGTAGTCAGGACCAGACGCACAGATGGGTTTTAAAACGGGATTGGACATATTCATGGAGAGTAGATCCGTCAGTGGCTGATCAACCAGGGGGATTAAACAGAGGCTGCAAACCTCTGAATCCCAGTGTTAGGGGGCAGCATGAGGGGAAGGCAGCAATGTCCTTTTCATGGAGTTACAGTGCAAACTTTGCTCTCATATAGATCCTAGCAACACCATCACTGGGCCCATCAATGTCAGCCATACTATCTCAGGTTCATACTCCTGCTCATCTTCTAATGTGATTTATGCCATCACATGCCAGCAATGCCCTGCCACCCTCTCCACTGCATAAACAGGCCAGTTCTTGCAACAAAGTTTAAAGGGACATAAGTCCCCTTGACATTAGAAACCACAACATTCAAAAACCAGTAGGGAGACATTTTAACCTTCCAGGACATTCAGTTGCTGATTTAAAAGTAGCAGTTCTCTTTCAAAGGGAGGAAGAGAGACTGCTGAGTTACAAGGAATAATGAAGCTCAAGACAGTGCATTCTTCTGGATTGAATAGAGACCTGGGATTCATGTTTCATTACCAATGCTGATTTCTCCATGCCTACTACCCCTCTGCCCTGACCTGGATGGCCCAGGCTAGCCTGATCTCGTCAGATCTCAGAAGCTAAGCAGGGTCAGCCCTGGTTAGTATTTGGATGGAAGACCACCAAAGAATACCAGGGTTGCTGTGCAGAGGAAGGCACTGGCAAACCACCTCTGTTAGTCTCTTGCCATGAAAACCACAAAAAGGGGTTGCCATAAGTCGGCTGCGACTTGAAGGCACTTTACACACACACACTACCCCTCTTGCATATCACACCTAATCCAATCCTGCCTGCTAATATCATTTACCTGCTATTGATATTTACATGCTATTGCCATTGGGTGTTTGAAGTCACTCTTTTCTACTTAAGGATAAGTGGACTCACATTCTAGCTGTACCTGAAGAAGTGAGCTGTGACTCACGAAAGCTCGTACCCCACCAGAAATTTTGTTAGTCTTTAAGGTGCTACTGGACTCTTGCTCTTTTCTACTGCTTGAGTCACAGTGGCAGCCTCACTGGATTTGTGTGCTCATAAACACGTGTCTCAGACGAGTGAGGCAATCCTCTCACCTGCAGGTTCATGCGCTCCAACAGTTCCTCCAGGGTCTTGGGTTTAGGCCTCTTGCTTCTGCTTCGTGAATAGCTCCTCAGAACCGGCACGGGATCATCCGGGATCACATCCACGTAAATGAACTTGAAAGAGCCCATCTTGTTGTTCAGGAGGCCCGTCCATGTGCCTACGGGGGGCTTGGCAATGATGCGGATGACATCCCCTTTCTACGCAAAATGAAAAGCAACACCTTTCAATAGCATCCCCTCTGCTCTGCCTCGCACTCAAGTCCTTTTGGACACAGTGAGGCTTAGGGTTGCCAACCTCCAGGTACTCGCTGGAGATCTGCTATTACAACTGATCTCCAGCTGATGGAGATCAGTTCCCCTGGAGAAAATGGCCACTTTGGCAATTGGACTCTATGGCATTGAAGTCCCTCCCCTCCCAAACTCCGCCCTCCTCAGGCTTTGCCCCAAAAATCTCCCGCCAATGGCGAAGAGGGACCTGCCAACCCTACTAAGGAGAGGCTGGGTCGGTTTTTTAATAGATTATCTCCCTCCGCTCTAGGGTTGCCAGGTCCCTCTCCGCCACTAGCGGGAGGTTTTTTAGGCGGAGACTGAGGAGGGAGGGGTTGGGGGGGAGGGACTTCAGTGCCACAGAGTCCAATTGCCAAAGCGACCATTTTCTCCAGGTGATCTGATCTCTATCGGCTGGAGATCAGTTGTAATAGCAGGAGATCTCCAGCTAGTACCTGGAGGGTAGGCAACCCTACGCTCTTCCTTGCAGTCAACTCCGTATTGGTACAGTGAGACTAAGGAAAGTCTGAGCTGGGTGTTTATTAGCTTCTCCCTGATGTTCTAGGCAGCCCAGTTGTGACCTGCAGGCATTTCATGTTCTGGACAGGGTAGGGCAGGGCCAAAAGGCTGGAGAGGAGGGGCCGGCTTGCTCCCTCCCCTGCTTGTTAGGACTCCGAATCATGGAGCAGGCAAACATTCCCATGCCTAAGTAATAACAGGCAGGCTTCTCCAGCAGCTCTAGCAGAAGTCAGCTGCCTGTATGAACCGAAGCCACAAAGCTGGATCCAGTCCCTCCTGCTCTTGGGCAGTCAGGAAAGCAGGGCTACGCAAATATTGGAAGGAACAATGGTGACCCGCAAAGAGCATGGGCAATTAAAAAAATTGGAAACAGCAGGGCTTCTAAGCCATTGTGCTGGAGGGATGGCATGGGGGGGGGGCACCCAGAGAGCTTAACAAAGGGACGTTGTTACTGCCCTGGGTAGCGGAGTCTACTGGGCCCAGCAAGCCAGGGGATGTCTTGAGGGCATCATTATTAAAAGGGGTGGAGGAAGAAAATAAGAGCTGAGCTAAGTTACCCCCTTCCTCCCCGGCAGCAGTTAAATCTTCAAATAGAATTATTGCGGATGACAGTGCTGTTGGGGAGGGGGTGAAGCGGAACTAAATTGCATGTCTTGGGGGGGGGGGCTTGGGTTTACTTGCTTTAGTCCCCCCGTCTTTGAGCAAGAGAATCAACATGTTTCAGCCTCTGGGTGCTGGCAGTCCCCGCAGGAGGACTCCTTGTCCTTAAGAAATGCTAATGAATATTTCGGTTTTAAAGAGATCACAATGTTTGAAAGAGTCGGACCCCTGGCGGCCAGTAGTAGAAATGCAAGGCAGTTAAGGGGAGAAATAATAGAGGTCTATAAAATTACGCATGGTATGGAGAGAGTGGACAGGGAGAAGCTTTTCTCCCTCTCTCATAATATCAGAATGCGGGGTCATCTGCTGAAAGCTGGAGGGTGACAGATTCAAAACATGTAAAAGGAAGTATTTCTTCACAGAACGCATTGTGAAATTGTGGAACTCCCTGCCCCAGGATGTGGTGATGGCTGCCAACTTGGAAGGCTTTAAGAGTGGAGCGGACACGTTCATGGAGAAAAGGGCTATCCATGACTACTAGTCAAAATGAATCCTAGTCATGATGCATATCTATTTTCTCCAGTATCAGAGGAGCATGCCTTTTATACTAGGTGTTGTGGAAAACAGGCAGGATGTTGCTGCTGCAGTAGTTTGTGGCTTCCGGTTGGCCGCTGTGTGAACAGACGGCTGAACTTGATGGGCCTTGGTCTGATCCAGCATGGCTTTTCTTGTGTTCAAGACAGGACAGTTACCCACCTGAAGTTTCAGCGAGTCTTTGTCGTAGGGGCTGGGGATAAAGTCCGTGTGAACTCTGGCTTTGCCACAGAAAGGGCCGCTGTATGGTGTGGGGCTGTCCTCTTCCGTCTTCTTCCTGCTGCTGCTGTTTCCCATCAGTTTGGGGTCAAACAATTCGCTGCCTACTAGAAGAGGAGAAGGAGGACTGCTCAAGCCAGGAAAAAGAAAGCAGGGTAGGGTGGGTGGGCATGGTTCAGGCTCCTGCCTTGTAACAGATTGTGTGAAGGGGAGATGGAATAGATAGTAACAGTCTCCATTCCTTCCTCTTGCTTTTTTTGCCTAGGGCAAGAGCCCCCTTACCCCCACTGAGATCTCACCAGATATCAACACACACACCCCATATTTTCAAGTCTGCATCTTTAAAGGCAAAAACATCGTCCTCTTTTTATAAAAGGAAAATGGCTTTCTCCCTGATGCCGTTCACGCTACTGAATTAATTGCTTGCTGGGGACAAACACAGGCTGCACATGTTCTCGCACTGAAACGGTCACGCCTGCTATCCCGCTGGAGGGATCCACCTGCCAGTCCTCAGACTCATGACCGCGAAAGAAGGCAAAAAGGATCGCGTGTCTGGATCAGAGGTGCGCTGTGCGAGCAGATAGCCAGCTGCGCAAGGAGGTACTAAGAAGCGACGTGTAATATAGTCACACATCACAGCGAAAGAAAGGGAGGGGGAAATCCCCTGCCGTTTCTCCATTCAATCTGACCAAATCAGAGAAACCTCTCCAACGAGGCGTGCAAAATCTACCTTTTTGCTCGTGGCCTGTACTCCTGCCCTTTGAGGGCTTCCCCCTCCAAAGAACTGGGATCTTCAGCGCAAAAGCCAAAAGGAGGGACAGGAGATCTCTGCTGGAGCCTTCCTGTCGTTCAATAGAGCAGGGGCCCTGCAGCCACTGACCCTGCATGTTCTGGAAGCAAAGCAGGCTGCAGGGCAATGTGTGGGGGGAGGGGAGTGAGGCAGGGAAGACATGATTTGTCTAGCAAGGCTGAGCTGACCCGCCCAGAGGCAGGTCCCAGCAGCAGAGGACAGGCGAAGGCGGCTCTTGCTCCTACCAGCAAGAAGCGGAGCCTGGGGAAGCCTTCTGCCTCAAAATGCATGTTTGACGCTCATAGAGGTGGATGAACACATGAAGCTGCCTGATACTGAATCAGACCCTTGGCCCATCAAAGTCAGTGTTGTCTACTCAGACCAGCAGCGGCTCTCCAGGGTCTCAGGCAGGGGTCTTTCACATCACCTACCTGCCTAGCCCCTTTAACTGGCGATGCCGGAGATTGAACCTGGGACCTTCTGCATGCCAAGCACTGAGAGTAGGGGCTGTTTGGCTCCAGAGAAGTCTGGGTGGGGCAAAATAGGGTAAACCCACAACACACAAATATGGGCATTTGTTTCTGTGCTCCAAATTCTCTCTTCCAGAAAGGCCCTCTAATATTGAACAAAGAGGTCTGGTTCTCGCAGTGTTCTGATAAAACTGTGTCTAACCTGGACCACTTTAGTCTGCAGGTAAGCGGCTCACGTGATGAAACGCTCCTCCGTACAAAAAAATGCCTTGCTCACAGAAAGCTGGCATGTCACACCTGCTTGAATTCTTTCCCCTGGCACGCTTGCATTCCCATGTGCTGTACTTTTTAAAAAAGTATGCGATCCCCTCTGACACACAAACACCCCTAGTCTGAAGTAGCATAACCTCAGAAGCCAGCTCTATATACCTTTTATGCTGGGTTGGGAACAACTGTGCCATTTCTTACCATCCTTGAACCGAATTTTTGGGCCCTGCCCCACTCACCGCTCAGGCTCCGAGGACTGCTGGGGGAGTGAAGCTCTGTTGGTTCCGGGAAGACGAGGGCTTCTTTCTCCATAGGACTGTTCAGGAGAGACGCAGCTGTCTCCTCCTCAGCCTCCCCCTGGAAAAGGGTGACATTCCTACCATTCAAGCCCCTTTACTCAAAAGCAGAGAACTCAGGCTGGGCGGCTTGTCCTGACGTTCAGGAGCCATTCCTGACCTCCCACGGCATCACAGCTGGCTTCCTCCTTGCAAAGTCCGGAGGACACACTTTTATCCCAGAAATTGCCTCAATTGCTTTATTTTTCAAATGCAGCCTAGCACTGAAGCAGTTTTCCAGGACAAAGCCAATGATTCTTCCCAACCTTTCCCAGAAGCACTAGGGAGGAGGGGACTGAACCTACGACCTTGGCAAAGTTATGGCTTCCCCTGAGCTCCTCAAGGCATCGTTTCCCACAGCCTGTATTTAAGGACTGGTGGCCTGGCGCCAGCTGTCTTTGGAGACCCTGGTGTTTGTGGTGCTTTACAAGACAGGCCACAGCTGGCCAGAGGATTTTCCCCCAGCTGAGCTTCACCGCTCACCTGTTCAGCCAGGGCTTTGGCCGCTGCCTTGCCAGTCTTCCGGTTCATGGTGCGGGAGATGGCAGCTTTCCACCTCCTGCCCAGCTTCAAGCTGCTGCTTCGCCCGGTGTCATCTGGACTGGGCAGAGCGTTTGTAGGGCTGCCTTCTGAGATCTGAGCAGAGAGGCAATTGGTTTAGGAGTAGCCAGGTTTGTGGCAAAGGGGGGGGGGCCTTGCTTATTCAGGGAGGGTAGTGGGAGATTAATGCTAGGTCTAATTGGTCCTTTCCTGGCCTGGACCCTTCCATATAGATATCCGACATCAAATGAAGGCAGCTGCCATTCTGACCAGCTGTGGGATTTCAGTGGGTAGCCATGTTAGTCTGTCGGTAGCAGTAGAAAAGAGCAAGAGTCCAGTAGCACCTTAAAGAGTAACAAAATTTCTGGCAGGGTATTATTACAAGTAATAATGAAGCTCAAGACCATGCATTCTCCTGGACTGAAAAGGGACCTGGGATTCCTGTCTCGTTACCAATGCTGATTTCTCCACACCTACTACCCCTCTGCATACCACACTTGATCCAATCATGCCTACTAATGTTGTTTGCCTGGTATTGACATATACACGCTGTTGCCATTGGGTGTATGAATTCACTCTTCTCTACTTAAGGATAGATGGATTCACATTCTAGCTATATCTGAGGAAGTGAGCTGTTACTCATGAAAGTTCATACCCTGCAGAAATTTTGTTAGTCTTTAAGGTACGACTAGACTCTCTTTTCCACTGGGGTTTCAGAAAGATGTAGGTCAGGCCATGGCCCCCTTGATGGAGCATGTATGCACCAGAGAATGGAGAACAGATATTGTTTTGGTTCAGGGTGCCGATCAGCGAAGAGGGATAATTGGAACCAACCGCCATCGCTTGGTCTGCAGACTATTCAAATGACAGCATCTAGGTGTATAGGGAGAAGTACACAAGAGGAAGGAGTGACAAAAGCCCTGAGTTAAAAAAGCAAGAAGCTAGCCGTGGGATCATGTGGTGGATGCTAGGGAGAAGCAGTCAAGCAAGAGATGGGTGGCTGAGCTCGCCAAGGCTGGGTAGAGCTGGATATTAGGGGGGTGGGAATTTATTGCTGGATATTAGGGAAAAAATTTTTTACAGTAAGAGTTGTTCGACAGTGGAATCAGCTACCTAGAGAGGTGGTGAACTCCCTCTCACTGGCAGTCTAAGCAGAGGCTGGACAAGCACTTGTCAGGGATGCTCTAGGCTGATCCTGCATTGAGCAGGGGGTTGGGCTAGATGGCCTGTATGGCTCCTTCCAACTCTATGATTCTATGAGCTGGGAGACTCACCTCCTCCTCCAGGCTGAACTCCTTCTCGCTAGTAATGGGCGAGCTCGGCTTGGTCTTGGCAAAGTCCTTGAAACTGCTGGACCGCTGCAGACAGAGCTGGGCAGAAGGAGCAAGAGATCGATGGGTAAGTAGGAAAGAATGAGGCCACCCAGAGGTCATTGCAAAGGATGAATGGATTAAGCAGCCTGCTTCCATCTTGCCTACTTTGGTTCTTTACAGTGTCAGGCAGAGGAAGGTCCTTTAAGTGGAGATGCCAGGGGTGGAACATGGGACCCCTATAGGTGTGTACAAAGCAGGGCACACTGTGAGCCAGAGTACCCCTTCTCCTCTTGAGGGATGGGTTAAAAAGTAGGCTAGGATTGACCAGAACCAGGACAAACTAAAACAGGAGTCCAAGGGGCACCTTAAAGGACAACCACCTTTTCTCCACCATGGACGTCCATGACTCCGAGTTCATATCTTCAGAATGTGACGCATGTCTCATTTATTAACTGGAAAAATGGCCTCTCTAAAGAACCATGAGTTGGTGCAGCGAGGGAGCAAATGCCTCCCTGATCCTGCTGTTCATGAGGCCAACATTCCAGATACATTTGGACAGAGCCAAAGGGGGGGGATATTTCCTTCCTGCGTAATGTAGTCAGCATTGTGACTCCCCATGTATTTTGCCAATGGAAATTATTTTGGAAAGGAGCATCTGTATCCCAGCTATATCCACTGATATGCCTGGTCCCAAGAAAGTCCTCTGCTGTCACACGAACACATGAAGCTGCCTTCTACTGAATCAGACCCTTGGTCCATCAAAGTCAGTATTGTCTACTCAGATTGGCAGCGGCTCTCCAGGGTCTCAGGCAGAGGTCTTTCACATCACCTAGTCCCTTTAACTGGGGATGCCAGGGATTGAACCTAGGACCTTCTGCAGGCCAAGCAGATGCTCTACCACTGAGCCACAGCCCCTCCCCAACTGATGTCAGAATTCTGATGTCAGAATCATCTTGGGCCGGCCCCAATAGTTTCTTTCTCTACCAGCACAAACTCCCTATGACCATGTTTAAGACCTGCTTTAGATAGGGTTGCCAAACTCTAGGTTCTGGCTGGAGACCTCCTGCTATTACAACTGATCTCCAGCCGAGAGATCAGTTCACCTAGAGAAAATGACCGCTTTGGCAATTGGACTCTATGGCATTGAAGTCCCTCCCCTCCCAAACCCCGCCCTCCTCAGGCTCTGCTCCAAAAACCTCCCGCCGGTGGTGAAAAGGGACTTGGCAACCCTAGCGTTAGAGCTCTTGGTACGGCCTGCTGTCAGAGAGAGGCTACTGGGCGATAGAAGGATCGCTGATCTAAGTCAACCTGGCCGTTTCCCCACATCCTTGGGCCCCACACTTTTTTCTGTGGCTCAGGCCCTTCTTTTCTAAAGTTGCTGAAAGTTGACAATCAGCAGTAAGCAGAGGAAGTGGCTAAGCGCCTGCACCCCTTAACACTCAAACACCTGGGAGTGCAGCAAACGTGGGGGAAGTTTCTGGGCTGGTGGTTTATTTTCACTCACTTCACAACAGAGGAACTGCAGACGCCATCAAGCTTACGTGCATTCAGGGTCTGAAAATGCAAATGTCAGCTAACCAGAATGCACACTTCAATGCATTCAGCAAAGGGGGGGGAGGTTTGCAGCAACCCCCCCCCCCCGATTTGAAATGCCAAGACTAGATGGCTCTCCGTTTACTCCAGTGCAAAAGCTGATTGTTGCAATGACCCGGCACGAACTGGGCATGCCCTCTTCCTTGGAAGAAGGTGAACCACAGACCAGCACGCCCAGCCGTGCACTCATCTATCGCGCCGGTCGTACTTCTGCAAGCTGGTTTCAACTGTGCCAGGGTACGGCCCAGATCGCTACAAAAACCCTACGAAGCCGATTTGACCACGACCCTGTAGCAGGACACTCAAAACGAAAGCGGGAGCGGGGCACAATGGCCATCGTTCTCCGGAAAGCTGTTTGCCCGTGCTCAGCCGAAGGGGTTTAACGCAGCGTGAGATCTGCCAGGCAGCAGCCTGTTTCATCAGAGGCAGAGGCAGTGGCCTGAGATGATGCTAGGTGGATGCGGCTGACAAAATAAACAGTTGCCTAGCAAAGCAAAGCTCTCTGTAAGCCAGTTAACTCTTGAAAGGGTGCCATTCCTTGGGAGTTTTGCACTGTGATTTTGTGGACCTCAGAGTGTGTTTGAAAGAGGAGGAAGCAAGGATGTGGAGGGAGAGAGCAGCTAACCTCCAACAAGAAATCCCACCACTGGGGAACACATGAACACATGAAGCTGCCTTTTACTGAATCAGACCCTTGGCCCATCCAAGTCAGTATTGTCTACTCAGACTGACAGCGACTCTCCCGGGTCTCGGGCAGAGGTCTTTCACATCACCTACTTGCCTAGTCCCTTTAACTGGACATGCCAGGGACTGAACCTGGGACCTTCTGCATGCCAAGCAGATGCTCTACCGCTGAGCCACAGGGAAAACAGACAAAATGGAATGTTGACGTGTCTGGTTTCTAGAGTAGGACCATGGGGCTCCCACCTTTACTCCCTGTTTCCGTGCTGTGGTCCTGAGATACAGGGAGAGCTGGCCCCATTCTCCCCACCCCCCGCAACAGAGTCACAACTGGTGCCATTTCCCATGATGAGATGTGGCAGTAGGATTGGGGAAGGATTTCCCTGTTGAAATAGTCTGTCATACCATTGAAGAAACAAGGCCGTTGCTGAGGCAACCCCCTCTTCTCTCCCTTGCAAAACGGGAGCTGTTCTTACAGCAAACGGATCCTAGAAATCAAGCTGGCAACCCCAATCCACGCAGCTGTTTAAATTGGGGCCACTAGGTCAGGATATTTCACTGCCCTCTGCAGCTGTATGGCACCGCAAGAGAGGCACAAATGCACCTCTCGGCTTTCACATTGCCATGCTGGCAAAGAATATTATGGCCCCAAGAGAGACCCCCTGGCCTGCTTGTGCTGTTGGGCCAGCCCTGACAGGCCACGCGCAGGTTAGTGATGCTCAGGTGCCATGGCCACCTTTGCAGAGACGTAATGGTCTTGGGAGGGTGGGGGATGTTCTCTGTGCCTCCCACACTCACCTTCCTCTTTTGGGTTGGGTCCTTCTCGCTGGCGTTGGACGGCTTGCGGCGCAACATGATGGTCTGTCCAGAGGGAGTCAGCCAGCAGGCTAGGCGAAGCAGCACCAGAGATTGAAGGTGAGCACACACACACACACCCCTGCTGTCACACACCAAACCTCAGAGGCCAGGAAATGCACAGGAAACCGGCGCGTCACAAGGGCTGCTTTCCCAGCAAGCAAGCCTCAAGCTGCAGAAGATGGGCTTAGCCCCACGCTCGCACAGGAAGGAAGTGGCAACGTTGTGTTGATGAGGACTTCTGAGAGCCTGCTAGGGGGCCAGAAGAACAGGGGCCTCCAGGGGATTCAAGGGTGGGGGGGCCTCCTGCCTTGGTGGGGACGGGTCTGGGGAGAGGAGGGTCAGGGCCCATGCTGGGGGCAGGGGGAAAGAGATCTAACACCTTGTGTATATATACTAATTGTAGCTCTGAAGACACAGATTGGAAGCCTTTCCCGAAGAAGGAAGGAGCTCTGTTAAACAGTTTCAGCAAAATAGACACCCGTGGAAGTAAGATCTGATTTGGTTTTGAAAACGTATCTATATATGTAAATTTAATAGTTGGGGGAAATTTGCATTTTAAAATTTCCAGATAAAATTTCAGGATTTTCAGAATGCGCTCCAAGAAACCCAGTGAAATAAGTTTTCTCTTCTCCTTGCTGATAGTAAACTCTGGGTGGGGCCAGAGGCAGGGAGTCCTTGGGTGTGAGCTGTATGGAAAGAGCTCTTGGCCCTTAGCCTAAGGCTGGGGTGTTGAACGCAATTATTACGATATGACATAAATGCCACTTGGTGGGGCAGGGCCATGCCTTGCCAGCCCAGATTGGGAGGGGGGGCTATCAGCTGGCTCGTGGGCCAGATAACAGCTCTCAAGGGGCCGGATCCGGCCCGCGGGCCTTATGTTTGACACCCTTAGCTTAAGAGCTCTTCGTCCAAGGCCTGTGTTAGGCAGCCTCGTTCAATAGGACCCGCCCAGGATCTCATTTATTTTGTTTAACTGTATTATTTGTCTGAATCGGTAAATTGTATTCAGTATGTTTCTGCGAGTTCCTTAGGGCTCCTTCACAGAGAAAAGCGGCATAAGAAATGCCATAAACAAATACACCGTAATTTTTAAGGCAATCTAATCAGTATTTCAACCTGATTTCCCCCCTTATCTAAAAAGCCCAGCATCAAACACCACTCATTATTGATAACGTTTTAACAAATTCAAACTCACATTAAAAAAAAAAAGTGAATTAGAACTGGCTTCCTTCCGCTGTGCAAAACTTTGGTGGGGTTACAAAGGAAGGGACTGTTCCAGCTAGGGTTGCCAGTTCCCTCTTCACCACCGGCAGGAGGTTTTTGGGGGGCGGAGCCTGAGGAGGGCGGGGTTTAGGGAGGGGAGGGACTTCAATGCCATCGAGTCCAATTGCCAAAGCGGCCATTTTCTCCAGGGGAACTGATCTCTATCGGCTGGAGATCAGTTGTAATAGCAGGAGATCGCCAGCTAGTGCCTGGAGGTTAGCAACCCTAGTTCCAACTAAACTCCTCCTGCCCCAGAAGCTAACTGGAGCCCACTGAATAAATCACTGCAGTGCATGGGGGGGGGGGGTTGAGAAGTTTCCTGGGCAAACCACGGGGTGTGGGGGGGAGCCACCTGTAATATTAATATGTGCTACAGGTACACAGACATCCTAAGTGGCTGTCCTTGAAGTGGGATGGTGAGTTAGAAACTGTTTGCAGGAAGATTGTTATGGACTTTTTGCCCACTTGTCAGCTCTTTAAGTAAGTATATCTAGGAAGCCACAATCCTCAATTTGCAAGACCTGAGCATGGCTGTCAAAGATAGGACATTTTGGAAGACGTTGATTCATAGGGTCGCCATGAGTTGGAAGCAACTTGACGGCACTTAACACACACACACACACACATCTAGTCTTGCTTCCTACACTTTCGGAATGCATCCTTTATCAATCTATTGCTTAACCAATAATAGTAACAACAAACTACATATAGGGATAGCAGACTGTGTTTGGTAAAACTATCCACTATCACAATCCTAAACTGAGCCGTACCCTTCTAGCACTTTTTAGGATTGTACTGTGACTAACTCAGAGAGCAACCCTCAGCAGGTCTACTCACAATCTGACTTGGGTCTATTCAGTGCTGCTTATTTCAGGGAAAAACTGTTTTTAAGATTGCACTGTAGGTTCTCATTAATAGTAATAGTCCTCCTCAAAGTTAGTTATAGATCTGGGATTCTTGCCTCATTACCAATGCTGATTTCTCCACGCCTACTATCCCTCTGCATATCACACCTAATCCAATCACACCTGCAAATGTCATTTACTTGCTTTTGACATTTACATTGCCATATTGTGTTTAATCACTCTTCCCTACTTAAGGATAGATGGACTCACATTCTATCTGTATCTGAAGAAGTGAGCTGTGCCTCACGAAAGCTCATACCCTGCCAGAAATTTTGTTAGTCTTTAAGGTGCTACTGTACTCTTGCTCTTTTCATCAAATGCTGTCCACTTAACTTGTTACTATTTAATACAATGAATTATTGGTGTATTTGGGACTGAAATTAATGGCTGAAGTACTAATTGCTGGCCATTTTCTTTGCTACATCTGTAAAGAAACGAATTCGAAGTCCCCTCCTGTTCCTTCTGGCTGGCCTACAGGAGGTTGGAAAACATCTGGGCAGACCCAAGTCACTCCTTGGTGATATTATCCCTTCCCCTTGATTCTCAGGGGTGCCAAAAACAAGCTGGTCACCCACTACCACAAATGTCTCTAAGAGTATCTCCCACCAGATTAGGGTTGCCAACCTCC
The DNA here is from genome assembly GCF_029931775.1 of Euleptes europaea. Lineage (NCBI taxonomy): Eukaryota > Metazoa > Chordata > Lepidosauria > Squamata > Sphaerodactylidae > Euleptes > Euleptes europaea. Next base: position 20,137,439 of record NC_079324.1, on the reverse strand, counting down.
AGGTACTAACTGGAGATCTCCTGCTATTACTACTGATCTCCAGCCGATAGAGATCAGTTCCCCTGGAGAAAATGGCCGTTTTGGCAATTGGACTCTGTGGCATTGAAGTCCCTCCCCAAACCCTGCCCTCCTCAGGCTCTGCCCCTAAAATCTCCAGGTATTTCCCAGCCCGGAGCTGGCAACCCTACACCAAATACAACCATACATCTAGAACAAAGCTTCTTATATTGTGGGTCTCGACCCGATATGGGGTCGTGTAACTGAACGAGGGGGTCATGAAACACATCCATCTCATTAGTATGCAAATTTGCTTTAATCTTTAATAAATGGTAAAATTATATGTATACCAAAGAATTGTTTTAAAATAATTTTCTTTATGATTTGTTATGAGTAAATGTTTGATTTGTATACCTATTTTATATACCTATATACCCGGGCTCGCGTAAAAATTTATCGGGTGAAAAAGGAAAAAGTTTAAGAAGCCCTGATCTAGAACACTGTTTAAAGACTCCTCCTATTTGCTGTGCCTGACCTGGGGTAGGGTTGCCAACCCTCCAGGTAGTAGCTGGATATCTCCCACTGTTACAATTGATCTCCAGCCTATGGAGATCAGTTGACCTGGAGAAAATGGCCTCATTGGCAATAGGACTCTATGGCATTGAAGTCCCTCCCCTCCCTGCTCAGGCTTTGCCCCAAAAATCTCCAGGTATTTCCCAGCCCGGGACTGGCAACCTATCTGGGGGCAATCTACCACAACTCCAGCTATCAAGCTCCAGGGAAGGTGAGCTGAATCGCTACCCCTGCTTGTTACCTGAACAGGCACAGAGTTTCCCCAGAGATCAGACTTAGAGCATTCAAAGTATCAGAAAGTTTAATAAACGAATAAAAATATTACACATGGTCTTTTCACACGTTTTAGGCTGAGCAAGGGAACAAAGAGAAGGTGAAAACATGCAGTACCCTTTTCCTACACTAGTTTCTTATCCTAATGATGTATAAATAGGATTGGCTAGCTGTTCTTGAAGTTGCAGCCATTTACAGTTCAACATTACCTGAGATCTCCTAGTGGACTTCCCTCTGTTGTCCCCCGCTGCAAGGACAAAATGGAATCCCTAGGTAAAAGCTGAGTCCTCCATGGCATGTGCACATCTGATAACAAGAGCATAAGAGATGGTTCCTGGGTTTTTATAATCTACCTTGGGGAGTCTGTTCCACCTGGGGGGTCATTTAGGTCTTCCTACCTCAAAAGTAGGGTTGCCAACCTCCAGCTACTAGCTGGAGATCTCCCACTATTACAACTGATCTCCAGCCTATAAGAGTTCAGTTCACCTGGAGAAAATGGCCGCCTTGGCAATTGGACTCTATGGCACTGAAGTCCTTCCCCAAACCCCGCCCTCCTCAGGTTCCACCCCAAAATCCTCCCGCTGGTGGCGAAGGAGGACATAAGAACATAAGAAAGGCCCTGCTGGATTCGACCAAGGCCCATCAAGTCCAGCAGTCTGTTCACACAGTGGCCAACCAGGGGCCTCTAGGAAGCCACAAACAAGACGACTGCAGCAGCACCATCCTGCCCGTGTTCCACCGCACCCAAAATAATAGGCATGCTCCTCTGATACTAGAGAGAACAGGTATGCTGCATGACTAGTATCCATTCTAACTAACAGCCATGAATACCCCTCTCCTCCATGAATATGTCCACTCCCCTCTTAAAGCCCTCCAAGTTGGCAGCCATCACCACATCCTGGGGCAGGGAGTTCCACAATTTAACTATGCGTTGTGTGAAAAAATACTTTTTTCTGTTTTGAATCCCTCGCCTGGCAACCCTACTCAAAAGGGTTCTCAGGAATCTCAGGACCTAGCAACCCTACTCAAAAGGAATTTTCTTTCAAGCCATTTGGCTCTTAGCAGACCCCATCCCTTTTGGGTGTGCCTTGGCCAGAATCCTTAGCCTAACCAAGAGCTTCAGTACTCTGTGCTTGGAGCTTGATGACTCCCTTTTTCAACCCACTCCTTTCTGCCAGTGACTATTCCGCAGCTTCCTCCCCTGTACTTGGACAGAGAGCTGTCACAATAACTGAAATATTGGGGCGAATACCTGGGTGGCGGTAGGGTTGCCAACCTCCAGGTAGCGGCTGGAGATCTGCTATTATAACTGATCTCCATTCAATAGAGATCGGTTCCCCTGGAGAAAATGGCCGCTTTGGCAATTGGACTGTATGGCATTGAAGTCCCACCCGTCTCCAAACTCCACCCTCCTCAGGCTCCGCCCCAAAAACCTCCCACCGGTGGCGAAGAGGGACCTGCCAAACCCTATTACTGAATCACAGGGCTGCTTTCAGACTGCTGGATCTTGCTGGTGGCGTTAAGCGTTCTGCCATATAGCAGGACAGCTGCTGAAAAATATGCAGTAAGATATAAGGAGGAGCAATGCGTTGGGGGGTCCCTTTTCCTGTAGAGCTGTTTTATGTTGCAATCAGGTATAGGGCTGTGGCTCAGAGGCATCTGCTTCGCACCCAGAAGGCCCCTGGACCAATGCCTGGCCTCTCCAGTTAAAAGGCTTGGGTAGCAGGTGATGTGAAAGACCTCTGCCTGAGACCCTGGAGAGCTGCTGCCAGTCCAAGTAGACAAGTCTGGCCTTGGTGGTTTTGAGGTAAGGCAGCTTCCTGTGTGGATTTATTCATGGGGTGGGGCCACGGCTCAGCGGCAGAGCATCTACTTTGCATGCAGAAGGTTCCAAGATCAATCCCCACCATCTCTTAATAAAAAGAACAGGTGAGAGGTGCTGTGGACGATCCCTTCCTGAGACCCTGGAGACCTTTGTATGCAGAAGGTCCTTGTTTCAATCCTCAGCCTCTCCAAATAAAAGGATCAGGTGACTGGTGATGTGAAAGAACCTACATGAGACCCTGGAGAGCTGCTGCCAGTCAAGAATAGACGAGACTGACTTTGATAGACTCACGACCTGACTGAACAGAAGGTAGCTTCATTTGTGTTCTTATATATCTTGCTCAAAGTGGAGGGAGCAGACACCCTCCAAATGGGGAGGGGCTGTGGCTCAGTGGCAGAGCATCTGCTTGGCATGCAGAAGATCCCAGGTTCAATCCCCAGCATCTCCAATTAAAGGGACTAGGCAAGAAGGTTATGTGAAAGACCTCTACCTGAGACCCTAGAGAGGCGCTGCCTGTCTTGAGTAGACAATACTGACTTTGATGAAAAAGGGGTCTGATTCATTATAAGACAGCTTCATGTGTTCATGTATTCAAATACTCAGGGAAGGAGGCAACCACAGGCATATTCACTCTCCTCTACTGCTCTGTCTCCGCTAGAAACTATTCAGAAGCAAAGATATGCCTTGGTAAATCCTGTCTTTGAGGGTGACTTAGTAAAATTTGATCCCAAAGAAATAGGGGTGCCAACCTCCAGGCTAGCTGGAGATCTCCTGCTATTACAACTGATCTCCAGCTGATAGAGATCAGTTCACCTGGAGAAAATGGCTGCTCGGACAATTGAACTCTATGGCACTGAAGTCCCTCCCCTCCCCAAACCCCGCCCTCCTCAGGCTCTGCCCCAAAAATCTCCAGGTATTTCCCAACCTGGAGCTGGCAACCGTACAAAAAAAAGGGATAGTGGCAGTGAGGTAGGCCGAGATGTTCAGAAGCCAAAGTCAGGCAGGGTCTGAGGCGGGTAAGCAATGATGGGCGAGGGGTCTAAGAGTAGGGGTGAGGGGCAACGAGGCAGTGTTGGGTGCCCCTCAGCCCTACATGCCAGTCAGAAGAGTAGAGGTCAGGGCACTCATGGCAAGGATGCCCAGGGAGGCTGCCATCAGAGTGGCACGGGAAAAGGGCTTTGTATTCTCCTGCAGCCAACTGTACTCTTCGTGCAGGCGGTCTCTCTCCAGTTCAGGCCCAACGAGCTTGCGGATTGTCTCGTAATAGCTGTTGAGGTACTTGATCTGGAGACACAGAGAGAGAAAGATAGAGAAGGTAGTAACTGCAAGCAATGCTGGATTCTCACCTTGCACCACTGTGCCCCTAGAGTCGACTCTACACTAGGGTTGCCAATCTCCAGGTACTAGCTGGAGAGCTCCTGCTATTACAACTGATCTCCAGCCGATCGAGATCAGTTCTCCTGGAGAAAATGGCCGCCTTGGCACTTGGACTCTATGGCATTGAAGTCCCTCCCCTCCCCAAACCCTGCTCTCCTCAGGCTCCACCTCAAAAATCTCCAGATATTTCCCAACCCGGAGCTGGCAACCCTACTCTGCACACCTGCTCCTGCGATAGAAGTTTCACATCGATGAGGCTCCGGTCGTAGGGCACCAACGAGATGACTTTGAATGTTAGGTAGGGTGTTTCACTCACTTGGTACTGCAACAGAGAGAAGGGAAAGGTCACACCTGCTGGAGGAATCCCTGTGCCAAATTGGAAGGCCAACTCTAGATTTGTGGAAGCCGTGGCTGACAGCGTGTAAACTTGCTCTGGGGAACTTACCCCTTCTTCCTCTAGCTGCTCCTCCACGCTGGCCCCTCCCCTCCGGCTTCACCCTTCTTGGGCTTAAGAGACTCGAGCTAAGGTTGCCAACCTCCAGTTGGAGATCTCATGGAACCATAACTGATCTCGAGATGACAGAGATCAGTTCGCCGGTGGCGAAGAGGGGCTTGGCAACCCTAGCAGGAGTATCACTCATGGGGGCATGCATTCACAACTCATGCCAAACAAAATGGGCCTTAGAAAGGGGAGTGGGGGAAAAACAGGAAGACTCCAAATCCCCTATGATCTGCCCAGTACTTTGCAGAATCTCTGCTGCTGTGACTGCAGCTCCAAGCCTGTGCCCACATGACCCAAGTGCTGTGCCAAGCCCACCATTGGCGGGCTGGTCACTGCTACAGAATCAATCACCAACAGAATCAATCACCAACAATCACCAACAGGCACAGAATCAATCACCAACAGGCACCTTTGACTCCGCTTCTACCACGAGCACAACATCCTCCAGACGGATCCCAAACTCACCATCTTGGTAATAACCAGGCTCTAGAAAGAGAAAAATTGGGGTAAGGGGTGAAGAGGAAAGAGTGCTTCTTTCCCCCTCCGGTGCCCGCAAGCCCACACTTCTCTGCATCCTGCAAACAGCCAGAGAACCTAAAAGAGATCTTGTAGTACCCGGACCACTATGCAGTATTAAAAAATAGCAAGAAGAAGAAGAGTTTTATACCCTGCTCTTTCGCTACCTTTAAGGAGTCTCAAAGCAGCTTACAACCGCCTCCCCTCCCCACAACAGTCACCTTGTGAGGTGGGGGGGCAGAGAGAGTTCAGAGAGAACTGTGACTAGCCCAAGGTCGCCCAGCTGGGGAATCAAACCTGGTTCTCCAGATTAGAGCCCGCCACTCTTAACCACTACACCATGCTGGCAAGACAGTCACCTGAAAAAAATTCCGATTCTTAGAAAGACTTTTCTGGGCAGAAATTTGGTGTGAGAGTCACCCCAGGGTGGACAGAGGGAAAAGGCTGCTTATTCCGAGTTTACAAAATGCTCACCCTTCGGAGGGGAAATTTGGAGAGAGGGACCATACCTTGCAGCACTTGCTGAGATCCCCCTTAGGGGCGGCTGAGTTACCCATTGCAGGAGAGGACAGATTTCGCCCTACCTACCGTGATTCTGACCTATATTCGGATTGTGGTCCCCACCATACGTTTTACATTACCTTTTTAAGGGATTCGTTTCAACTTCAATACTGTGAGCGAAACAAAGAGGGCTGCTCCGCTCCCGGTTAAACCTGTGGATAGTGTTCTACTCTGTGTTGAAAAGACTCTTCCCGTATTGAATTTGCACAGGTGAACTGTGGGACCACGTTTGTAGATTCATTTGTACATATTGTATTTATTTCCTGAGATTGTTTTTTTCAGTATCTTTTGTATTTTGTAATTGTATACTTTTTTGCATGCTCTAGCTAGTTAGGTATCTATCTTATTCTTGTCACTTTCATGTTAATACAATGTATTTGATTAATAATCAGTGTACTGTTGTTTTGATTGAGTATCTCTCAATACAGCACCGGGTGATTGTTATTTTGATTTGTAACCTCCAGGTGGTGGCTGGAGATCTCCTGCTATTACAACTGATCTCTAGGCGACAGAGACCAGTTCACCTGGAGAAAATAGCTGTTTTGGATGAGGACAGGGTTGCCAACCTCCAGGTACTGGCTGCAGATCTCCCACTATTACAACTGATCTCCAGCTGGTAGAGATCAGTTCCCCTAGAGAAAACGGCGGCTTTGGCAATTGGACTCTATGGCATTGAAGTTCCTCCCCTCCCCAAACCCTGCCCGCCTCAGGTGCCACCCCCAATATCTCCAGGTAATTCCCAACTCGCAACTGCCAACCCTAGAGGAAGTAAAGATGCATATGAAGAAAGGGGAGAGCTAAGCCTGCCCAATGGAAGCTCCAGTTTCTTGGGGAGAACGTGGTCTATGTCTCCACCAGCAGCTTGGCAGAACGTGGCTTCTTTGCATTGTGCTACAGTAGGGTGGCCAGGTCCCTCTTCACCACCGGCAGAAGGCTTTTGGGGATGGAGCCTGAGGAGGTCGGGGTTTGGAGAGGGGAGGGACTTCAATGCCATAGACTCCAATTGCCAAAGCGTCCCTTTTCTCCAGGTGAACTGATCTGTCGGCTGGAGATCAGTTGTAATAGCAGAAGATCTCCAGCTAGTACCTGGAGGTTGGCAACCCTACTACAGACCTCTGTGGACAGGACTGAGACAGGACTGAGAGCTCAACCCTATCTGCACAGTCCTTGCATTTGCAGTCCAGGTTCAACATCTTGGTCACAATGCAATGGCTGAATGTGGCAGAACGTGGAATTGGTTTTTCCCCCTTTACCAGATCTCCTCCCTACTCTCTCTCGTCATATCTCTTCTCAAGCAGCTGCAGCTACCTGTCACAGCCACCCCCAAACACGACAGCCGCACCCCTCCTCCCCAGGAAGGTTTAGTAGGTGATGACCCCCTGCAAACTACTCTGACCCCCCACTTCTCTGGCCGCCTCTTGTGGGTGCTGCGAGGGAAATTCATAGGCGATGCAACAACGACCGCACGTTTTGTTCTTGCTGCATGCTACGGGAGAGAGAGAAGCAGATCACTCTGCTTTCAGCAGAGGCTGTAGCACACCCTCCGGATCCGTCTCTCCTTTTTGCCACCTCTGATCAGCTGCATCAGCCTCTGTGTCCCTATTTCTGATCACCATCAATTTGCTTTCTGCCCTGCTGTTCTTCCTTCTCCCTCTCCGCCTGCCCTTCCAGCTGTCTCCTTCCAGTATGGTGTAGTGGTTAAGAGCAGACTCTAATCTGGAGAACTGGGTTGGTTTCCCCACTCCTCCACATGAAGCCTGCTGGGTGACCTTGGACCAGTCACAGTTCTCTACTGAACTCTCTCAGCCTCACCTACCTCACAAGGTGTCTGTTGTGGGGAAAGGAAGGGAAGGAGATTTTTAGCTGGTTTGATTCTCCTTAAAAAGGTAGTGAAAATCAGCATATAAAAACCAATTCCTCCTCCTCCTCTTCTCCTTCTTCTTCCAGCCTCAAGCAAAGCACTTGCTGAGTCCCCCCCAGTTTGCTTTGCCTTTATTTATTCATCAACTTATATCCAGCTTTTCTCCCCAAGCAGCTTACAAATCACCCCTCCCCTCTTCCATCTGCTTCATCCTCACAACAACACCCCTAAGAGGTAGGTTTGGCCAAGAAAGAGTGTGACTGGCCCATGATCACCCAGTACACTCCTCTGGCAAAGTGGGCATTTGACCCAGGCTCTGTCAGATCCTAATCGAGCACCCCAACCCAGAGGTCGTCAACGTTTTCTTTAATGAGAGCTACGACTAATTAAAAATATCCCAAGCGACTTCCCCCTTCCCTCTATGTTACTAAGTTTTGTTCTGTCCTAGAAACACAACATGGAAACAAAGCTAAGCAACACAGAGAAAATCCTATTAAACAACATTTTAAGAAAAGTACAGAGGGGATCTTTTTTGTGGTGGTCTTCTAGGTCGTCTAGGGGATGCCTGAGATACCCTGCAGCAGCCAGTAGCTACCTGCAGGACACGTCTGCTCTAACCACTACACCTTGCTGGCTTGTCTGTCCCCGACTCTCTGCTGTTCAACCCTATTTTGTCTGCCCCGACCTCTCCTTCCACCCTCCTCTTGTCTGTGTAGCACAGCTTGGAAGCCTTTTGGGGTAAAGGGTCTTTGTCGCTCCCCTGTCCTCTACAATCAGGGCTGGCTCAAGGATTTTTGGAAGTGACATAACATTTGCCCTACCCCCATGCTATGGCACACTACTGGGAAGCATATGCCCATCGTCTTCCTGGCATGGCAGCAAGGCAGAGGCAAGGAGGAAGACTGACAGACTAGTCCTGCCCCACCTCGCTCCACTCAACCGAGGGAGGGAGGGAAAGTGCAGGCTGCCCATGGCTATACCCGCTAGGCCAGGGGGTATCCCTTGGGACTGCTGATTGCAGGTGGGTGGGCTTGATAGGGTTGGTTGACACTCCACCTCTAGTGCCCCCAGCACCAGTTGTTTACAACCCCTAGAACACACGCTGATAAGGAAACAAACAGAAGAACTAGGAGCACGTTACAGGACAAAGAGACAATCTTGCTCTTTCCCCAGCCTCAATCCCAGAAACAGCAAACAGCCCCCTGTGTACAGTAGGGATGGTTAGGTGGCACCGACCTATGGAGGTGAACATGCCCTTTTCAAAGGGTATGTTTTTGGTTTGGAAGCCCACGGGCCCTAGAGGCAAGAGAGAGAATGGTTTTAACAAAATTACATTATTTTATCCTATTCTTCCTCCTCAAATTCAGTGAGATGTTGCCGCGGGAAAGCAGAGTTCACACCCCAGTTGATGGCATCTCAGGAACTAAGGATTGGGAGAGACCCCCTCCTCTGCTTGGAGCAATACTAAGCTAGACAGACCAATGGCCTGACTTGGCATACAATAGGTTAGGTCACCCAGTACGTGTGGGGATTTGAACCTAGATCTCTCTTGGCCAACCACTCCAGGATGCATGGGGATTTGAACCTGGATCTCACCACTCCACCACCCTGGCTTTCAAATTATTCCAGCAGCCTCTTACCAAGACATTTTGTCAACGAGCAGCTATACGACATGACTTCATTAGGAGTGGTATAGAGTGTCAGACTAGGAACTGAGTTCAAATCCTTACTCTACCATGAAGGCTCACTGGGTGACCTTGGGCCAGTCATCATCTCTCCTAACTCACAGGGGCGGTGGGGGATTACCAGGGGAGCAGGAGAGGAGAGCCATGGATGCCCCCCCCCCTGTGCTCTTTGGAGGAAGAACAGGATAAAAATGGTCGGCTGTTGAAGAAGAACTCAAAGCCCTTCAAGCAATCAAGGACAGATCCCCACACCTCCAGCCCAACCACCAGCTATGCCAGCGCAGTCAGAGAGGGGGTTTGAGAATGCACATTGTTGAGAAGTCCAGGGCAGAACTGATAGGTAACCAGTTTGTGGGCAAGCAGCCCACCAGAGGGGGTCATGCCCCTTCCCTCAAGCTGAGCGTACCCTACAATGTCACTGTGCAAGAATCGAGTACAGGACACAGAATTCAGCATCACAAGAATTTCAGCGTTCGAGGCAAAGTTTCTAGCCCTCAGGATCGTAAAGGTACGGCTCAGAGAGTGCATGCAAGGCCTTGTTAAATTTTTGACAGGCAGGTGGACTCAAGATTTAGTTCGAGCAGAATTCTCAGCTGCCAGAGGGGCTGGATGCCGCAGATTGCCCTCGGCGACCGCAAGCAGAGCCCGCATTTTGCAAAATGGGCAAACTCGCCCAGTTTATGCCACTTGCAGAATCCTGCGGGAGTCGGGTTGTCCAAGCACGGAACTTTTTGAAACGCTTGTTTTTCTTTCCACGAAGAGCCGAGAATACATAGCCCAGCCTGCTTTAGATAGCACTTACACTCATGGACGGACAGGAAGTTGCCGATGCCGTGGCCGGTGCCGTGGCCGTAGTTGAGTCCCACTTCCCATAAGGCCTGGCGAGCGAAAGCCTCCACCATCCTCCCTGGAGCACAAAAGCCAAATGTCAGGCCGAGGACCGGCAGCAGAGAACGGGGGGGGGGGGGGGGGTCTTCCGCACACATTCATACTTGTTTTTCGTACAACACCTAGAAAGGAACTAAGTACTTCACAGAAGATTTAAAAAAACAACACACACACATATACGCATATCTCCCCCCACCCAAGGCACACAAACTAAGGCCCAAACTACATGTTAAGCCAGAAGAACTCTCAGTTCTATTTAATTTTATACTAAATGCAAGTTTGGAGGGTTGCTAATTTGATCAGGTAGACGGTATGGAGGTAGGGTTGCCAGGTCCCTCTTCGCCACCGGCGGGAGATTTTTGGGGCGGAGCCTGAGGAGGGCGGGGTTTGGGGAGGGGAGGGACTTCAATGCCATAGAGTCCAATTGCCAAAGCGGCCATTTTTCTCCAGGTGAACTGATCTCTATCAGCTGGAGATCAGTTGAATTAGCAGGAGATCTCCAGCTACTACCTGGCAGTTGGCAACCCTATGTGGAGGGGAGGGTATTTAATTGTTTCCCCCCACGCTGTTTCCCCAAACTTAATCATAAGCACGTATCTTGGTTGCTATCATCTCCAAAGGGTTAAAATAGAGTCACTTTCCCTGAAGAAGAAGAGTTGGTTTTTATATGCCAACTTTCTCTCCCACTTAAGGAAGAATCAAACTGGCTTACAATCCTCTTCCCTTCCCCTCCCCACAACAGACACCCTGTGAGGTATGTGTGGCTGAGAGAGCTGTGACTAGCCCAGGGTCCCCCAGCTGGCTTCATGTGTAGGAGTGGGGAAACAAATCCAGTTTACCAGATTAGCCTCCGCCGCTCGTGTGGAGGAGTGGGGAATCAAACCCGGCTCTCCAGAGCAGAGTCCACAGCTCCAAACCACCGCTCTTAACCACTACACCATGCTGGCTGGGTACTACAGGTTACAGGTTCCCCTCTCCAGATGGAGGATTTTGGAGCAAACCCTTTTCCAAAGGGTGCCCATTACCTCTTAAACTAATTTGGGGAGGGAGGATTCTGGATGCTAGAACTACTGGTTCTCTTTGTTCTGTCGGGCACAAGAAACCAGTTTGCTTGGAGACTCACCTGAAGTTCTAGCTGGAAAGGTGAGTCTGGAAAGGTCAATGTTTCCCATCAGCACCCGTGTGTATGCTTCCTAAGAAGAAAAAGAGATTCATCTTCTTTTCATCCCACCCTTCCTCCAAGGGGCTCAAGGTGGCATACATGGCTCTCGCCCTCTCCCGTTTTATCTGCACAACAACCCTGCGAAGAAGGTCAGACTGACAGCAACGGGCCCAAAGTCAGCCAGTGAGCTTCATGGCCAAGTGAGAATTTTGGACCAGCTTCTCTGTCCAAGCATGAAACTTTAAGCCTGGGGTGTCAAACATAAGGCCTGTGGGCCGGATCCAGGCCCTAGAGAACTCTTACGCAGCCAGCGAGCCAGCTGAGGCAGCCACCCCACTTTCAGTCTGGGCTAGTGAGGCATGACCTGGCCCGACCAAGTGACCTTTATGTCATATCCAGCCCTCGTAACAATTGAGTTCAACACCCCTGCTGTAAGCACTACACCAAATCGGAGATGAAATGACCTACACGCACAGAGCAGGAAAGGATTTGACAAATATACGGAAAAGAATGCTCCCTTACAAAGCTGCTCTAACTTCAAGTCTGACCACCAGATCTTCTACCCCAGGATCTGTTAGCAGCCTGCATTGTGGCGGCTCCCTAGCAATTCAAGGGAGGGATCTTCCCCAGGCAAGGGATCCTGAGATCCTTTTATCTGATGGCTGGCTGGCTTTGAAGTTGGAGCCTTCTACATGGAAGGCTACTTCTTGTCCACTGAGCGTTGGGAAACAGCCATGATAAAAAAAGAAAAAGCTCTAGAAATGAGCCAGAGTCCAGTAGCAGCTTAAAGACTAACAACATTTCTGGCAGGGAATGAGCTTTTGTGAGCCACAGCTCACTTCTTCAGATACAACCATCTGCTCCAGAAATATATATGATTTTTTAAAAAAGCACAGCGGGTGGAGGGGCAGTGGCAGAAAAATGAATCATTGTCCCCTGACCAAACACTGGTGACAAGACACAGGCAACAGCCAACCTGCTAGGCTTGCAAGTTTCCCCAGGAGCATCTGGCTGGTGGTTGTTGATGATATAAAGTCCTGCACTCGATGGACCTTTGCTCTGATCCAGAAAAGCAATTTTCTCCCCTGGTGTGATAGAGAGAACTTTTTCTCTCCCCTCTCCCATTGTACTAAAACTCAGGGTCATGCCCAGAAATTGATTATCAGTAGATTCAAGATCAAGGCAGCAGGGAAAGAGGAAGACCCAACATGAGCTGGATTGACTCAGTCGAGGAAGCCACGGCCCTCCGTTTGCAAGACAGTTAACAGCCTGAGCAAGGCTGTTTACGATAGGACGTTTGGGAGGACACTAAGTCATAGGGCCTCCATGAGTCAGAGGCGACTTGTCAGCACTTAACACATGCAGAGATTCAAGATAGACAAAAGACACTACTTCTGCACACAGAGTACAACCCATGACTTAATTCACTGCTGCAAGATGGAGCGATAACCGCTATCTTTGATGGGAGACAAAATTCATAGAGGATGAATCCATTACCGGCTAAACGGAACCTCTGGGCTCAAAAGCAGTGTCCTGTTCCCCCTCACTGGTTGCTGGAGAATGACAACAAGTTATATCCTTCTTGCCCTGATTGTGGGCATTCTGGAGGTATCACAGCGGGAATCAGGATGTTGGATTAAGTAGACCTCTGGTAGGGTCTAGCAGGACATTGTGGGAAGGATGCCATTAACAATACAAGGCCAAAGTATTGTGAAGTCTCTGGCACACAGCTGTTTCCTCCTATCTAGGTGGGTTAACAAGTGCACCTAAGCCCCAGGTAAGTGTCAGGCATTAAAACACTGCCCCCCACTAAAGCAGGCAGTTACCAGCCCCTCGCATACCTACCTGCAAAATGCAGACTACCATGTCTGCCACAAGCAAAGAAGAAGAAGAGTTGGTTTTTATATGCTGACTTTCTCCACCACTTAAGGAAGAATCAACCTGGCTTACAATCACCTTTCCTTCCCCTCCCCACAACAAACACCCTGTGAGGTAGTGGGGATGAGAGAGCTGCAACCAGCCCAAGGTCACCCAGCTGGCTTCATGTGGAGGAGTGGGGAAACAAATCCAGTTCCCCAGATTAGTGTCTGCTGCTCATGTGGAGGAGTGGGGAATCAAACCTGGTTCTCCAGATCAGAGACCACCGCTCTTAACCACTACACCACTACACTAGCTGATCTGCTAGACATGAACTAGCTCTGGATGACTCATGCAAGCAAGTCAAGCCACACACATGCGCACTGTGGACCGAGATTTAAATTCCTTGCTTGTACATGCTTGTACAATATGGGGGTGGGGTGGGGGTTCAAACTAGATCTCCCAAGACTCCTCCTGAGAGTTAACTCATTCAGAGCTTCCTGTGTTTTCCCCAAAACACACCTATGTCTCCTCACTCTTACAAAGAAATCACAGTAAGTGTCATTATTACAGGTTCCGTTTCATTGCCTGGTTTGGAAAGGCAGCCACAGAGCAGGAAGCTGCCTCCAGTTCAGTGTGCTCAGCAAACAGCCATAACAAGTTCTGCACTGGGCAAGGCAAAAAAAACCTTTGGCGCCTAATGAAGGGGGCCTGCTAAACCTTGCACCAAGGATGAATGAACAAGCAGGGTTATGGTGGCTCACTGGCAGAGGATCACAGAGACAGATTTCACAAGAGATGGGAGAGAGAGATCCTCACTAGGTTGCCCCTCAGTTGGATCCCCCCAAAGTAGGAACAGACAGCATAGTGGCAGTCGGGAGGGTCGAGGGGGACGACGACGACGATGGGTACATACAAGCAGGGAAGCACGAAAGCTGGGGCCACGGTTCTCCCGGCGTACTCAGATGTGCAATACAGGTGAGCGGGAAGAAGCCTTACCTTCTGAAAAGGAGTGGGCTCCCCCCAGTGGACAGTCCGTGTTATGTCCGTTGTTCCGTCCCTGCCGCAGAAAGAGAATCCCGACTGAAGAGCGATTTGCTGGGCGTTGCTAGGCGGACAGAATCCCCTTCCCTAAGCACCACGTCTTGCCAAGCGTATCCAGAGGATCACCTGACAGAGTCACCGGGGGTCCCAGAATTTTACGTTCTAAAAGCAGAAGGAGTACAGAACAAACCCTTCAGCTCCTCACAGAACTCTTCCTCCGGCAGGAGGGGCAGTGTAAAAATTAAAGGGGTGGGGGGGTGGGGAGATAAGTATAAGGGCATGATGGAAAAAGTCTCAAAGCCTGCAATTTGTAACCGTTTTCAAACGGAATGCAGGATTTGTCGCAGGCTTAGTAAAGGCTTTGGTCTGTAGAACAGATTTGAAGTCGCACCAAGTGCTACTGAGGTTGCTTCCCCATTAGGAGGCTTTTGCACTGGTCAGCTGTTCCTTTTCCACAATCAACTGCAAGTGGAATGGAAACAGTGGAGTCTTTCAGACAGAGGTTTTCCTGTGGTTTGGGAGCCGACCTGTGGCATTTTTTCTCTGAGCTTCCTCCTAACTCGGTTGTCCGTTTGTTGTCTTTCCAGGGTTTCCTCGTCCTTTCTCTGTGCTGTCTCAAACCAGCGTGGTGTAGTCGTTAAGAGCAGTGGTTTGGAGCGGTGGACTCTGATCTGGAGAACCGGGTTTGATTCCCCACTCCTGCACATGAGCAGCAGAGGCTAATCTGGTGGACTGGATTTGTTTCCCCACTCCTCCACATGAAGCCAGCTGGGTGGCCTTGGGCTAGTCACACTCTCTCAGCCTCACCTACCTCACAGGGTGTCTGTTGTAGGGAAGGGAAGGTGATTGTAAGCCGCTTTGATTCTTCCTTAAGTGGTGGAGAAAGTTGGCCTATAAAAACCAATTATTCTTCTCTGATCAGATTTTGAGAAAGCACAAAAGAACGACAAAGAAACCATGGAGAGACAATAAACGGATGTCATGAGGAAGCGTGGGGAAAAAACGCAGGCAGCCTGGCACCCAAACTGCAGGGGAAAATCAGTGCGAAAGCCTCAGCAGTGCCAAGTGCCCATTTAATATAGCATTATATATTCCCTATAAAAATCTGCCAAAAGAACAAATATGTGAGTTCTAGATCAAATCAAGCCTGAACTGTCCCTAGAAGCTAAAACTAGCAGCCTTAATACCCCTCTCCTCCATGAACATGTCCACTTCCCTCTTAGAGCCTTCCAAGTTGGCAGCCATCACCACATCCTGGTGATCTCCAGATTAGAGTCCGCCACTCTTAACCACTACGCCACACTGGCTCTGAAGAGAGGATAGCAAGATTCTCCTGCTGCAGATCCTGTACTTTCCCCATACTACTGTTCCCAACAGACTGCTGACCCCCAGGAACAAAAATTCAGGCGGTTCAGTGGGCCACAGCAGGAAGGGAAAGTGCGACAGTCCTGTTCTATAAAGTCCGTGGATGGTTGGATACACACCGCTACCTTCAAAGCCCCAAACGGTCTGAGGCTGCAGGATCTCTAGCATCATCTTACCCCATATAGACCTGCCAGGGCACTGAGGTCATCATCAGAAGTCCCCCTCTATGTGCCCCTCCTGTCTGAAAGGTGGTGGGTGGCTAGGGTTGCCAACCTCCAGGTACTAGCTGGAGAGCTCCTGCTATTACAACTGATCTTCAGCTGATAGAGATCAGTTCACCTGGAGAAAATGGCCACTTTGGACTCTGTGGCATTGAAGTCCCTCCCCAAACCCCACCCTCCTCAGGCTCTGCCCCAAAAATCTCCAGGTACTTCTCAACCTGGAGCTGGCACCCTACCCATAATACTAGAACTCAAGGACACCCAGTGAAGCTGATGGGCAGTAGGTTCATGATGGACAAATGAAAATAATTCTTTACACAATGTGTGTCTGGCCCAAGATCACCCAGTGAACTTCCATAGGAAGCTGATAGAGATCGGTTCACCTGGACTCTATGGCATTGAAGTACCTCCCCAAACCCCTCCCTCCTCAGGCTCTGTCCCAAAAACTTCCTGCTGGTGGCAAAGAGGCACCTGGTAACCCTAACCCTGGACTTCCTTGGTGGCCTCCCATCGAAGTACTATTGAGTTTCTGACCCTGCCTAGCTGCTGAGATTTGATGAGATCAGGCTATCCTAGGCTTTACCGGTCAAGGTGCTTCTAATATGCACATAAATAAATAAATACATTGTCAGTAATGGTGTAAGGAAAATTTTTAAAGCATTTGCATTCATGATGAGAAGCATGTTGGAGGGAAAGCAATCAGCATTCACAAAGGTATTAGAACTGCTTTGAAAATGACAAAATCCCTATTCAGAAGGATTTATGTTTCTTCAAAGATCCTAAGTAGCATGCAGCCTGCAGGTAAATTATACATGCAATGATCAAATTATTTTGCTGCATGCACTGGATAGCTGCAGATAATTGCTTTTTCTGTACTCACGAATACTCAGCAAAACAATAATCTTTGCTATTATTCCTTGTGATCATCTAAATATCAACATAGATGACTTCTAACCAGAAATCGTTTATGTGTAGGAATTCTTTCATTCTGGAAGCAGACCTTAGAGATGATTGCCACAATCCGGGTATTAAGAGACAGATGAAATAAAAACACACATTACTTAATTTATCTAAAAGTTTCCGATCTCTTTCCACAGAGGCTGGCCTTCAAGGCAGGTAATAATTTATTATAAACAATACAAAAACCCACATTACAACTAGCTGAAAACAGTCCAGGTATTAAGAAAGTTGAAATAAACCACACATTATTTATCTAAAAGTTTCCGATCTCTTTCCACTGAGAATGGCCTTCAAGGCAGGCAATAATTTATTTTAAACAGTATAAATAGCCACATTAAAACTAGCAGAAAACAATACAATCTAATCTCCAAAACGTACCAGACAACCATGGTAAACGGCAGTTAGAATAATAAAACAGTTCACGCTATTTGCTGCCAAAGGCTCAAGAGGAGAGTTTTAAGCTGGCATCGCAAACATAACAATGTCTGTGCCCAGGAGGCATGCCTGGGGAGGCAGTTTCACAATCAGGGTGCCAACACAAAAAAGACCCTGTCTGAAGGAGTGCTACCAGGAGCAGGGCCTCACAGCAACAGTTCAGTGGTTAGGTAGGTTTCACAGGGCCATGGATTATGACAGAGTAGCATAAGAAAATGTCAGGTCCCAGCTCACAATATTAACATAATGGAGGTGGGGAGAAGAAGAAAAGTTTGGTTTTTATATGCCAATTATCTCTGCCTTTTAAGGAGAATCAAACCTGGCTTACAATTTCCTTCCCTTCCTCTCCCCACAACAGACACCTTGTGAGGTAGCTGAGGCTGAGAGAGTTTGAAGAGCTGTGACTATTCTAAAGTCACCCAGCTGGCTTCATGCATAGGAGTGGGGAAACCAGCCCAGTTCATCCGATTAGAGTCTGCCACTCATGTGTAGGAGTGGGGAATCAAACCCTGGTTCTCCAGATTAGAATCCACTGCTCTTAACCACTACACCACACAGGGAGAAAGGCAACAGAATGCAAGACAGGAAAAGAGAGGCCAGGGTACACAAGGGATGGGGGCAAGAAATGTATGCAACAGAGTCGACCTTAGGCCAAGGCAAAATGAAAAGGAGAAGGCTGGCTAAGTCCGGGCTAAGTCTGGATGCCTCATCCTGGTTCCCCTGCATTTCTCTAGTCTTACCTTGAAAACCAGCAGTCTGCGTGGTATAGTGGTTAAGGTGTCAGACTAGGATCTGGGAAACCCAGGTTCGAATCCCCACTCTACAATGGAAACTTGCTGGGTGACCTTGGGCCAGTCATATACTCTCATCCTCAACCCTGGCAAGTATTTGGATGGGAGCTCTCCAAGGAATACCAGGGTCGTGACACAAAGGCAGGCAATGGCAAACCACCTCTGAATGTCTCTCGCCTTGAAAACCCTACGGGGTTGCCATAAGTCAGCTGCGACTTGATTGCAAAAAAACAAAAAACTAAAACTAATCCTGAAAGCAGGCCAATGCTGCCAAAGATAATGCAGGGCAGGCAGACAAATGGCATTCAAGAAATAAGGACGTACCGGTGAAATTGTCTGGGAGTTGGTAGATCTCACTGACCGGGGGAGGAGGCCTCTGTGCACCCCACACCAGGTCTACTAGGTTGTCTTCGATGGGGGTGGGGATCCAATTCGAATCCTCGAGGGCTTCATTGTAGCTCTGCCAGTCATCTGTTGAAAGAGATTATTAAACAGGCAAATCCAGAAAGTCACATCCCAGCTTCACCATGATCCCCTGGACAAGAGATTATCCTCATGGGTGTAACAACTGTCCGGCTAGGACTGGGAAAACCACAGTTCAAAACCCCCATAAAATTCACCAAGGAACTTTGAGCCAGTCGGTCTCTGTCTGTCTGTCTGTCTGTCTCTCTATTTCTTTCAGTCTAGCCTCCCTCCAAGGTTTGTGGTAAGGATAAAACGGAGGGAGAACCTGTAACGACGCCCTGAGCTCTTTGATGGAAAGGTGGGAGACAAACCATCATAGATAAGATCGAAAAATGGGACCAAATAAGCCAACATGATCTTCCAAGGCAAAGGCAGGTAACAGAAGACCTTGAGAGACCATCAAGGAGAGCCTCGCTTCTCACTTTGCTTCTCATTGTGCTGTTGAAAGTGGATCTCTGCTGCTCTGCTGTGGACCTTTCCCAACCAGCGGCAGGCCTACATTTTTGGGACCCTAAAGCTTGAACTGTTATGGGGCCCCCTTCACAACCAGCAACAACAGGGCAACATCCAACAAGTTCCAAAGGGCCTTGCTGCCCTTGCAAGGACCTCGAGGCCCAAATGGCGGAGAACGCGGGGGGGAGGTGGAGTCCTTGAAAATGGGCCATACATTGAGCCCCTTCCCACCAGCAACGAGGTCTTGGTAACCACTGTTATCTTCTTCAGTGGGGTTGTCCTATGGCAGATGTATTGGTTCATTCTCCAATAGAGAGGCAGAAGGTCATCAGAGGGGGCTCGTTAGGATAAGGAGGTGAAGATCTGATTTTTGGTGTTAAAATGCACAAGCGAGACGAATCAGCCTGAATTGAGAATTCAGATGTCTTTTTAGGGTTCCGATTGGCTCTAGAGCTATAGAACTATGAAGCCATGCACCAAGGAAGGATTCGAGGATCCAACTGCCAAAATGTAGGCTATGAATAGATTCTTGCGAGCTCAGCAAGCCCATTCAGCTGGGGGTTTGGGTGCTGCAAGCACCCAAGAAGATTTTGAAATTTGACCAATTACAGGGACATTTTGAGGCCATATGAAATGGGTATTAGAGCATATTCTAAGGTCAATATTGCTTCATGCTATCACTAAAATAGCCTTATTTTAATAGCTTTAAAAAACTCCATCGATTTTGTTGAAAAATCCACTCATTTAAAAAAAAGAGTCACTTCAGGGCCCCTTCAGGATGAGGGGCCCTGAAGCTTAAACTTCATTAGTTTCATAGTAGATCCGCCACTGATTAGCACACCTGCAAACAGAACCCAAGCCTGACATTAAAGAGTTGACGAATGGCCATCGGTCTCTGGAGTCTCACTAAATGCTGGCGATCTGAGATCTGCATAGAACATACATGTATCATCAAAAGCTTATGCTTCATTAGTTTCATAGCAGATCCGCCACTGTTCCCGACCCACCCCATTCAAGAGGCATTTCTTACCAATGGAAACGAGGTAGGGATCCAATCCAACCTTCCCCCCAGCAGGAACTTCCTTATGTGTCCACTCTCCGATCGATGCAATCCAGACTGCAAGAGAAAGGAGACTTCAGCGAGGGGCACAGCAGCCTTCCTCAGCAGGCAGCCTGCTGCCCTGGAGGGTTTGAGGGCTGAGCAACTCAAGACACAGCAGCTCACTCTGATTCCACTGAATGCAACAGCTGGTTGTTGAGGTGATATGTGGTTGCCAGCTCCGGGCTGAGAAATACCTGGAGATTTTGGAGGTGGAGCCTGAGGAGGGCGGGGTTCTCTGGTTATTAGAACTGATCTCCAGCCAAAAGAGAGCAGTTCACTTGGAGAAAATGGTTGCTTCGGCAATTGGACTGTATGGCACAGAAGTCCCTCCCCACCCCAAACTCTGCCCTCCTCAGGCTCCGTCCCAAAAACCTCCCACCGGTGGTGAAGAGGGACCTGGCAAGCCTACTATCAGTACATAGTGGCCCCCTTGCCAATCACAAAAGCAGCACAATGGTGCCGCCCACAGACATGAAGAGGTTTACTATATACTTTCCAGGTATCCAGGAAAGAATGGCTTTGTAAATGAACCAAAAGGGGGGGAAGGTCCAGGCTTGGTGAGGATAAAATATGCTCCAAGAGCACAAATGCACTGAGAGCAGCAGAACGTCAGTTAACGGAGGGAAAAGGGGAGAAGAAATCAGCCCGCTTGAGAACTTACAGAATCCTTTGGGGGTGTCCAAATTGTTGTGTCCCCCCCCCATTATTTCTCAGGGGCCCTCAGATTGTCCTTGTTGCTCTTTTAGGGTTGGTCTGAGAATAAAGCAGCAGTAGGGTGGAAAGCACAATTGCTCAGCTGTTCCTGCCGCTAGGGCCCCAGGATGCAGAAGACAGGGCTTTTGTAACTTTCACAGCCGGACAGAAGAGAGAATTTGGGAAGATCTCATTCTCTCACTCCTGCCGCCCCACAATATGGCAAGCTGCACATCTGCCCCAAAGCCCTGCTTCTACACACCTGCTCAAGGTACAGGTGCCCCTACTGCAGATGGTCACCTATTTCCCAGCAAGACCCCCAAACACGCAGTAATAGACCTGCTTTCCCTTTATATGGGCTTGCCAGCTGGCACAACCCCAGAAGGATGAGCGCAAAGGCACGGCGGTCTAAGGTGGGGACTGACCTGATTTCTGCAGCTCCCAGTTGCAGTCCATCTGGCGTTCAGCCTGGGTCCAGTAGCGACTGTCAGTGAAGAGGGCTGCCTTCTGCAGAGTGACCACTCCAATCCCTACAGCAGGAGGGCAGAAAGGTTCAGCAGGTCTTAATTTCTAAGAGGAGAGGAATCTATGCATAACTGGTAACTAACTCCTTCAGTGTGGAAGCCCCCATCTCAGCTATGGATTTGCTGGCTGTATTTACCTACTAGTGAGGGAACAGCACTCTGCACATGCTTACAGGATCATGCTAACTCATTACCACTTGAAGTCAGGATCCAGGGCTAGGGTTGCCAATTGCCAGGTGGTGGCTGGAGATCTCCTGCTATTATAACTGATCTCCAGGCAACAGAGATCAGTTCACCTAGAGAAAATGGCCACTTTGGAAGGTAGACTCTATGGCATTATACCCCATTGAAGTTCCTCCCCTCCCCAAACCCTGACCTCCTCGGGCTCCACCCCCAAAATCTCCAGGTATTTCCCAACCCGGAGCTGGCAACCCTAATCCAGGGCTTGATCTAGTTAGGCCCTGTTTCTAATTAAATCCGGTTTCCAAAGAAGTTGAACAATATTTTCACAACTGATAAATGCTCCTTTAAAAAAAAATGTGCATTGTATGACTTGGGACTGTTGTTAAAGGCCATAGATAGTAGATTAGAGCCATTTTTAAACAAAATGCACATTTCAACCAATGGCAGTTTGACACTCAAATTACAGCCATCAAAAGTGGAAAACCAGATTTAAGTGGTACTCCGGAAAACCACCCAAGTCTAAGAGTCTGCTCACTGACTAATTTCACAGCTTCTCGCTTTATACAGCAAACACAAATGCTGTGTGTATATCAGTGGTTTCCACAGGAAACATGTAAACTGGGAGGGGCATGCATGCAGCTGAGAACTGTGAAACCATTAGTATTCCCAGATGCATGTACACAGATACTCTGCTCTCAAATCATATGTTTATTGCAGGAAAGAAACACTGGTGCACTCACAGCAAATGTGTTTGCTACATAAAATGGGGAGTTTCCCAGTGCTGGGTTCGAGCTGGTCTTCTGATCATGAGGCCCTGCCTGCAAAATACTGGTGTGGGGAGGGTGAGCTGTTATTACCCAATGGAGTAAAACGGCCAGCAACCTTTCAGAGCCAAAGCAGTCAACATTTAGAGCAAAAGAGCAACAGAGGCCTTTTATGCAGGGACGTTTCCCCGCAGTCACCCCCGCCAACTGCTTCAGGGATTCCTTTTGATTATGCATGCCTTTTCCACCCATCAAAGGTCTTTTCACTCTCCCCGTGTGTTTTGCCCATGTTTTCCAGATGCTGTTTTAGCCAGAGCCTGAAAAATGTAGGCAAAACATGCGGGGAGAGCGAGGTGACCTCTGACGGGTGGAAAAGACAGTCTGTGGGGGTGACTGCGGAGAAACATCCCTGTATAAAAGGCCAGACAGCCAGTATGAGAAAGTCTATTTGCAAATTACACAACATTACTGATAATGGACCTGTTGATTAATAATCCATCGTTTCCCCAGCCCAAACACTCCTTGTAGCTGGTCCTTTATTAGGAAACGGGAGACATTATCATTAATATGTATACACAGGAGGACCCGGGTGCTTGTTTTACTGCATGTTCTGTGCAAGGTTCTGATTACTGGCAACTGTTCACCTCTATCATTTCCCTGTCTGGGAAGCATTTCTAAGAAGCCCTTCAGTTCCATAAATATCTTTGCCTGCCATTTCCTTCACAGACTGGTTATTCCAGCATTCCACCCACCTCTTCAATCCTTAAAAAGTTCATTCTCTTTTTTTAAAGAGCCACATTTGCTCCTATATGGGGCCACATTTGGCTCTAAAACCATAGGATGCAGCTGCAGACCACTGCAGCGGAGAGAGAAGTGCATTCTCTACATGCTCAGATATTCTCTCATTCGAGGACAGAGCCTCTGGCATTTAAATCTGCTGCCAAGACCTGTTCCCCCTTTGGACCAGCAGTTCGTATTCATACTTGGGTCCATGAGGCTTGGGAGCAAACCAAGGTAGATCAGGGAAGGAGAATGACAGGTCCTGAAAGTATACTCTCACCTGATGATCCCGTGAAGCCTGTCATCCAGGATAACCTCTTGTCCCGTTCTGCAATGTACTCACTCTGGGAAACAGAAAAGTAACCCAGATTATTTGTCAAAAGAGCAGAATTCTGCAACTGGCACCAATTGCAGAAATTATGCAAAAATATGCAAATTGCCCCTTCTTCTTTAAGGGACCTGATGCACCAGGTTCAAGGAAATCCTCTACTGGCAAGTGACTTTCTAGATTTGCCCACATTCTTTCAAACCTGTCTTTGCAACCTTATGGGCATCTTGTGGGGGCATCTGGGGCTAAACAAAAGCTGAAATTCTTAGAATGATGAATTCTCAATGCAATATCAAATTCTGTGTTTGCACAGCGCGACTGGGAAAATTCACGCAGCCTGGCCGCTGGTTAGTCATGACAACCCAATGTTTATATTCTCCTCCCAAGTTCAAGGCAGGTAATAGAATGTTAATTAAAAATAGCGATATTAAAAGACTGTGCACGTAAATGCTATTTCACCAAGCACCTGTTTTCAGTTTCAGAAGCAGCCTAAGGCCTTTCTGTTTAAAAAGCACTTACGATGCTAAATATGCTCCACCTAAAACTCTGGAGAACCTCCAGGGAAGGGAAATGCTGACTCATTTTGCAAAAAAAACCCTACATTCTAGGGTCAGAAGGAAAGAAAGACACATGAGAGTCACAATCCCAGGAGGATGTTCTTCAGTCACCCTACTTCAGTGGGGCTGGAGTCTGCTCTAGGTGATGAAAGAGATACAACCTTTGTCTTACCATGTGTGCATCCTTGGAGGGAATGATGTACACTGTGAGGTTGTGGGACCGCATGAGTTGCCGCAGGGCGCTCAATCGCTCACCCGTATTGGTCACCGTAGGAGGCAGATACTGACATCACAAAAAAACAAATAAAAGTGATCAATACAGTATGGAGTGGGGGAGGAAAAGAAGCTGGACAGGTCAGCCATTCTTTCCATTCCTCGATTAGTTTCCCAGGTTATTCATGCTCTTGATACACTTTAGAAGAACTCCGTGGTGCAGAGTGGTAAGCTGAAGTAGTGCAGTCAAAGCTCTGCTCATGGCATTGAGTTCAATCCCAATGCAAGTTGGTTTCAGGTAGCCGGCTCAGGATTGACTCAGCTTTCCATCCTACCCAGGTTAAATTGTGGAACTCTGTGCCCCAGGATGTGGTGATGGCAGCCAACTTGGAAGGCTTTCAGAGGGGAGTGGACATGTTCATGGAGGAGAGGGCTATTCATGACTACTAGTAAAAATGGATAGTAGTCATGATGCATACCTATTCTCTCCAAGATCAGAGGAGCATGCCGAATATATTAGGTGTTGTGGAACACAGGCAGGACAATGCTGCTGCAGCTGTCTTGTTTGTGGGCTTCCTAGAAGCACCTGGTTGGCCACTGTGTGAACAGACTGCTGGACTTGATGGGCCTTGGTCTGATCCAGCATGGCCTTTCCTTGTTCTTATGAAGTCAGTAAAATGAGTACCCAGCTTGCTGGGGGTAAAGTGTAGACAACTGGGGAAGGCAATGGCAAACCACCCAGTAAACAAAGTCTGCCTAGTAAATGTCAGGATATGACATCACCCCATGGGTCAGTAATGACCCGGTGCTTGCACAGGGGGACTACCTTTACCTTTACTTTTTACAGTACACCTTTAGTGCTTCGCCTGGCTTCCGACATGACTCTCCAGGAGGAGATGCCACAGCCCATGAGTATCTCTGTATTTTGGGCCTTGTTCAGGAAATATATGCAAGCACACATACATAGCAGGCCCTGCCTATTTCCAGCTGTGTTTAAGAACTCACTGGAGGGGTGACTGTGCAGTTCCTGATGTCTTCTGATCCAGAGGTTTTTTGCTTGGGGTATCCTGTGACACAGCCTAGGAAGGAAAGACAAAAACTCCTTATATGTATAAACCCAGTTTAGGTAGGGAAGAAGGCAGCCAAGAGCTTGTGAACCACCCCAAAACACACAAATAATACAACACATAGGGAAAGGTGCATTTGCCAAGTCAATATTGAATTATGGGCTGGTTCACACACGCAAGTACCCCGCTTGACTACTCAGTGCTGGCAGACAGACAGCTGAAGGTTATAAACTGACTACTCCCCCTCCCCAAAAGCTGTTGCATCTGAGTTGACATTAGAGGATGTGGATATTCTGTCTGGGGTGTGACCACATGCAGCAGAATGAAGTGAGAAGCTATAGAACTGGAGGTGGGTGGGTTGCACGACGAACGACACCATTTCAGGCTGTGGGTAGAACATTTTTAAAAAGTTGTCCCCAACAGCTTTCTGAAGTGGTACAGTCCACCTCATTCTGCTATATGTGTAGCCTGGATCTTTGATGTGAATTCTGTGATGATTCATTCATATAGAGAAACCACCAACTGATCTTATAGCCACTGAGTGACAACTACGCATGTGTGAACCAGCCTGCATCAATGAAAAATTCATCAGGATGGCTTAAATCACCTTAAACTGATCCTGATGGCTTTGTGTCCTGCTGCTCGATTGATCTCAGGTGTAGGGTCCTGACATACTTATCTGAGAGTAAACTCATATGTGCTACTTCCAGAAGAAGAAGAGTCAGTTTTTATATGCCACCTTTCTCTACCTTTTAAGGAAAATCCAACCAATTTACAATCTCCTTCCCCTCCCCACAACAGACGCCATGTGAGGTAGGTGGGACCGAGAGAATTCAGAGAGAACCGTGACTAGCCCAAGGTCCCCCAGCTGGCATCATATGTAGGAGTGGGGAAACCAACCCAGTTCACCAGATTAGAGTCCGCCGCTCATGTGGAAGAGTGGGGAATCAAACCTGGTTCTCCAGATTAGTGTCTACTGTTCTTAAACACTACACCATGCTGGCCAGCATCTTACTACCCCTCTCCCACTGTCAGTATGACTACACAGAGAACAAAAAGTAGACATAGATGCACGTATGATTTGGGTAGATTAAAGCTCAGACAAGGCCTCTGATAGCGCTAAGAGGGGAGCCAGCGCTAGCGCCGATTCCACTGGGTTAACAGACAACATCAGTGAGTGGCTTCCCAGAAAGGGCACGCTTTGTGTGGGAGTGTGGGAGCTGTTCTTCAGCAAGGATGGCTAGCAAATCGGTTCCAGGAATTGGTACCAGATGTGCCACGTTCTTCCTATTGGCAACAGGCATCGGTTCACATCATCAGGGAGAGAGGTTTTCCGCACTAAAGAATGTGGTCAAATTGACGGCAGGCAGAAAGCCTATTTGGAGAAAGCCGGGGAGAAAGAATGGAGGGGGGCAGAGGAACAGGGATGTCAACGCATATCCTATGTATGTTTACCTTTGCTCCCCAGTAACTATGTATAGGATCACAGCCTCCCTGACCCTGTGCCAGTGACAACCTGGTTATACACAGAAATTAACCAGGGATCCCTTGTATTGGGGAGGGAAGGTGGCATGGTATAGCCCGATCTCGTCAGACCTTGGAAGCTAAGCAGGGTCGGTACTTGGAAGGGAGACCTCCAAGGAAGACTCTGCAGAGGAAGGCAATGGCAAACCACCTCTGCTTCTCACTTGTCTCGAAAGCCCCTTACTGGGGTCGCCATGAGTCGGCTGCAATTTGACAGCACTTTACACACACACACAGTTTACCTTGGAGATAGATCACAATGGGTAGCCTTGTTAGTTTGTCAATAGCAGTAGAAAAGAGCAAGAGTCCAGTAGCACCTTAAAGACTGATAAAATTTCTAGCAGGGTATGAGCTGTAGCTCATGAAAGCTCATACTCTGCCAGAAATTTTGTTAGTCTTCAAGGTGCTACTGGACTCTTGCTCTTTTCAGCAGTTTACCTTGTCAATTTTCCCTGCTTCCTTTCTGTGGGTCATTGTGCTGTTGAAAATACAGAAGCGGGTCCAGGGGGGAAAGCTGGTCACCCCCAAAGAAGCGGGGGGAGGGGTTGGGTGTTGGGAGAAGGAAGAGGGCGGTATCTAGTGAGTCTGCCCATATAGCGGCTTCAAAAACTGTGCCAAATTTTTGACATACCAAGCATAGATTACCACTTTTGACCCTGACCTAGTGACCTTGAAAGCTTTAGTAGCCGGTTTGTTTTTTTCTGCACTGGGTTTCCAACGCTTATTCATTTTGTTTAGTCACAGAAGAGTAACTAGGGCCATAAAAACCACAACCATTCATAATTTTATAGGCTGCAGTCCTAAACGCATATAGGCTACTGTCCCACTGAACTCAGCAAGGCTTACCGCGGAGTAAACATGCATAGATAGGTGAACAGTCTCCTGTCTTCAAGATATCTGTTGCCTCACTACATCCTATTTTGCCCATTGTATGTAGGCCCCAGGGCTAAATTTTTGGCAGGAATATTATCCGGTATTAATACACACTTGGATGCAGAGAAAAGAATATTTCTGCTATCTGATTTTGAAGCATACGCATCATATATAGTTTCTTTGTTTGCTCTTGCAGCAAAGAAAATAAGGTCTAATGTGGTGTCGGAAGGAGCAGCTCCTTATCTTTTAAACTGAAATGTTTTAGTATATTCCGCCATCTATTTAAAATTTTACTTTCGAATCCATTGTATTTGTATTATTTATTTGTTTTAGCAAATTGTGATGGCCAGTGGCTATATACAATAAAATTTTCATTCATTATGTTTATAAATTAAGTATGCGTAATGGCTCAGGCTAGCCTGAAGCTAAGCAGGGTCGGTCCTGGTTAGTACTTGGATGGGAGGCCACCAAGGAAGTCCAGAGTTGCTGCACAGAGGCAGGCAGTGGCAAAACCACCTCTGTTCGCCTCTCGCCTTGAAAACCCCACGGGGTCGCCGTAAATTGTCTGTGACTCCATGGCACTTTCCATCACCGCCTTAAATTGAGTTCAAGGCAAGGGCCGTCCTTCAGTGGTCCAGAAGGAGGCTGGCACGCATAAAGGTCCCAGACTGAGGCCCGATTATCTCTGCATAAAAAGATCTTGGGCAGCGGAACTGGGAAAGGACCTTCATGTGCCTGAAATCTTGGAGAACTGCTACCCTCTGAGTAGAATATCAGGCTAGATGAATCAGTTCTCTGAGATAATATATGGCTAGGGATGCCAGGCCCCTCTAGCCATCAACAGGAGGTTTTTGGGGCGAAGCCTGAGGAGGGCAGGGTTTGGGGAGGGGAGGGACTTCAATGTAGGGTTGCCAACTGCCAGGTAGTAGCAGGAGATCTCCTGCTAATTCAACTGATCTCCAGCCGATAGAGATCAGATCACCTGGAGAAAAATGGCTGCTTTGGCAATTGAACTCTATGGCATTGAAGCCCCTCCCCTCCCGAAACCCTGCCCTCCTCAGGCTCTGCCCCAAAAATCTCCCGCCGGTGGCAAAGAGGGACCTGGCAACCCTACTTCAATGCCATAGGGTCCAATTGCCAAAGCGGCCATTTCCTCCAGGCGAACTGATCTCTATCGGCTGGAGATCAGTTGTAACAGCGGGAGATCTCCAGCTATTACCTGGAGGCTGGCAACCCTACCCCACCCCTCCTTCATCACAAGTCAGTTAACAGTTGCGCCTGGTCAAAAATGAAATCAAATGGAAGAAAGTGATGGGAATCCCTAAGAATTGCCTCGCCAGAATAGACCACATTTCCATCTACAGTAGCACAGGGAGGGGGGTCTAAAAAGTGGCAAACCAGAAGAGGTGGGAGCTGGACATTACTCTGTCACTTTGTTCTGATTTATAGCAGCCAAAGCTCACCAAAGACCTAGTCACATTATACATTTTAAGTGATGGAACAGTAATCCTTTCTTCTCGGGGAACCGTGGGAACTGTAGTCCTGCAAAGGGCAGGGCCAGGGTTGTCTGTGTCTACGGTTGCCAACCTCCAGGTAGTAGCTGGAGAGCTCCCGCTATTACAACTTATCTCCAGCCGAAAGAGATCAGTTCACCTGGAGAAAATGGCTGCTTTGGTAATCGGACTCTATGGCATTGAAGTCCCTCCCCTCCTCAAATCCCGCCCTCCTCAGGTCTCATCCCAAAAATCTCCAGGTATTTCCCAGTCCAGAGCTGGCAACCCTATCTGTGTCAGATGTCAAGTTGAAAGGCAGTTCAGACAGAAAACCGAAGTCCAAATCTGCTCAAAAGGATCAGGTGGCATCCAGACACAACGTTGGGTTAGGCCAGAAGCCAGGATACACGAGAGGCAGTTCTTTAAGCAGAAATATGGTCAAGATTAAGCAAGAAACCGATATCAGCAAGACAGCCCAAGGAGATGGCAAAGACTACAGCAAAGATCAGACTTCTCAGTAATGGCAAGTTGTTCAGACTGGAGTGTCTAGTCTGGAGGCAGCAGCTTTATACCTTCAGGCTAGATAGGGTTGCCAACTGCCAGGTAATAGCAGAAGTTCTCCCGCTATTACAATTCTTCTCCAGCTGATAGAGATCAGCTCCCCTGGAGAAAATGGCCGCTTTGGCCATTGGACTCTATGGCATTGAAGTCCCTCCCCTCCCCAAACCCCGCCCTCCTCAGGCTCCGCCCCAAAAACCTCCCGCCAGTAGCAAAGAAGGACCAGGCAACCCTACCTTCAAGTCAGCTGATTCCAGTAACTTTCATCAGGTCCTTTGGGGCAGGTCAGTGTGGGGCAAGGAAACTAGGCCAGAAGCTGTCTCTGAAGCCAAACAGCCAAGATTGGTGCCCGAGCAAGACACGCTGCTGGCCCCAGGTTCTGTGCTCAAGCCCCCAAAGCACACGATACTGTTCCCAAATTCTCAAAATCTTCCCAAAATGCAATTCCTGGGATTCTTTGGGAAAGTATGACTGCTAAAGTGATATATAGTGGTGCAAAGTGCCATCAAGTCACACCCGATTTATGGCGACCCCGTAGGGTTTGTAAGGCAAGAGACATTTAGAGGTGGTTTGCCGTTGCCTGCCTCCGCAAAGTGACATATAAACCCTATTTAAACTTAATATGGAGACAGGGCCTTATTTTCAGTGCGAACATCTCTAGATTCCTGTCACAGAAGCCAAGCTGAGATGGCTTTGCTAATATACCATCGGAATTTGAAATGTCCATGAATTAATCTTAGGATCTAATCTGAAAACACCACGCCTACACTGTGCTGCAAGTATTTGATTTAGTGGCTTTTGATCTGATTTGACCTAGTTTGCTCATTCAATACTTCTTGAACAGCCGCTCATTCCTCTGTAAATGACTATACAGTCAGTCAATTCCACACTGCAAATTTATCATATTGCAAAGATCAAACTATAAGCAAAACAATGAAACTATTTTTTAATCTATCAGTGCATGATCCAAGCAAAATGGAACACTTTAATGAAAATTATTTTTTGAAAAGATTAGTATGCCTAACTGTCCCTTTGAAATCAAGAAGACTACACTTTATTTTGGCAGAATGCATTCTAGAATCTTCAGGGCAAATTTCAAAGGAAATGAAATTTCCTTGCCCCATATATATTTGTCAAAGACTTGTCATAGACAT